>NC_086454.1:27374821-27737321 GCF_028390025.1 Pseudophryne corroboree | reverse complement strand
TCTACTGGACAAGTGGACGGGACCGGCGTGGGATGTAGGTAAGTAATCTGTCTCTCATTTTTACAGATTCCCCTACTGGATTCTACTGGACAAGTGGACGTGACCGGCGTGGGATGTAGGTAAGTAATGTGTCTCTCATTTTTACAGCTACCCCTTTTGGATTCTACTGGACAAGTGGACGTGATCGGCGTGGGATGTAGGTAAGTAATCTGTCTCTCATTTTTACAGGTACCCCTATTGGATTTTACTGGACAAGTGGACGTGACCGGCGTGGGATGTAGGTAAGTAATCTGTCTCTCATATTTACAGGTACCCCTATTGGATTTTACTGGACAAGTGGACGTGACCGGCGTGGGATGTAGGTAAGTAATCTGTCTCTCATATTTACAGGTACCCCTATTGGATTCTACTGGACAAGTGGACGTGACCGGCGTGGGATGTAGGTAAGTAATCTGTCTCTCAGTTTTACAGGTACCCCTATTGGATTCTACTGGACAAGTGGACGTGACCGGCGTGGGATGTAGGTAAGTAATCTGTCTCTCATTTTTACAGATTCCCCTACTGGATTCTACTGGACAAGTGGACGTGACCAGCGTGGGATGTAGGTAAGTAATCTGTCTCTCATTTTTACAGGTACCCCTATTGAATTCTACTGGACAAGTGGACGTGATCGGCGTGGGATGTAGGTAAGTAATCTGTCTCTCATATTTACAGGTACCCCTATTGGATTTTACTGGACAAGTGGACGTGACCGGCGTGGGATGTAGGTAAGTAATCTGTCTCTCATATTTACAGGTGCCCCTATTGGATTCTACTGGACAAGTGGACGTGACCGGCGTGGGATGTAGGTAAGTAATCTGTCTCTCATTTTTACAGATTCCCCTACTGGATTCTACTGGACAAGTGGACGTGACCGGCGTGGGATGTAGGTAAGTAATCTGTCTCTCAGTTTTACAGGTACCCCTATTGGATTCTACTGGACAAGTGGACGTGACCGGCGTGGGATGTAGGTAAGTAATCTGTCTCTCATTTTTACAGATTCCCCTACTGGATTCTACTGGACAAGTGGACGTGACCAGCGTGGGATGTAGGTAAGTAATCTGTCTCTCATTTTTACAGGTACCCCTATTGAATTCTACTGGACAAGTGGACGTGATCGGCGTGGGATGTAGGTAAGTAATCTGTCTCTCATTTTTACAGGTACCCCTATTGGATTCTACTGGACAAGTGGACGTGACTGGCGTGGGATGTAGGTAAGTAATCTGTCTCTCATTTTTACAGGTAACGCTATTGGATTCTACTGGACAAGTGGACGTGATCGGCGTGGGATGTAGGTAAGTAATCTGTCTCTCATTTTTACAGGTAACGCTATTGGATTCTACTGGACAAGTAGCCATGACCGGCGTGGGATTTAGGTAAGTAATCTGTCTCTCATTTTTACAGATTCCCCTATTGGATTCTACTGGACAAGTGGACGGGACCGGCGTGGGATGTAGGTAAGTAATCTGTCTCTCATTTTTACAGATTCCCCTACTGGATTCTACTGGACAAGTGGACGTGACCGGCGTGGGATGTAGGTAAGTAATGTGTCTCTCATTTTTACAGCTACCCCTTTTGGATTCTACTGGACAAGTGGACGTGATCGGCGTGGGATGTAGGTAAGTAATCTGTCTCTCATTTTTACAGGTACCCCTATTGGATTCTACTGGACAAGTGGACGTGACCGGCGTGGGATGTAGGTAAGTAATCTGTCTCTCTTTTTTACAGGTACCCCTATTGGATTCTACTGGACAAGTGGACGTGACCGGCGTGGGATGTAGGTAAGTAATCTGTCTCTCATTTTTACAGATTCCCCTACTGGATTCTACTGGACAAGTGGACGTGATCGGCGTGGGATATAGGTAAGTAATCAGTCTCTCATTTTTACAGGTACCCCTATTGGATTTTACTGGACAAGTGGACGTGACCGGCGTGGGATGTAGGTAAGTAATCTGTCTCTCATATTTACAGGTACCCCTATTGGATTTTACTGGACAAGTGGACGTGACCAGCGTGGGATGTAGGTAAGTAATCTGTCTCTCATTTTTACAGGTACCCCTATTGAATTCTACTGGACAAGTGGACGTGATCGGCGTGGGATGTAGGTAAGTAATCTGTCTCTCATTTTTACAGGTACCCCTATTGGATTCTACTGGACAAGTGGACGTGATCGGCGTGGGATGTAGGTAAGTAATCTGTCTCTCATATTTACAGGTACCCCTATTGGATTTTACTGGACAAGTGGACGTGACCGGCGTGGGATGTAGGTAAGTAATCTGTCTCTCATATTTACAGGTGCCCCTATTGGATTCTACTGGACAAGTGGACGTGACCGGCGTGGGATGTAGGTAAGTAATCTGTCTCTCATTTTTACAGATTCCCCTACTGGATTCTACTGGACAAGTGGACGTGACCGGCGTGGGATGTAGGTAAGTAATCTGTCTCTCAGTTTTACAGGTACCCCTATTGGATTCTACTGGACAAGTGGACGTGACCGGCGTGGGATGTAGGTAAGTAATCTGTCTCTCATTTTTACAGATTCCCCTACTGGATTCTACTGGACAAGTGGACGTGACCAGCGTGGGATGTAGGTAAGTAATCTGTCTCTCATTTTTACAGGTACCCCTATTGAATTCTACTGGACAAGTGGACGTGATCGGCGTGGGATGTAGGTAAGTAATCTGTCTCTCATTTTTACAGGTACCCCTATTGGATTCTACTGGACAAGTGGACGTGACTGGCGTGGGATGTAGGTAAGTAATCTGTCTCTCATTTTTACAGGTAACGCTATTGGATTCTACTGGACAAGTGGACGTGATCGGCGTGGGATGTAGGTAAGTAATCTGTCTCTCATTTTTACAGGTAACGCTATTGGATTCTACTGGACAAGTAGCCATGACCGGCGTGGGATTTAGGTAAGTAATCTGTCTCTCATTTTTACAGATTCCCCTATTGGATTCTACTGGACAAGTGGACGGGACCGGCGTGGGATGTAGGTAAGTAATCTGTCTCTCATTTTTACAGATTCCCCTACTGGATTCTACTGGACAAGTGGACGTGACCGGCGTGGGATGTAGGTAAGTAATGTGTCTCTCATTTTTACAGCTACCCCTTTTGGATTCTACTGGACAAGTGGACGTGATCGGCGTGGGATGTAGGTAAGTAATCTGTCTCTCATTTTTACAGGTACCCCTATTGGATTCTACTGGACAAGTGGACGTGACCGGCGTGGGATGTAGGTAAGTAATCTGTCTCTCTTTTTTACAGGTACCCCTATTGGATTCTACTGGACAAGTGGACGTGACCGGCGTGGGATGTAGGTAAGTAATCTGTCTCTCATTTTTACAGATTCCCCTACTGGATTCTACTGGACAAGTGGACGTGATCGGCGTGGGATATAGGTAAGTAATCAGTCTCTCATTTTTACAGGTACCCCTATTGGATTTTACTGGACAAGTGGACGTGACCGGCGTGGGATGTAGGTAAGTAATCTGTCTCTCATATTTACAGGTACCCCTATTGGATTTTACTGGACAAGTGGACGTGACCGGCGTGGGATGTAGGTAAGTAATCTGTCTCTCATATTTACAGGTACCCCTATTGGATTCTACTGGACAAGTGGACGTGACCGGTGTGGGATGTAGGTAAGTAATCTGTCTCTCAGTTTTACAGGTACCCCTATTGGATTCTACTGGACAAGTGGACGTGACCGGCGTGGGATGTAGGTAAGTAATCTGTCTCTCATTTTTACAGATTCCCCTACTGGATTCTACTGGACAAGTGGACGTGACCAGCGTGGGATGTAGGTAAGTAATCTGTCTCTCATTTTTACAGGTACCCCTATTGAATTCTACTGGACAAGTGGACGTGATCGGCGTGGGATGTAGGTAAGTAATCTGTCTCTCATTTTTACAGGTACCCCTATTGGATTCTACTGGACAAGTGGACGTGACTGGCGTGGGATGTAGGTAAGTAATCTGTCTCTCATTTTTACAGGTAACGCTATTGGATTCTACTGGACAAGTGGACGTGATCGGCGTGGGATGTAGGTAAGTAATCTGTCTCTCATTTTTACAGGTAACGCTATTGGATTCTACTGGACAAGTAGCCGTGACCGGCGTGGGATTTAGGTAAGTAATCTGTCTCTCATTTTTACAGATTCCCCTATTGGATTCTACTGGACAAGTGGACGGGACCGGCGTGGGATGTAGGTAAGTAATCTGTCTCTCATTTTTACAGATTCCCCTACTGGATTCTACTGGACAAGTGGACGTGACCGGCGTGGGATGTAGGTAAGTAATGTGTCTCTCATTTTTACAGCTACCCCTTTTGGATTCTACTGGACAAGTGGACGTGACCGGCGTGGGATATAGGTAAGTATGTGTGAGTGTGTCAGTGTGTTTTAATAAATTTTTACTGTCACGGTGTGTGAGTTGTGTTTTTATTTGGGTATTTTTTCTGTTGTAGAACTACAGGTACCGGCGGGCCCGTTATTTCCCTGCGTGTTGGTACTTGAGGTTCTCCAAGTACCAGCAAGCGGGGGAGGCTTTCTGGGCCTTGTAGTTCCACAACAAAAAACAATATTCTTTTTTTACTTACATGGCTATCAGCCTCCCATCCACAGCCCACGGATGGGGGGGACAGCCTCGGGCTTCACCCCTGGCCCTTGGGTGCCTGGTGGGGGGGTGACCCCTTGATTTAAGGGGTCCCCACTCCTCCAGGGAACCCCGGCCAATGGTGACTAGTTGGGGGGGGTAATGCCACGGCCGCAGGGACCTACATAAATGTGTCCCCCGGCTGTGGCATTATGTCCCTGGCTAGTGGAGCCCGGTGCTGGTTTTAAAAATACGGGGGAACCCCTACATCTTTTGTCCCCCGTATTTTTGGAACCAGGACCGGACTAAGAGCCCGATGCTGGTTGTCTAAATACGGGGAACCCCTGTCCAATTTTTTCCCAGTATTTAAACAACCAGGACCGGCTCAAAGAGCCCGAGGCTGGTTATACTTAGGAGGGGGGACCTCACGCAGTTTTTTTTTACATTTTTAACCCATTCAGACCCTTCTCCATTAAGTTAATGGAAGCCCTGGACAACAAAATTGCATTCATGTCCTCCTCCCACTCCCTTCCCAGTCCCAAACACAAATTATTATTTTTTTCTATAAAAATGTACAATATATCACAAGTATGATGAGCAGGCAGGCAGCGGGCATTGGCGGCTTTGGACTGAGTTGCAAATTAGTGGCGGAGGGCTGGGTCAGTTGATGGTGGGCGAGTTTGTAAGCCATTGGTAGTGGCAGCGGGCATCGGCTCAGAGGCAGTGGCGGGCATTGGCTCGGTGGCGGTAGGGGTCATCGGCAGGATTCGGCAGACATTATGGCTGTAGTGCCTCAGCGCACGTCACTGACCTCACCGCACGCCACTGGTGTGTGGGACAGTGTGCGTGTGTGTTAATTGTGTGTGTGGGACAGTGTGAGTGTGTGTCAATTGTGTGTGTGTGTGTAACAGTGTCAGTGTGTGTAAATTTTTGCAGTCCAGTGTGTGTGTGGGGGAGAGGAAAGCATGAGAGTGTGTGTGTGTGTGTGTGTGTGTGTGTGTGTGTGTGTGTGTGTGTGTGTGTGTGTGTGTGTGTGTGTAGTCTGAGTGGGTGTGTGTAGGATTTGGGGGTGGCCAGTCTGTGTGTGTGTAATCAGTGTGTGTGGGATGTACTAATGGCCATTTACCGAAGAGAGATATGTATTAAACCACGGGCACTGAGATGCCCTTCTCACTCACCATCCAGCTGGGTGGGCGAGCCGGGCGGGTGGAAAGCCAACAGCAGGGGCAGCATGCCGGATATCAGCAGCCGAGGGTGGGGGCTGTAAGGCACGTGCGGAGCCCAAAGCCGGAGATCAGCAGCATGTTGACCGGCAATAAGCAGCTTCTGCTTCCGCGTTCAACATGCTGCTGATCTCCGGCTTTGGGCTACGCAGGGTTCGGGGGATGGGTGTCCTCTGCCGGTGTACTGCAGCTCCGGGGGTGCGGGCTCCGGAGGCTTTCAGCACTGTTGAATATCCAGCTGCCTCAAGTATGTACAGCCCGCACCCTCTGCTGCTGATATCTGGCATGCTGCTGCTGGCTGTCCCCCCGCCCGGCTCGGCCACACAGCTGTATGGTGAGAAGGGCATCTCAGTTCCTGAGGTTTAACACATATGCCTCAGAAAATGGCCTCTGCGGTAAACGATACTAATGCTTACCGTGACAGTAACAGCGGGGAGGAAGGCGTACATCGGGATCCTGCAGCATGAAACAAGAACCCCTTCGGAGTGCAGCAGACCACACTGAAAAGGGTGCATACCCGGTGCGGTGCCCTGCATCTCGTCACCGCAGCTTGGGGTGAGAAACCGCTGCAGCCCTTCCGCTGCTAAACTGCAATTAGTCTATTAAGGGGGTGGGCTCCCCTCATCATAGTGCCCCACAGGCCATGTTAATTCTGGGGGTAGGATCCCCTAACTCTATAATGGGAATTTTGGCTCATATCATGTGCTGTAACGTGAATTTTGGCTCATACCGTGTGCTATAATGTGAATTTCGGCTCATACTATGTGGGGTAATGTGAATTTTGGCTCATTCCGTGTGCTGTAATGTGAATTTCGGCTCATACCATGTGCTGTAATGTGAATTTCGGCTCATACCATGTGGGGTAATGTGAATTTTGGCTCATACCATGTGGAGTAATGTGAATTTTGGCTCATACCGTGTGCTATAATGTGAATTTCGGCTCATACCGTGTGCTATAATGTGAATTTCGGCTCATACCGTGTGCTATAATGTGAATTTCGGCTCATACCATGTGGGGTAATGTGAATTTCGGCTCATTCTGTGTGCTATAATGTGAATTTCTGCTCATGCCGTGTGGGGTAATGTGAATTTCGGTTCATACTGTGTGCTATAATGTGAATTTCGGCTCATACCGTGTGCTGTAATGTGAATTTCGGCTCATACCATGTGGGGTAATGTGAATTTTGGCTCATACCATATGGAGTAATGTGAATTTTGGCTCATACCGTGTGCTATAATGTGAATTTCGGCTCATACCGTGTGCTATAATGTGAATTTCGGCTCATACCGTGTGCTATAATGTGAATTTCGTCTCATACCATGTGGGGTAATGTGAATTTCGGCTCATACTGTGTGCTATAATGTGAATTTCGGCTCATGACGTGTGGGGTAATGTGAATTTCGGCTCATACTGTGTGCTATAATGTGAATTTTGGCTCATACCGTGTGCTGTAATGTGAATTTCGGCTCATACCATGTGGGGTAATGTGAATTTTGGCTCATACCATGTGGAGTAATGTGAATTTTGGCTCATACCGTGTGCTATAATGTGAATTTTGGCTCATACGTGTGCTATAATGTGAATTTCGGCTCATACCGTGTGCTATAATGTGAATTTTGGCTCATACCATGTGGGGTAATGTGAATTTTGGCTCATACCATGTGGAGTAATGTGAATTTTGGCTCATACCGTGTGCTATAATGTGAATTTCGGCTCATACCGTGTGCTATAATGTGAATTTCGGCTCATACCGTGTGCTATAATGTGAATTTCGGCTCATACCATGTGGGGTAATGTGAATTTCGGCTCATACTGTGTGCTATAATGTGAATTTCTGCTCATGCCGTGTGGGGTAATGTGAATTTCGGTTCATACTGTGTGCTATAATGTGAATTTCGGCTCATACCGTGTGCTGTAATGTGAATTTCGGCTCATACCATGTGGGGTAATGTGAATTTTGGCTCATACCATGTGGAGTAATGTGAATTTTGGCTCATACCGTGTGCTATAATGTGAATTTCGGCTCATACCGTGTGCTATAATGTGAATTTCGGCTCATACCGTGTGCTATAATGTGAATTTCGGCTCATACCATGTGGGGTAATGTGAATTTCGGCTCATACTGTGTGCTATAATGTGAATTTCGGCTCATGCCGTGTGGGGTAATGTGAATTTCGGCTCATACTGTGTGCTATAATGTGAATTTCGGCTCATACCGTGCGCTGTAATGTGAATTTCGGCTCATACCATGTGGGGTAATGTGAATTTTGGCTCATACCATGTGGAGTAATGTGAATTTTGGCTCATACCGTGTGCTATAATGTGAATTTAGGCTCATACCATGTGCTATAATGTGAATTTCGGCTCATACCGTGTGCTATAATGTGAATTTCGGCTCATACCATGTGGGGTAATGTGAATTTCGGCTCATACTGTGTGCTATAATGTGAATTTCGGCTCATGCCGTGTGGGGTAATGTGAATTTCGGCTCATACTGTGTGCTATAATGTGAATTTCGGCTCATACCGTGTGCTATAATGTGAAAGGGGCACCAGTACTAGATAGTATAAGGGGTCCTACTACACTGAAGGACACGCCCCTTTTGAGTGACCGCACCCCTTTTCCGGAGCGCGCGCGCCGAAGGCGCGCGCATAATTGCTATCTGCACTCTTTCATTCCGCCTTCAAAAATTCAACTTCGACCACTGCACCTACATCTGTACATACACACCCTGACATCTTTATATGCAGTGACACCGGTGGCGTCTGCACATACTTTCCTTTTGTATTTTTTTTTTTATTATTATCATTTTATTTATTTATTATTTTTATTAAAAAAAAATGTAGGGGGGGGGGCGCCATTATTGATCTTGCCCTGGGCTCCAAAAACCCTAGTTACGCCTCTGGTCACAAACACACCCAGCGTTCGCCCAGACACTCCTCCGTTTCTCCAGCCACTCCCGCGTTTTTCCCAGAAACGGTAGCGTTTTTTCACACACACCCATAAAACGGCCAGTTTCCGCCCAGAAACACCCACTTCCTGTCAATCACATTACGATCACCAGAACGTAGAAAAAACCTCGTAATGCCGTGAGTAAAAATCCTAACTGCATAGCAAATTTACTTGGCGCAGTCGCACTGCGGACATTGCGCATGCGCATTAGCGACTATTCGCTCCATTGCGAGAAAAAAATAACGAGCGAACAACTCGGAATGACCCCCTTTGAGCGCCCGTTCGTGCTTTTTAGACGGGTTTAGCTGCTTCGAGTGGCTAAACCCGGAGCGGACATACGCCTTAACTAGCAATGGGCGTCTGATCGGAGCAACAATTGAATACCTATAGGCGCCCAGCAGGGTACGCAAAAACAATTGAATCGGCCCCAATCACTCCAATCTTACAGAAGGTTAACATTTCAATATAACTTTTGTACATCACGTCAGCATTGCTCGGGAGGATGTGAATCTGCATTAAAAAAAAAATGTATGTGCAAAATTGGTGAGTGCTCTCTGTATTTATTAATTATATATCTATATAAATAGAAATAGGTCGCAGCCAATGGCTTAGGCCGCCCCCACACTGTGTCCAAAGCTGCAGCACCATTGCGACACATGCACACTGCGGCTTCCGGTGCATGCACTGTAAAGAAACCATGGGACAGAATGGACCCAGCATCTGAGTCTAAATCAAGCCCACTGTCCACAAAGTCACATGACAGTCAGCAGTTCCCCCTCAGCAAACTCCATACATACGCTACAAGGAGCTGCCTCTCTGTTCTCTGCCTGTTTGGAGCTCCAATCACACCAGACAGAGGGGGTTATTCCGACCCGTTCGCACGCTGCTGTTTTTCGCAGCGGTGCGAATGGGTCGGTTCTGTGCATGCGCGGTAACCACAGTGCGCAGGCGCGTCATTGCCCAGTGACGGGCGTCACTGGGCAACGACAAGAACAAAGAAATTGATCACTGCTGCGATCGCAAGAAGATTGACAGGAGGAAGGCGTTCCGGGACGTCAACTGACTGTTTTCTGGGAGTGGTGCGGCGAACGTAGGCATGTCCAGGCCTTTGGAGGGTGGATGTCTGACGTAAATTCCGGGACCTGCAACGCTGGATTCATCGCACAGGGTAAGTAACTCATACCCTGGTCTTGTTCTACACAAAACTTTTTTAGCATAGCCGAGCAGCACAAGCGTTCGCAGCCTTGCTATGCAAACCCCCCCTCCCATAGGTGGCGTCTAGTTGATCGCATGGGCAGCAAAAAGTTGCTATGTGCGATCAGCTCGGAATGACCCCCAGAGTGTAGATCGAGACCAAGCTCTCCATCTCAGGTATCTGCCTGGCATGGGGAGGTGTGGGGGTCTGAGTACACAGAAAACCCTACTCCCACATGCGCAATTGAATCCCATTGTGAAATTCCTGCACAAAACAAAATGCTGTTCCATTCACTACCACACTGCAATTAAGATGTCATTAATGTATGTCAGTAGTGGCAGCAATGAAAGCTGACAGCCCAGTTGCACCAGTGAAACTGGAAAAAGACTTCACAGCACAAACCATTCTGCCAGCAGCGCTCCACCCTCCAGCTGTGCCAAAGCTGGCACTTCTCCCCAGTGATTCCTCACTGTTACAGCTCCACGGGGGATCCACAGCAGATTTTTTATTTCCACTAGTGTTTAACGGTGGTCACAATCAAATTTTTTTCTCATATTTAATATCATACATTCTGCAAAGATTAGCGGCATTCAATCATTTGTTATTTAGCTGGGACATCAAATATAAGGCTGCAATGCTTCGGAAGCCACCCCATCTACAGCACCACCGCCCTGCAATCCCACCACCACCTCCCTGCATCCCCTCCAAAGAAGCTACTCCCAACACTACAATATAATTTTAGGGCACCCTGATACCCCTTTCACACTGCACAAATAACCCAGTATTGACCCGGTATATTTGCCGGGTCGGGATGGCAGCGTGTAGGGTCAATTGCCAGGTCACATCCAGGAAGGATCCATTTCCAATTGACGGGTGGGATCCGGCATTGGCAATGTGAAAGGGGTATCATTAATTCTTGGACTCCAGTTTGAGTCCCAAACTATTGGTTTTCCAATTCTGCTCTAAACAACAAAAACTGTAAAAAATTTATTTTCTAATCACGTATTTTTATTATTCTACAATATGCAGCTAACAGTATGAACAGGAATCTTTTGAGAAACGTTCCTTCTTTTATGTCATCTGTTTTTGGAGAGAAGAAAACGAAACAGTAGAAAATTGAAGACTTTAGTATAAAACGCCATCAGATTTTATGAGTGGTCTTATTGTCAGAAGCACACATAGGGGGGAATGTCACAGCCTGCGAGAAAACCCGTTTTTAAGCGCCAATTGTTTTGTCTTTTAGACTATTGGCACTTTTAAAGAAAACGGGCAGACCCGCCGGTATGTCACTGACGCCTGCAATTCGCAATGTTACACTTCCCCCATAAGGTCTGATGGAGAACTGGACTGAAATCAGCTGCAAGTGCTTCCTAACAATGGGCATTACAGGTTGAATCTCCCATATCCAAAACGTTTTTCTTTTTTTTTTTAAATATTCCCAACATTTTTTGGAGAGTGACTACAATATACCATAGCTCTACGATGGTTCAATGTATGCAAACTATGTTGGTGATTCAGATCGGATCGCTGGGCTGCTAATTTTGCTGTCCTGCATTCAGATAGTCGCCGCCCCCAGGGGGAGTGTACATTCGCTGTGCAAGTGTGCGATCGCATGTGTACGCCGAGCTGCAAAAATCCACCGTGTGCAGTCTCTGCGCAGCCTAGGACTTACTCCTCCAGTGCGATGAGAACAGGCTGATCGGGGCCGGAGCGGACGTCACACACCCTCCCTGAAAACGCCTGGGAACGCCTGCGTTTTTCCGGACACTCCCAGTAAATGGTCAGTTACCACCAACAAACGGCTTCCTCCTATCAATCACCTTGCGAACGCCCGTGTGTACGTATTTTTCGCACCATCCCATTGTTGACCATCAATGCCCTTTGTTGCTGTCTGACGCACGTGCGCATTGCAGTGCATATGCATGCGCAGTTAGGACCTGATCGCCTGCTGGGCGAAAACGCACGGCAGCGATGAGATCTGAATGACACCCTATGTTTCATCCCAAAAAAATCATTAAAAACATTGAATAAAATTACCTACAGGCTATGGGGGAGAATTTAATTAGCCCCCAAAAAATTTCGCCCAAAAATACAGTACCAAACGGTAATTTATCACAATTTTTGCCCAATGTTATTTTCAGTCAATACAATTAGAGCCCTCTTTTTGCCCCAAAAATTCCCCGTTTTCCGTATATTACCGCAGGCAATTTAATTCCCCCCATAGCCCTATGTGTATAAAGGGTATATGAAAAATAAATGCATTTCATGTGTAGACTTGGGTCCCAACCCCCAGATATCTCATTGTGGTATGCAGATATTTCAAAATACAGAAAAATCCCAAACCTTTCTGGTCCCGAGCACCTTGGATATGGGAGGAGAGGGTTATTCAGCAGCAGTTGTAAAAACAGCTAAATCGCGGCCGTCTGCGCATGCGCGTGCACGGTCTTTCACAGTGCGATCACATCCCAGCATGATTTAATCGCATTATGATTAACAGGCAGCGGTCGTTCGAGAGGCGGCGAAGCGGCGTTGGTGGGGAAACGCAGAAGTGTCGCGTCTGTTTTCGGGTGATGTCGCCTGCATTTCCTGCGACAGGAAACATGGTGCCTGGCTGCCTATGAAGGGGGGCTACCGGTATTTCACGATTTCAGCGATGTTATCGCGCAATGCAGGGTGGCTCCCAGCATGCGATTTTAACCCCCTAATAACCCCCTAAACCTGTATGTTCCGTTGTATGCAATGCATCGGCCTCCATCTGCGTGCTTGGATTGCTACACAGGGGGTCATTCAGACCGGATCGCTGGGCTGCGTTTTTTGCTGCCCTGCGATCAGATAGTCGCCGCCTCCAGGGGAAGGGTTAAATTGCTGTGCATGGGTGCGATTGCATGTGTAATAGAGCTGCACAAACTGATTTTGTGCAGTCTCTGCGCAGCCCAGGACTTACTCTTCCCATGCAATTGATTCCTGCTGATTGGGGCCGGAGCTGACGTCAGACACCCTCCCTAAAAACACCTGAGCCCGCCTGCGTTTCTCCGGACACTCCACCGTCAGTTGCCTCCCACAAACGGCCTCTTCCTGTCAATCACCTTATGAACGCCCGTGCATTTGGATGTTTCGCACCATCCCATTGCTAGGTGCCGATGCCTGTTGCTGTTGTCCGATGCGTGTGCGCATTGTGATGCATGAGCACGCGCAGTTAAGGCATAATCGCCCGCTGTGCGAAAACGCACAGCAGCGATCGGGTCTGAATGATCCCCACATTTTCATCTTCAATGAGCAATTGCACCTTTGTATACTTGTACAAAAGCTACACCTGGATATATTAGCCCACAGTTCCACCTCAATGCCATCCTGGCCTATGTGACAATGGTGGTCATTCCGAGCTGTTCACTCGCTAGCAGTTTTTAGCAGCCGTGCAAACGCTATGCCGCCGCCCACTGGGAGTGTATTTTAGCTTAGCAGAAGTGCGAACGGTTGTGTTTCAGAATAGCTCAAAACCTACTCAGCGTTTGCGATCACTTCAGACTATTCAGTTCCTGTTTTGACGTCACAAACCCGCCCTGCGTTGCCCAGCCATGCCTGCGTTTTTCCTGGCACGCCTGCGTTTTTCCGAACACTCCCTGAAAACGGTCTGTTGACACCCAGAAACGCCCACTTCATGTCAATCACACTGCGGCCACCAGTGCGACTGAAATGCTTCGCTAGACCCTGTGCAAAACTGCATCGTTCGTTGTGCTTGTACGACGTGCATGCGCATTGTGCCGCATACGCATGCGCAGAACTGCCGTTTTTTAGCCTGATCGCTGCGCTGCGAACAACTGCAGCTGGCGAACTACTCGGTATGACCATCAATACCCCATCACACCTCTGCAGTCATAAGTAAAGATGTCCAACATTACTCTGCATCACCTGTACTTGTGTCCCCTCCCCTCTGCAACATGCGCAGAGCTAAACCCACAGAATACACCCCACCAGCAGGCATACTTTAGGCTCAGCAACAGCCCCTTAATCAATGTATCCTCATTCATCAATCTGCCTCCTGTAGGGCACACCTTACTATCTCCTGGGCATGTCTAGCAAAACAGGTTTCCAGCCTTTTCTAAAATTCTTCTTTATTAAAGTTTTTTTTAAATCAAATATAGGAAGTCAAAATTTTAGGTACTGACCAGATACTCATTAATTTCTGGGCTCCAGCATTTTATTGGGTCTGGGACTGAGAGTCGACAGCACACAGGTCGACACACCTTAGGTCGACGCCAATTGGTCGACACACCTTAGGTCGACATGGACAAAAGGTCGACATGGACAAAAGGTCGACAGGAACAATGTCGACATGGAAAAAAGGTCGACATGAGTTTTTTATGTTTTTTTGGTGTAGTTTTCTTCGTAGAGTGACCGGGAACCCCAATTAGTGCACCGCGTCCCCTTGCATGGCTCGCTTCGCTCGCCATGCTTCGGGCATGGTGCCTTCGCTCCGCTACCGCTTCGCTCGGCACACTTTACCGTTCCAATCGTAGTCCACGTGGATCGTTAAGTATGAAAAGGTTCAAAAAAAGAAAAAAATTGTGAAAAACTCATGTCGACCTTTTTCCATGTCGACCTTGTTCCTGTCGACCTTTTGGCCACGTCGACCTTTTGTCCATGTCGACCTAAGGTGTGTCGACCAATTGGCGTCGACCTAAGGTGTGTCGACCTTTGTGCTGTCGACCTGGAGTCCAGATACCGTTTTATTCTTCTTCTTTTTTTCAGGACTGAGGTCTCTGTGCAGGTGAAGCTGATTGGACGAGCCACCTCAATTTTACAGGTTTTTTTTTTAGACAAAGTACCTTTAAGACAAGCTTCAAAGCAGCCTGAATGCAGAATTATGAATAGAAGGGTTGAATCTAATAAGAAAACTGTCTCAATGAAACAAAAAGTACAGTAATATGATTATATATTGCAGTGTTCCATGTGCAGCCGCACCGGTAGCAGGTCAGTACCTGGCATGCTTGGCACGGAAACTCTATTCAGCGTTTACATAAAGTAGGGTGTGTTAGACAACACTTGTTATGATGACTCTATACAAGCCTTCCACAGTCAGTCTCCAACACATTTGTCATTTCATGTTGTACTGTAATAGGTACAATAGATTGCTTTGCATGTAATTTGTTCTGACACTCCCTATTAGATCTCCAAATGCACTCACTAATTAACTCTGTCCCAGATAAATATTGCTGCTAATTTTCTCATCAACTATCACATTTACCCGGATGTAGTACGGCTGACCTGCGGTCTCCTGACCGCCAGTCAGCTTACCGACGCCGGGATCCCGGCAGCATACCGACGCCAGGATCCCGGCGGGGAGGGGCGAGTGCAGCAAGCCCCTTGCGGGCTCGCTGCGCTCGCCACACTGCGGGCTCGGTGGCGACCTGCGGTCGCCACGGGTTCTATTCCCACTCTATGGGTGTCGTGGACACCCACGAGTGGAAATAGTCCCTGTTGGTCGGCATGCCGACCATCGGGACAGTGACCCGTCGGGCTGGTGGAGGAGGTCATGTGACTGTCGGTTAGCTGACCGGTGGTCACATGAATACCACCCCATTTACCCCCATGTAATGTTCAGTATACCACCTGTGCCCCCCAGCACTATACAACAACTTGGGGGGCATAATAGGAGATTGTACCAGCTCATATCTACTGTATATTCTAACTAATGCAACTGGTAATGAGGGCATATAGTCTATACCTTCCTCACCATCCAGTTGTCCAGCCTCATACACTCAGCATTACAGCTGCCCCATTCATACTGGTTGACGGAAACGGTGTCGGTATGCCAGCTGTCAGGATTCCGGTGCCGGTATACTGTGCGCCCAGACCCAGACAGCCGGCATACTGAAGACCACCCGTTGACGCAAAGCCAGCTGCTTCTATAACAGTGATGGGGAACCTTTGGCACTCCAGCTGTTGTTGAACTACACATACCAGCATGCTCTACTCCAGTTTTGCTCATTGGCTATGCTAAAACGGTTGCAGGGCATGCTGGGATGTGTAGTTCAGCAACAGCTGACGTGTCAAAGGTTCCCTATCACTGTTCTATGACATCCAGTCACTGCTCAGTCTGGCCCTTCATCCCGTCCTCACACAGCAGTAGCAATAACTGGAAAACTCTGAGGGCCCTCAAGCCCACCACGAATGTATGTGATCAGAGGGGGGACGTTTCTAAGTGACACCACGTAAAGCCTTGTGCATGATGCGAACGTTCTTTGGGTTTTCCATGATCATTCTGATGCACACATATATACAGATCTAGAGTATTATGAGGGCGCTGAAAGGAATCACGGACTGACATACAGGAGTGGACATGACCTGTGGCCCCCAGTGCATGCACCTGTATAAAATCTAATGACCTACACTACACACAGAGGCCATCAGTCAATGAAAGCATTCATTACTGTCTGTTAATTATTACAAATCTATCACAGGTAAAGTTTAGTCACCTTAGACTGATTATACAGTAGATACTTAGGATACAGACAGGGATGTCCGAATTATCAATTCCAAAGATCATACAACGCGCACTATAGTGGAGACTGGTTGTGTCTTTTTGTATTATAATGTTACTTTCCCAGATGTGCAACTGGCAGAAGCATAGATATCAAACTATTTACAACTGCACAATATCCCTGTTACCTCAGAGCTGGTGCCTTCTGTGGAGACGACACGGCGGTGCGCCCTACCAGGGCCGGATTAAGCCTTGGAGGTGCCCGGGGCACTTTAGGCAGGGGGGCCCCAGTGGAAAGGGGGGGAGGGGTGTATATAAGATTGTGCATACCTCCCAACATAACCCATTCCAGGAGGACTTCCTTCTTAATATATGATTGTAGTCACCTGTGTTGAACTAGTTCATTGATAATAAAGATGTTTCAACACAGGTGATTGCAATCATAACTTAAGAAGGAAGTTCAGGTAGAGAGCATTTTGTCCCTACTGGAATGGGTCATGTTGGGATGTGTGGATTGTGTATATTGAATTTAGCCCAATGGTGTATATTAGATTTAAACTAATAGTTTAATAATCAGAGGCGTATCTAGGGTAGGGTGAGGGCGCCTTGGCAGGCCCAGTAGAGGGGGGCGCCGCCGGCAGCCAGGGCATCATGCCCCACTCGCCCCCGCCAACCCTAAATGTGAGGGGAGGAGAGCGCAGCGTCTCTCCCTCCCCTCACCGCCGCTGCCAGCACTAGCAGCGCTGCTGTGTCCGGTCTCCGGCGTTAGCCAATCAGAGCTTGCGGACCGGCTCCTGATTGGCTGCCGGTCCGCGAGCTCTGATTGGCTAGCGAACCGGCGCCAGACACAGCCGCCGGAGACGGGACGGGAGACCTGGACGGAGTGGTGAGGGGAAGGAGAGGCGGTGAGGGGAAGGAGAGGCGCTGCGCTGCGCTCTCCTCCCCTCACATAAGCGGCCGTTGAGTGAACGGGGGTGGGGGTGGGGGGGGCACAGGCACAGTGGGGCATGTATCTGGCACCAAATGGGGCATGTAACTGGCACTGAGTGGGGCCTGGCACTGTGGGGCATGTATCTGGCACTGTGGGGCATGTATCTGGCACTGTGGGGCATGTAACTGGCACTGTGGGGCATGTATCTGACACAGTGGGGCAATGTAACTGGCACTGTGGGGCATGTATCTGGCACTGTGGGGCATGTAACTGGCACTGTGGGGCATGTATCTGACACAGTGGGGCAATGTAACTGGCACTGTGGGGCATGTATCTGGCACAGTGGGGCAATGTAACTGGCACAGTGGGGCATGTATCTGGCACTGTGGGGCAATGTAACTGGAACTGTGGGGCATGTATCTGGCACAGTGTGGCATGTAACTGGCACTGTGGGGCATGTATCTGGCACAGTGTGGCATGTAACTGGCACTGTGGGGCATGTATCTGGCACAGTGGGGCAATGTAACTGGCACTGTGGGGCATGTATCTGGCACTGTGGGGCATGTATCTGGCACTGTGGGGCATGTATCTGGCACAGTGGGGCAATGTAACTGGCACTGTGGGGCATGTATCTGGCACAGTGTGGCATGTAACTGGCACTGTGGGGTATGTATCTGGCACAGTGGGGCAATGTAACTGGCACTGTGGGGCATGTATCTGGCACTGTGGGGCATGTATCTGGCACTGTGGGGCATGTATCTGGCACAGTGGGGCAATGAAACTGGCACTGTGGGGCATGTATCTGGCACAGTGGGGCAATGTAACTGGCACTGTGGGGCATGTATCTGGCACAGTGGGGCAATGTTACTGGCACAGTGGGGCATGTATCTGGCACTGTGGGGCATGTATCTGGCACTGTGGGGCATGTATCTGGCACAGTGGGGCAATGTAACTGGCACTGTGGGGCATGTATCTGGCACAGTGGGGCAATGTAACTGGCACTGTGGGGCATGTATCTGGCACAGTGGGGCAATGTAACTGGCACAGTGGGGCATGTATCTGGCACTGTGGGGCATGTATCTGGCACTGTGGGGCAATGTAACTGGCACTGTGGGGCAATGTAACTGGCACTGTGGGGCATGTATCTGGCACAGTGGGGCAATGTAACTGGCACTGTGGGGCATGTATCTGGCACAGTGGGGCAATGTAACTGGCACTGTGGGGCATGTATCTGGCACAGTGGGGCAATGTAACTGGCACTGTGGGGCATGTATCTGGCACAGTGGGGCAATGTAACTGGCACTGTGGGGCATGTATCTGGCACAGTGGGGCAATGTAACTGGCACTGTGGGGCAATGTAACTGGCACTGTGGGGCAATGTAATTGGCACTGTGGGGCAATGTAACTGGCACTGTGGGGCATGTATCTGGCACTGTGGAGCAATGTAACTGGCACTGTGGGGCAATGTAACTGGCACTGTGGGGCAATGTAACTGGCACTGTGGGGCATGTATCCGGCACTGCGGGGCATGTATCTGGCACTGTGGGGCATTGTAACTGGCACTGTGGGCCATTTTCAGTGGCCACACCCCTTCTGGAGCATGGCCACACCCCTTCTGGTGTGTGACCACGCCCATTTTTTTTTCTTCGTTTTTGTGTGCTTTTTTTTGGGGGGGGGGGTGCCATTTTACATCTTGCCCTGGGCTCCAAAAACTTTAGTTACGCCTCTGTTAATAATGTCTGGGTACTGTTTATAGCTCTACCTAATTGAAAGACAACTATTTTATAAAATGTTCTTGTAGTGGAACAAAAGACAACTTAAACAACCTTAAAATACACATACAAAAATAAAATCTACTGTATAATTTATCTTTTCACATGCAAAAATAGCAGCAGCCTCTGTATTACTTACACACTGGGACAGGACTCAGGAGGACTGTGTGTGTGTGTGTGTGTGTGTGTGTGTGTGTGTGTGTGTGTGTGTGTGTGTGTGTGTGTGTGTGTGTGTGTGTGTGTGTGTGTGTGTGTCTAGACCCTCATTAGATAACAAGTTACACAGGACTCAGACACCACAGTGATCCCACTCTGTGTCACTCGCAGCTATCTCCACCCTCCTATCTCTCCTCTGGTTGGGAAGCTCCGTCAATAGTTCATGAAATCTGATACTGCTGTTGCTCACATTCTGGATGTCTGGTTCTGCTGCTGCATAAGAGGGAGTGATGTCAGTGTGCTCTGGCCGGGGGGACCCTGACAGAGGGGGTACAGTATGCCCTGTATATCATTCCTCTCATTTTATTACTCTTATAATAATGGTCTGCTCTGTAAATGCACATATATAGGGCCTAATATCCCATTGGATCTGTGGCACAAAGTGCAAAGTACTGATGTTCTGTACTTTGCACATGTGCCAGACACGTACTGCTCATGTGCAATACAGGTCCTGCATCATTGGACGCACTAGGTCTGCAGACGTCACGTCAGTATATTGACAGTTTGCAGCCGTTTTGGGGAGCAGACGGTCACCATCTACCAAAATATCAGCATGTCGCCGCCGTTTTGGGGGAGGGACGAGGCCAGGATCTCTGTCAGAAGATGGAGATTTACTGGTCTCTTTGTAGGACCTGTGGCGGCCGGTGGCTGCAGGTGGCTGATGGTGTCGTAGGTGATCCGATGCTAGAATGCAGCTTGGCAAACTACCAGACACCTCCTGCTGCATTACCATACTAATGCATTGCTGCTGGTTCCAAGGGGGTCAATCCGACCCGTTCGCTCGCTGCGTTTTAATGCAGCAGAGCGAATGGGTCCCTGCTGTGCATGCGCCGTAATGCGCTTGCGGATGCCGAACGGCCGAAGGCCGTAGCAGGACAGCGATCGCCTCTGCCTGATTGACAGGCAGAGGCGAGCGATGGGTGGGAGGGGGCGAAACGGCAGCATTTGGCTCGCTCGCTAAAGCTGCGCTGGCCGTGAGCTACTCCTGAAGTGCAAAGGCATCGCCGCTGTGCGATGCCTTTGCACTTCTGCGGGGGGGGGGGGGGGGGCTGCACTGACATGTGGGGCAGACTAGCCCTGTGCTGGGCGTCCCCCCGCATGTCAGGGAGCATGATCGTAGCTGTGCTAAATTTAGCACAGCTACGATCAACTCGGAATGACCGCCCAAGTACGCTGCAGGGATGCACTCTCCAACCACATCTAAAATAGGCCCACTTTGCTGTACTTAGGGCCTAATTCAAGGTTGATTGCAAAAGCAAATCTTCCTCTAATGAGCAAAACCATGTGCAGTGCAGGTGGGGCAGATGTAACGTGCAGAGAGAGTTAGATTTGGGTGGGGTGTGTTCAAACTGAAATCTAAATTGCAGTGTAAAAATAAAGCAGCCAGTATTTACCCTGCACAGAAACAAAATAACCCACCCAAATCTAACTCTCTCTGCACATGTTGTATCTGCCTCCCCTGCAGTGCACATGGTTTTGCCCATTAAAGGAAGATGTTGCTATTGTAATCAACCTTGAATTATGCCCTTAGTCCATATTTTGCAAGGAAAATGATTTCTTAATTCAATTTCTATAATTGGCTATTGAAAACTTTTCCTCCAAACATATATGCTACGATGGAAATTGTGTACACCTGCGCAAACTGAGGTATTTTGTGGTGCCCAGATTGTATGGTTTTGTAATATAAAAATGGGTAGATATAGCAGCCCAGGGATAAGTTTAGTTTTGTGAAGTTTGTTCCTCTCTTTGGGGTGGTGGGGCAGTGGGCACTAGGCCACCCTCAATCCCCCTGCAGTTTCTTAAGAACAATCTTTAATGACCAGCGAGTAAGGATACACTGCCCAACGTCTCTCGAATTAGGGCAAGTGACTATCCTTCTGCAATCAGGACTCTAGTGAGATACTGTATGTACAGCTCTGCACCGGCCGTACCTGATCCCACTTCTACTCATCGCATATTTACATATCCGTCTATATGTGAGCAACCTTTATGATATTGGGGGTCATTCCGAGTTAATCGCTCGCTAGCAGTTTTTAGCAGCCGTGCAAACGCTATGCCGCCACCCACTGGGAGTGTATTTTAGCTTAACAGAAGTGAGAACGAAAGGATCGCAGAGCGGCGGCATAATTGTTTTGTGCAGTTTCAGAGTAGCTCAAAATTTACTCTGCGCTTGCGATCACTTCAGACTGTTCAGTTCTGGATTTGACGTCACAAACACGCCCTGCGTTTGCCGAGCCACGCCTGCGTTTTTCCTGGCACGCCTGCGTTTTTTAAGGCACGCCTGCATTTTTTCGAACACTCCCTGAAAACTGTCACTTGACACCCAGAAACGCCCTCTTCATGTCAATCACTCTACGGCAACCAGTGCGACTAAAAAACTTCGCTAGACCTTGTGTGAAACTACATTGTTCGTTGTAATAGTACGTCGCGTGTGCGCATTGCGCAGCATACGCATGCGCAGAAATGCCTTTTTTTGCCTCATCACTGCACAGCGAACGAATGCAGCTAGCGATCAACTTGGAATGACTACCATTATCGTGACATTCCTGTAACCAGGTGAACAGGACAAACACAAGAGGGACAATTCAGAAAAAACTGTGAGTATGGAGTGGAACTAACGCTTACCCTTCACCCTCTGTGCACCCCAGGAGCGTGCAAGGAAATTCAGGAACCCTGCAAACACCGGACGATTTCTCAACCATCTGAAAAAATAATTCACAGCAAATAAGCGAAAATACGTGCTTAATCCACGCTATTATATCAAGTGACACATTTAATATTTATTGGTTCGTACTTAATGAAAAATGCACACATCCCAATAAAAATGAAATGGGAAAGCCATAAAAAGTTCTCTTTGTTAACCGTGTCAAATTTTGTCGTAACTTGTTCCACAATACTGCATGCCAGATCTAAAATACAGTTCAAAGACGTAGAAGCTGCAGCTGGGTGAACCTGGTACACAGTGTAGGGCACAGGATGCCAATAGCGCGGGGGATCCAACTGCAGACCCTTGGCTTGATTACAAGACAACTACAGGGAACATTTACCTCTGAATCATGAGAGTACGGGGCACAGATTAATGACGTAATGGAACCAGAGGATAGTGAGCGTTATAACTTTACTTCTATAATTATTTAAATCAGTATCTTATACTAAGTTATAATTATGACTAATTGTACACCGTTGGCAATCGTTATTTCAATTAAGTCATTTTCAGCACAATAAACATGATTACAATTCAAAGTATATATTAGAAACTGACGAAAAATGCAATATGCAAAGGGATATAATAATTCAAAGTAATTTGGATTGTTACTATGGTAATAGAGTCATCTCTCAGAAACTTGCAGCAAGACTGCTCCACGATTCGGACCCGGTGGCTCGCACAGATTATATATCCACTCGGTTGGTGGAGTGGACTCACCCACCGAGTGGAAATCACCAGCGGAGGTCAAGATTCCAGCCATTTCACCAAAATAGTGGGCATTGTGTACAGTAATGGAATAGTTAAATTACCGCAAAGGAATTGAATCGACGCCTTAGGGGGGGGGGGGGGGCGTACAATTCAATTGTTGAAAAGTTATTTGTGCGCCCAAACACAATTCAATTGTCATACATTTGGCCGTCCCTCCCCTTTAGAATGTAAGCTCTCCCGAGCAGAGTCCTCTTCCCTCATGTGCTTTTACGTCTCTAATACCACTTTTACACTCGCACTCCCGGGTCACTCCCGGGATGCTTCCCGGGATGCATCCCGGGATGCATTCCCGGGACTGACCCCTTTCACACTGCATTAAGACCTGGGATCGACCCGGGACAGCCCCATTTACACTGATCCCGGGATATCCCTGCAAATGCATTAGTATGTCATTAGAAATGGCCTTGGGCTCAGAAAAGATGACATCAGCTTTTCTGAGCCCAAGAAAGCTCCAATCCAAGTCCTTTTAACAGTCCCGGGATAGTGAATCCCGGGACGGACCCTTTCACACTACACAGCTTCCCGGGACGGTCCCGGGTTCAACCCTGCTTTTGACCTGGGATGAAATCCCAGGATGCTCGTCCCGGGAAATTGTCCATGTACCCATTTACACTGAGAAGAATCCCGGGATGATGCGCGTTCACGTGCAATATCCCGGGATTTTCCTGCGAGTCTAAAAGTGGTATTACTCAACCTATCATCTTTTCAATACCCCCTTTGATGGCACTAAATCCTTCGGTTTTCTGCTGCCCTGATATTTATTTCATTACTGTTTACTGACGCAGCTATGTTTATATACCCTGTACTTGTCCTATATTGTATTGAACTGTAAGTCACTGTCTTCATGTTTTGTTTATTTGTTAACTCTGTAATTGGGCGCTGCGGAACCCTTGTGGTGCCATATAAATAAATGATAATAAAAATAATAAAGCATGCCACGCTGTCTAATATGGAGAATAAGCACCTAAGATAACTAAGCTCCGCATAGATGTCCATTGCTCCTGCTCACACTCCATCCCCCTTTATATGCCCAAAATCATGACGTGAGTCTGAACGGGTGCGACAGCCAACACAGAGAGAAAACAGACGCCCATTGTAAAACAATTGAATTCCCCCCCCTTCCCTCCCCATGTGTCTATGGTCACTCAGACTGCCCGACGCAACCCAGACACCAGACGTAATTCCTGCGTACAGTCAGAAGTAGGGCCTCCCCGACGACAATCCCGATATGCCTGCGATTTTGCCGCCACTCCCCGTTACCTCCCACAAAATGGCTGCTCCCCGTCAGTCACTTGAGAATGAATCCTCACTACAAGCGTAATCACAAATAAAGCGCTGTGCGTGCGCAGTGCTGCAGTGACACATGCGCAGTTTCAATCGCTCAATTGCGAAAAACTTCAGCATAGCGTACAACTGTAAATTGGGCCAATTGCTTGAAGAAAATAAGGTTCATATTTACAAAGTGGCAGATTTTGTGAACCGCCAATTCTCAGCAGTTTCGACCCTGAAATTTAGAAGGCAACACTGTTTTTATTTCAAAACCAGCAGTTTTACATTTTGTGCTAAAAACAAAATCTTGGTGGATTTTAGATTATATAAAGTCCTAAATCTTTCATGGTAATTTAAAACCCACAGGCGCAGTGCTAATTGCATGAATTGCTTGCAAGATGATCACACTGAATGGAAAACTCATTCCAGCCTCAATTTTTTTAAGTAAGACATGAGAGTCAGACATGCGGGCTCTACTTATTTTACGTGCCCCATTTGTGTATTTGACCAGGTATTTGTGCTTTACTCACCCAAATTGGGCGTCACCTGAAGCAAAAACATAAAAATGATAAAAAACAAATAATCGTGTGAACAGAGGACCAGGTAGCTGCACGACAGACCTGTTTCGCCATAGCCCTGTGCCGCACAGCCCAGGAGGTCACCACCGTCTGAGTGGAATGCGCCGACTCCTGGTCTGGTGCTGGTCGCCATGTAGTAGAATAGTTTAAAACGAAGGAGGGTTGAATAATATGTGCCCCCACTCCAAGGCACCTAAAAGAAAACTGCCATTATGGGGTTGCAGGGGGGAGGAGCTTAGATTTAAAGTGACACTTGCTAGGTGCCAAAATGCTTCCCTGTCTACAATCCCATGTTCCTGAGTCCCACAAGCCTTGCTGAAAGAGAAATGAGACGCAGTGATTTCTGCAAAAAAAACACCGTCTTTTTCACACATCTCCAGAGCAAGTCTGGTTTTTCCAAAAATCTTTATTTTTATGAAATATCAGCAGAACCTGCTCTGGCACCCCAGTGACACCCACAGGAGCCCCCCACCACCCGATGGAAAAATTAAGCAATTGGAAGTTTCCAATTAGCTTAATTATTCAGTAAATACTCACCTTCTGAAGCGATGTCTTCTTCCTCCCGCATAGGGATCTGGACTCCTGCAGCAACAGTGTGTGTAAGTACAGTGTGTGTGTGTGTGTGTGTGTGTGTGTGTGTGTGTGTGTGTGTGTGTGTGTGTGTGTGTGTGTTAGTGTGTGTAGGTGACACCCCCCTTCTGAGGCAGCAGCTGGGAGAAATACATCTCCCAGCAGCCACCCCCAAACTCAGCAGCCCTCTCCCAGTGTAAAGATGGAGGGGAGACCACTGGGACGGTGAGTATTTATTTTTGTTTCCTCGCGCCGCACGGTTTTCAAAGCTGAAAACCTGCATGCATTTTTTTACAATTGGATATTGCGGGTATCAGGAGCGTGCCTCTCGCTGTAATCCAAAATTGGGTGCAAGGCCTGCAAGTTTTTTTTTTTGCAGTGAAAACAATGCACCCACTCGAATTCCCCCCTAAATGTTTGCCAGAGGGTCTGATGTTTTGCACATGACTTGTTTTGGCCCCTTTAGGTTAACCGTAAACTTTCCCATATGGGCGTGCTTGTTTCAGAGAAATTACAGCAGCAATTTTTTAACTACTTAACAGGCAGGGTCGCATCAGATGCGACCACACCAGAAAATTCATTATCTGACCTGGTCACACGGGATACTTCATCAACAGAAACAAACTGTATACAGTATTACCATTTCATTATCTGTCTGCATCGTTATACAGTGTTATGAGTGCATCATATAAAATGTATCAGTACATTGTGAAATACAAATAATCAGAGTTTTTTTATTCTTACTCATATTTATGTATTGCCTCATAAACGAGCATAAATGCTTGCTTCAGCAACAATTGTTTTAAATATACATGTGTATACCATATTTTTAGAAAGTCCAAAGACTCCACTCTATTTCTTTTTATATATCTATATTTATATTTGTTAATTCAACATAAAGACAAAATAAATTGGCACTCAGCGCTTCCAAAAACAACCTATTTCTATCCCACTTGTGAGGGTGAGGAGGCCTCTAATTTTATATGGTTATAGCAGCAGAGGTGTATTAGAACAGCGCAGTTAGGAAATGTAACCGTGTGCAGGCAGATAAACAGTGTTTGCAGCTGCAGGGAAGAGAAACTTCTCTCAGCTGCCACTCTCAGAGAGATCTTTACAATCCCCTTGTGCCTTCCCTCACCATCCCCTAGTGTTTGCAGGACCCCTCACCCAGCTACTGAACACAATAACAGCATCCAGGGTCAGACTGGCCCACACGGGGACCAGAGAAACCACCAGTAGGCCCCACTGCCTGAGGGCCCACTCCTTCCTCTAGGAATCAGGTTCCAGACTTTGCACTTGTATTATACATGGTAGATATGTTGCATTACACTGCACTAAACTATTGTGTATTTAAAGCCTCTGTGGCAGCTGGCCACACCCCCTTTGTAGGCTGGCCACACCCCTAAGTATGGGCTCCTATCACTGCATCTCCCGGTGGGCCTTTCATGACCCAGTCCAACACTGACAGCAGCCACTGGGGAAGTGTAAATTAACCCCCCAAGCCCACCCCTGTGTACATGGCTGCTGTCACGGCTGTTAAAACCCAAGTCGCGAGGGTTGCAATGTTTGAGATTTTTCCAATGTTTTGGGGGGGGGACTCATTTTTTCTTTTACAAATATTTAAAACTTAACAACTTCTTTTTATTTTTAACTAAAATCACTTTGGATAAGGTTAAATACATGTTCTTCACCTAATTCACTCATTTAAAAAAAAAAATTGCGGAAAAATGATCATAAGTTAAGTGGTTAAAGACAAAAACCAGCCTGCATTTGGCCGTGTGAGTGGATCCATAGCAAAACAGTAACTGGTGAATTTGAAAATAAATAAAACACTCCTTTTGTTGTCTATGGAGATTTATACAAAAAGCGTGGCATAAACATATGATTAATGTACCAAAGCGTACCTTCTCTGCCAACACTGCTCACCTGAGTATATAGGATCATGAAGTAAACTGGAAAGACACATGGAAAAATTGGCTAGAACTACATAGCTTATCCTCACCATTATGAAGGGTTGCTATGTACCATGTAAAATTTCTGCAAGACAAATAATGTACGCACAGGTAGGGCTATAACCTTTTACTGGGATCACGCCCTTTACTGTAATCCCTGCCAGTTATAGGAAATGACCTTAAGAAGCCTCCTGCTGATAATATCACAAACATCAAATGCAGCACTACGTAAAAGCAGAGTCTCATTTACCTGCTGGGCTAAGGAAAATCCTATACTATCACTTTCCCACCAAAAAGATGGCTCCAACCTGGGACACTGAACGTGGGGTTGGAGCTGGGTTTTAGGTTACTTACCTCTTTCACACCATAGAAACATAGAATTTGATGGCAGATAAGAACCACTTAGCCCCTTTTTTTTATCCTATAGGTAATCTCAACCTTTTTTTAACCTTAGTACTTTGTAAGGATATTCATATGCCTATCCCAAGCATGTTTAAATTGCTCTACAGTCTTAGCCTCTACCACCTCTGATGGGAGGCTATTCCACTTATCCACTACCCTTTCTGTGAAGTAATTTTTCCTTAAATTTCCCCTGAACCTGCCTCCCTCCAGTTTCAATGTATGTCCTTGAGTTCTAATACTTCTCTTTCTTTGAAGAATGTTTCCCTCCTGAACTTTGTTAAGACCCTTGGTGTATTTGAAAGTTTCTATCAGGTCCCCCCTTTCCCTTCTCTGCTCTAAACTATACATATTAAGATCTTTTAGCATTTCCGGGTAAGTTTTGTGATGTAGGCCATGCACCATTTTAGTTGCCCTTCTTTGTACACTCTCTAATGTATTTATATCCTTCTGGAGATATGGTCTTCAGAACTGGACACAGTATTCCAAATAAAGCAGTACCAATGACTTATACAGTGGCATTATTACTCTTTTTTTCCTGCTGCTGATTCCTCTCCCTATGCAGCCGAGCATCTGACTAGCCGTCCTCATTGCTGTGTTACATTGCTTTCCTGCCTTCAAGCCACTTGAAATAGTGACTCCTAAATCCCTTTCCTCCTCAGTAGTTTCCATTATAGTACCCTTGATACTATATTTAGTCTTTGGGTTTACGAGACCCAAGTGCATGATTTTGCATTTTGTGGTGTGTCTATCCTGTTGCATATCTTTGTATCATCTGCAAAAAGGCATACTTTCCCTTCAATACCATTTGCAATGTCACCAGCAAAGATATTAAAGAGAATTGGTCAAAGTACAGATCCCGGGGTACTCCACTGGTAACATTTCCATCCTGTGAATGCACTCCATTTATTACAATAAGAAAAATAATGTGGGCGCTCAAGGGAAATCGTAGTACAACAGCTGCTGGTTTTGTAAAAATTCAATAGTATTTATTAGTAATAAAATATTAATAAGAGCAAATACACATATATATGGCTAGAGTGCCATAGGCAATTCCTATACACAATTAGATGAGAAAAATAAAAACAAGTTACAACAATAATAATGGAGATGATAATAATAACTGTGTCCTGGGTCCCAGGACTTATATATGTTTAGGCACTATCCCTAATTTTAGTTGTTAGTTCTTTTGCATGCGTGAGCCAGCTGTTAATAGTAATTAGGGTTTAGTGCTTATACAGGCTTAAGTGCACTTCGCGGGAATGAAAGGCTAAAGATGAATAAGGCCTGTTGATACTTCACCAGAAAGAACTGATGGACGTTATGTTCAAATGGTGTGGCTGGATTTGGAGTATGCCGTATGCCGAAGAAACCGCCCATTGTGGAGGCGGAGAAACGCGGAGGGAGACAGTTGCGGGAACGGCATACTCCAAATCCAGCCACACCATTTGAACATAACGTCCATCAGTTCTTTCTGGTGAAGTATCAACAGGCCTTATTCATCTTTAGCCTTTCGTTCCCGCGAAGTGCACTTAAGCCTGTATAAGCACTAAACCCTAATTACTATTAACAGCTGGCTCACGCATGCAAAAGAACTAACAACTAAAATTAGGGATAGTGCCTAAACATATATAAGTCCTGGGACCCAGGACACAGTTATTATTATCATCTCCATTATTATTGTTGTAACTTGTTTTTATTTTTCTCATCTAATTGTGTATAGGAATTGCCTATGGCACTCTAGCCATATATATGTGTATTTGCTCTTATTAATATTTTATTACTAATAAATACTATTGAATTTTTACAAAACCAGCAGCTGTTGTACTACGATTTCCCTTGAGCGCCCACATTATTTTTCTTTTTGTTTATGATAGTGCGGTGGAAACCCAGATCCACCATTGTGGGCAGCTAACAGGGTGATCCTTATTGAGTAGTAATTATACTATCTTAACCTTTTTAATATCTTTTAATATTCTTTTGTCATACTAATCAGCGCCCACTTTTTGTCTTTGGGATTCTTTCCATAGACTACTTTCTCTTTTCATTTACTACAATGGCTGTTTCCTATCCTGCAAACAGGTTCGTAACCATTTAACTATTTTATAATCCACCCCCACGCTTTCAAGTTTATTTAGCAGTCTGCGATGTGGGACAGTGTCAAATGCCTTACTAAAGTCTAGATAAGCTACATCTACAGCTCCCCTATAATCTATTATTTTCGTCCCAGAGTCAATAAGATTTGTTTAGCATGATCTCCCACCAATAAATCCATGCTGTGTTGGATCCAGTAAGTTGTTTGATTTAAGATCTTCCACAACTTTTTCTTTTAATAGTTTTTCCATTACTTTCCCTACTACTGGTGTAAGGCTTACTGGTCTGTAGTTACCCGCTTCTTCCTTGCTTATTCACGTGTCATTGACGTTCACACCGGACCTGTCTTCTGAAACCATCAATCCACTTTTTTTACAGATGTATACTCATACATCTAGCCTCAATACGCCACACAGTGGGAGATGCCTGGTGTGAGTGAACTGACAGGTCCTGTGCAACTCTGTCAGTGTCAAGAGTCTTTTTTTTGCTAAAAATAGGATTTTAATTACCTACCGGTAAATCCTTTTCTCATAGTCCGTAGAGGATACTGGGGTCCATTTAGTACCATGGAGTATAGACGGGGCCACTAGGAGCTATGGGCACTTTAAGAATTTGATCGAGTGGGCTGGCTCCTCCCTCTATGCCCCTCCTACCAGACTCAGTCTAGGAAATTGTGCCCGAGGAGACAGACATACTTTAAGAGAAGGATAGATAAGGATAGTGACGAGATTCCGAACCAGCACACACAACATGAGGAAAGCCAAGCTAACCAAACTTGAAACAGGAACAGCAATGGCTGAACCAACATTACTTAACCAAGTAACAGTGCAGGAAGAACGAAGCACTGGGCAGGCGCCCAGTATCCTCTACAGACTACGAAAAAAGGATTTACCGGTAGGTAATTAAAATCCTATTTTCTCTTACATCCTAGAGGATACTGGGGTCCATTTAGTACCATGGGGATGTACCAAAGCTCCCAAATCGCATGGGAGAGTGCTGAGGTTCCTGCAGAACTGATTGACCAAACTGAAGGTCCTCAGAGGCCAAAGTATCAAACTTGTAGAACTTAGTAAACGTGTTCAAACATGACCAAATAGCTGCTCGACAGAGCTGTAAAGCCGAGACACCCCGGGCAGCGGCCCAGGAAGTACCCACCGACCTAGTAGAGAGGGCCTGTACAGATTTTGGACACTGCAAACTTGCCGTTGAATAAGCATACTGGATAGTAAGTCTGATCCAGCGTGCAATTGTCTGCTTTGAAGCAGGACACCCAATCTTGTTAGCATCATAAAGAACAAACAGCGAGTCCGTCTTTCTGTGACGAGCTGTTCTTTTCACATACACCTTTAAAGCCCTCACAACATCCAAAGACTTTGAAGTAGCAGAGGTGTCGGTGACAATCAGAACCACAATAGGTTGGTTGATGTGAAATGCGGACACCATTTTAGGAAGAAATTGCTGATGAGTTCTGAGTTCAGCTCTGTCCTCATGAAAAATTAAATAGGGACACTTTTGAGACAAAGTCCCCAGCTCCGACACACATCTTGCTGAGGCCAAGGCCAACAGTGTGACGGTCTTTCACGTAAGATATTTTACGTCCACCTCCTGTATTAGTTCAAACCAGTCCGATTGGAGGAACTGCAGCACCACATTGAGATCCCAAGATGCCGTGGGAGGCAGAAAGGGAGGTTGGATGTGCAGAACACCTTTCAAGAACGTCTGGACCTCAGGGAGAGAAGTTAATTGTTTCTGAAAGAAAATGGACATGGCCAAAATCTGGACTTTTATGGAGTCCAGATGCAGGCCCACATCCACGCCTGCCTGCAGAAAAATCAGGAAACGTCCCAGATGAAAGTCCACCACAGAATAATTTCTGCTCTCACACCAAGAGATGTATTTCCAGAAGGCCCTTCTTAGCCAGTCCGGAGCAATGAGTATTGCTTGAACCTTTTCCCTTTTTATTCGTTTTAGAATTCTTGGGATCAGAGGAAGTGGCGGAAACACGTACACCATCTGATAAACCCATGGAGTTGTCAGGGCGTCTATCACCACCGCCTGTGGGTCTCTCGACCTGGAACAATACTTCTTGAGCTTCTTGTTGAGACGAGAGGCCATCATGTCGATCTGTGGATATCCCCATCAACTTGTTAAGCACCTGTACACTTTCCCGAGTGCAGGTCGTGTCTGCTGAGGAAGTCTGCTTCCCAGTTGTCTACTCCCGGAATGAAGACCGCCGACAACACCACACAATTTCTTTATGCCCAGAGGAGAATTCTTGACACCTCTGATATTGCTGCTCTGCTTTTCTTTCCGCCCTGTCGGTTTATGTACGTTACTGCCGTCACATTGTCCGACTGGATCTGAATTGCCTGATCTTGAAGATGATGTGAGGCCTGCAGAAGGGCATTGTATATGGCCCTGAGTTCCAGAATGTTGATTGGAAGGATGACTTCCTGACTTGACCATCTTCCCTGAAACTGTACCCCCTGAGTGACTGCTCCCCAACCTCTGAGGCTTGCGTCTGTGGTCAACAGAATCCAGTTCTGAATTCCAAACTTCCATCCTGCGACAAGGTGAGAAGACTGTAGCCACCACAGAAGGGAGATCCTGGCCTTTGGCGACAGACGGATCCTCTGGTGCATGTGAAGATGCGATCCGGACCATTTATTCAACAGATCCAGCTGGAAGGGTCCTGCGTGAAACCCTCCGTATTGAAGTGCCTCGTAAGAGGCCATGATTTTCCCCAGAAGGCGAATGCACAGATGCATCGACACCCGGGTTGGCTTCAGGACATCCCGAACCATTGACTGGATTACCAATGCCTTTTCCAATGGAAGGAACACCTTTTGTGACTCCGTATACAGTATCATTCCCAGGAATGGCAGCCTCTGTGTTGGCTCTAGGTGAGATTTCGGTAGGTTAAGAATCCACCCGTGATCCTGGAGGAGTTTGGTTGAGAGAGCCATGCTGTCCAGCAACCTTTTCCTGGATGGCGCTTTTTATCAGGAGATCGTCCAGGTACGGAATTATGTTCACTCCCTGTTTGCGGAGTAGAAACATTGTCTCTGCCATCAACTTGGTGAACACCCTCGGTGCCATGGAGAGACCAAATGGCAGGGCCTGGAACTGGTAGTGACAATCCTGCAGTGCAAACCTGAGATAAGCCTGATGAGGCGGCCAGATCGCAATATGAAGGTAGGCATCCTTGATATCCAAATACACTAGGAATTCCACCTCCTCCATACCTGAGATCTCCGCTATCAGAGACTCCATCTTGAATTTGAACACTCGTAAGTACGGGTTCAAAGACTTGAGGTTCAGAATTGGTCTTACTGAACCGTACAGCTTCGGGACTACTGTTATGCACACCAGTGCCTGCAGGAATGTACTGGTGTCTGAACGGAGAGGGATGCAAAACAAATGAACTCACAGACAGACTGGGGAATATGACATTACGTACACAGAAGGTGATAGGGTAACAAAATAAACACAAAGTGAACAGAGAAGCCCAGAGGCTAAGAAACTGGGTGTCTCCCTAGTATTAGGAGTGCTCAGATGGAAAGAAGAGATGTTGTGTTTTAATACGTAGAGAATCCGAAATACTGTTGCTAAGGGCAACAGCAAAACCCTAAAGGGTTACCAACGGGTGTGGCAGTAAACTCCTTGGTCAGAGATGGAATAATAGACACAAGGAGAGTCTCCACAATCCTAGTCCTCACTTGCAGTGCACTGGTTCAGCTTACTGCCACTAAACTGACACCAGAACACCTTGCACAGTGAGAAAGGATTTTGGCAGGCAAGTCTGAGAATACAGCCGCAAACTTGCTAAGTTCACAGAGTAGCAAAAGAACCCCAGCAAGTTAAACGACTGACTCCAGTCTTACTGCTAGGTCTGGATTGGCAGAGTGTAGTACCAAATCCCAAGGCCTATTTGCAGTAAGCAACAAACAAATACAAAGCTACACAGTACTGGCTAACTTTCAGGAACTGACTAACCAACAAAGATTCAGCAGCATCTGCTTAACCTGAGAATAGGCTTTATATAGCAGGTGCTGTCCACGCCCCACTCAGACCTCACAGACTGTGAGCACAAAAACCAGCACCGGATACCCTGCCGTGCACAAAGCCTGTAACCACTGCACAGCAAAAGACCCGAACCGGAGTATCAGCTGCGCTCAGGTTACTCTGCTAGCACTTGTCTCCCGGTTGCCATGACGACGTGGCAGCACAGGGCAGGAGACCCTAACAGTACCCCCCCTCTGACGAGGGGTCAAAGAACCCCTACCACCGGGTTTATCTGGGAACTGCGAGAAGAAAGAGCGTACAAGTCTGGGGGCATGAAGATCACAACTGCGCACCCACGACCGCTCCTCCGGGCCATACCCCTTCCAGTGCACCAAAAATGACAGCCGACCCCGAACCATCTTGGAGTCAAGAATCCTTTCAACAACAAACTCCCTCTGGCCACGTATCAGAAGAGGAGAAGGTCTTCCACTGGAAGACGGATTACTAATCGCCCGTTTTAAAAGGGAACAATGAAATGTTTTATTGATACCCAAAGAACGGGGCAGATCTAACTGAAATGCCACCGGATTGATAACCCTAGTGATCTTATAAGGGCCGATGAACCGGGGGCCTAACTTATGAGATGGCTGTCTCAACTTCAAATTCTTGGTAGACAACCAGACGAAGTCTCCTAATTTGAAGCTGCAGGGTCTTTTCCGCTTATCAAAAACCCTTTTGGTCACTAATGACACAGACACAAGGGCTTTCTTCACTTTCCTCCAAATACCCCTAAGGACCGAAACCACAGAGGAACCACCAGGCGTGGAGTCCAGGGGGTCAAAAGAATTGGCCTTAGGATGATGCCCATACACACAAAGGAAGGGAGAGATCCCTGTAGCAGAGTGAGCCGCGTTGTTATAGGCAAACTCCGCCATGGACAGATGAGCAACCCAGTCAGTCTGACACTTGGAGACATAACACCTGAGGAACTGCTCCAAGGACTGGTTCACCCTTTCAGTCTGTCCATTAGACTGCGGATGGTAGCCTGACGACAAGCTGACAGAAATCTGGAGATCGGAACAAAATGCCCTCCAGAATTTGGCCACAAACTGGGATCCGCGGTCAGAGACCACATCAAGTGGCAACCCGTGGAGGCGCACAACATGCAGCATAAATAATTCAGACAGGTGTCTGGCCGATGGCAGCCCAACCAGTGGAACGAAGTGCGCCATCTTCGAAAACCTATCAACGACAACCCAGATGGCTGTCATCCCCGAGGATTTGGGCAAGTCCACCACAAAATCCATTGAAATGTGGGTCCATTTCTTAGATGGAATAGAGAGTGGATGTAATGGGCCAACAGGAACCCCTCTAGGAGTCTTATTTCGGGCACAGATGTCACATGCCCGAACCCACTGATCCACATCCTTAGCCACCGAGGGCCACCACACCGCCCTAGATAGCAACTCCCGAGTTCTGGCAATACCCGGGTGACCTGCCGACTTCTTGGCATGGAATTCCAGGAACACTCGCTGTCTTAACCTAGGAGGCACAAACAAAAGACCTACCGAAAGGTCTTCAGGAGCCTGCTCCTGTGCTCTAAGGACTAATGACAAGAGGTCCTGGGTAATGCCCACTTTAATACATGATGGGGACACAATGGGCAATGGCTCCTCGGTGGTCTCCTGGATTGGAGCAAAACTCTGCGAGAGCGCATCAGCCTTGATGTTTTTTGACCCAGGGCGATATGTTATCAAAAAATTAAAGCGAGCAAAAAACAAAGCCCATCGTGCCTGCCTGTCATTGAGACGCTTCGCTGACTCTAAATATGCCAAATTCTTATGGTCGGTGAGAATTGAGACCACAAACTTAGCCCCCTCAAGCCAGTGTCTCCACTCCTCGAGTGCATCCTTAATAGCCAACAATTCCCGGTTACCCACGTCATAATTCATCTCGGCAGGCGAAAATTTACGGGAAAAGTAAGCACAGGGATGAAGGCGATTATCAGACACTCCCATCTGAGAGAGCACTGCCCCAATACCCATCTCAGAGGCATCCACCTCCACCACAAAAGGACGCTCTGGATCTGGGTGTCGCAGCACCTTGGCCGAGACAAATGCCCTTTTGAGATGGGCAAAAGCCGCTTTGGCCTCACAAGACAAGTGAGCAACATCCGCCCCTTTCTTAGTGAGTGCCACCAAGGGCGCCACTATAGACGAAAATCCAGCGATAAATCGTCTATAAAAATTTGCAAAGCCCAGGAAACGCTGAAGCGCCTTCAAACTAGTGGGCTGCACCCAATCCAGGACTGCCTGTACCTTGGAACCCTCCATTTGGAAACCTTCTGGGGAGATAATATATCCTAGAAATGCGATTTGCTGAACTTCAAATTCGCACTTCTCCAGCTTCGCCCCAAGCCGGTGGTCTCTGAGTTTCTGGAGGACTAAGCGTACATGCTTCCGATGTTCCTCCAGGGAATGGGAGAAGATTAGGATGTCATCTAAGTATACAACTAAGAATCTATCCAAATATTCCCTGAGCACATCGTTCATGAAATCCTGGAAGACTGCCGGGGCATTACAGAGCCCAAAAGGCATCACCAAATATTCATAATGCCCTGAGTGGGTATTAAAGGCAGTCTTCCATTCATCCCCCTCTTATTCGGATTAGATTGTACGCACCGCGTAGGTCAATCTTAGAAAAAATGGTGGCAGTACGAAGCTGGTCAAACAAGACCGAAATGAGAGGCAGTGGGTATGAGTTTTTAATCGTGATACGGTTCAATTCCCTGAAGTCGATGCAGGGTCGCAACGAACCGTCCTTTTTACCCACGAAGAAGAACCCCGACCCAACTGGAGACTGTGAAGGTCTGATAAATCCCTTAGCCAAGTTCTCCTGAATGTACTCTGCCATAGCCTGAGTCTCAGGACGTAACAGGGAGTACAACCTGCTCTTGGGAAGCTTAGCATTTGGCAACAAATCAATGGCACAGTCATAGGGGCGATGGGGAGGTAGTACCTCTGCAACTTTTTTGGAGAACACGTCCGCAAAATCTGCATAACATCCTGGCAATCCTGGCAAATTTAGCTGCAAAAGCCTGACTGGAAGGCTCAAGCAACTCCTGAAACAATCAGTACCCCAACTAAGAATTTCCCCAGAGACCCAGTCAAATTGAGGATTGTGGGCCCTTAACCAGGGTAACCCCAACACCAATGGGGCAAAAGTACAGACAGTCACATAAAAGGAAAATTTTTCAGAGTGTGTGGCTCCAATAAACAAAGAAATCTGGCTAGTGCAAGAGGTAATTTTACCCTGGGATAATGGTTCCCCGTTTAACCCACAGATCTCAATTTCCGATGCCAAGGGTACTAAGGGAACAGAGTGTTTCAGGGCGAATTGGCGGTCCATAAAAACCCCGTCGGCCCCACTGTCCACAAAGGCCTCAGTCTTGACAGTTTGAACGAGGATCTTCAAGGTCACCGGAATGATAAAAGTCTTCTTGGGAAATTCTGACTTCTGGCCTGACAGGATATTTCCCATCACCCTCAGGCCCTGAAGTTTTCCGGCTTTTCTGGGCATGATACTACCACATGACCTTTATTCCCACAGTACAAACACAACCCCTGCTGTCTCCTCCGCGTCTTCTCATGCGAGGAGAGGCGGGTAGCCCCAATCTGCATAGGCTCCTCGGAAAATTCCTCAGAGTCTGAGGTTCCCTTGGGAAAGAAGGAAACCTCGGTCTCCCTTTCAAGCCTACGCTCTCTCAGCCGTCTATCCACCCAGATGGATAACTGCATGAGCTGATCCAAGCTATCAGGCAAGGGATATTGTACCAGTTGGTCTTTTATCTGGTTAGAAAGACCTCTTTGGTACTGGTGTCTCAGGGCTGGGTCATTCCACTGGGTATCATGGGCCAACCTCCGAAACTCCGTACAGTAAACCTCAACTGGCCTTCGCCCTTGCTTAAGGATCGAAATCTGAGCCTCGGCTGAGGCTGTCTTGTCAGGGTCATCATACAACATGCCCAGTGCCGTAAAAAAAGCATCAACACTTTTAAGCGACGGACAGTCAGGCTGCAACCCATATGCCCAGACCTGTGGGTCTCCTTGTAGCAAGGAAATCACTATGCCCACCCGCTGAATCTCTGACCCAGAAGACTGAGGCCTAAGCTGGAAATATAGCTTGCAGCTCTCCTTGAAACAAAAGAACTGCGAGCGATCTCCAGAAAAACGATCCGGGAGATTTACTTTCGGCTCCTTAACCCCTGAAGGTGCTGCTGCTGCGGGAGCTCCGCCAACGGCCTGGGAGGTGTGCATTTTAATGGACAAATCATTAAATTGTCGAGTCAAGACCTGCACCTGATCGACCACCTGTTGCAAAGTATTTTGAGGGGTATGCTCCATATTCCCACAAAATTTCAACAGGAGTGTTGGGCTGCTGAATATGTTATGCACACCAGTGCCTGCAGGAATGTACTGGTGTCTGAACGGAGAGGGATGCAAAACAAATGAACTCACAGACAGACTGGGGAATATGACATTACGTACACAGAAGGTGATAGGGTAACAAAATAAACACAAAGTGAACAGAGAAGCCCAGAGGCTAAGAAACTGGGTGTCTCCCTAGTATTAGGAGTGCTCAGATGGAAAGAAGCGAGATGTTGTGTTTTAATACGTAGAGAACCCGAAATACTGTTGCTAAGGGCAACAGCAAAACCCTAAAGGGTTACCAACGGGTGTGGCAGTAAACTCCTTGGTCGGAGATGGAATAATAGACACAAGGAGAGTCTCCACAATCCTAGTCCTCACTTGCAGTGCACTGGTTCAGCTTACTGCCACTAAACTGACACCAGAACACCTTGCACAGTGAGAAAGGATTTTGGCAGGCAAGTCTGAGAATACAGCCGCAAACTTGCTAAGTTCACAGAGTAGCAAAAGAACCCCAGCAAGTTAAACGACTGACTCCAGTCTTACTGCTAGATCTGGATTGGCAGAGAGTAGTACCAAATCCCAAGGCCTATTTGCAGTAAGCAACAAACAAATACAAAGCTACACAGTACTGGCTAACTTTCAGGAACTGACTAACCAACAAAGATTCAGCAGCATCTGCTTAACCTGAGAAGAGGCTTTATATAGCAGGTGCTGTCCACGCCCCACTCAGACCTCACAGACTGTGAGCACAAAAACCAGCACCGGATCCCCTGCCGTGCACAAAGCCTGTAACTACTGCACAGCAAAAGACCCGAACCGGAGTATCAGCTGCGCTCAGGTTACTCCGCTAGCACTTGTCTCCCGGTTGCCATGACGACGTGGCAGCACAAGGCAGGCGACCCTAACAACTACGAACAAGTTGGAATAGTACCCCTTTGTTTAGTAGATGAGGTGGAACTGGAACAATGACCTGAGTCTGTACCAGTTTTTGGATGGCATTCTGTAAAGTTATACTTGCCTCTTGTGAAACTGGCAAGCCTGATTCGAAGAATCTGTGAGGTGGAAGCTTTTGGAACTCCGGTCTGTAGCCCTGGGAAATAAGATCTATGACCCAGGGATCCTGGCACGAATTTGACCAGAGCTGACTGAAGAATTGTAGTCGGGCTCCTACCTGACAGCCTTCCAGGTATTGCGGTCCACCGTCATGCTGAAGTCTTTGAGGAAGCAGAACCTGAGCTCTGTTCTTGACCACCTGCTGTTGCCGGCTTTGTGTTGTTTACCTCTTGCGCTGCTGGAGGACGTAGAAGCACCTCTGGATTTGCCCTTGAACTTGGCTGTCCGAAAGGACTGTAACTTAGAAGCTGAATAAGTCTTCTTGGTTGGGGGAGCTGTGGAAGGAAGATACGTGGACTTACCCGCAGTAGCTGTGGAGATCCATTTGTCTAATTCATCTCCAAACAAGGCTTCTCCTGTGAAAGGTAGGCTTTCCATGCCTTTCCTGGAGTCTGCAACAGCAGTCCACTGGCGTAACCACAAGCCTCTGCGTGCCGACACTGCCATAGCGGTGGTGCATGCGTTAAGCACGCCTATTTCCTTTATGGCTTCCACCATAAAGTTCGCAGAGTCCTGTATATGCTTCAGGAGTAAGACAACATCCCCCCTAGATAAGGAATCTAACCCCTCAAGTGGGTTACCTGACCATTTAGCAATGGCTTTAGTGATCCACGCACATGCAATAGTGAGTCTTTGGGCCACCCCAGCAGTTGTGTACAATGATTTGAGTGTAATCTCAATTTTACGATCAGCCGTGTCTTTCAGGTAGGCTGCACCAGGAACAGGCAATACAATTTTACGTGACAGCCTAGGGACTGATGCGTCCACTATCGGTGGATTTTCCCATTTTTTCCTATCCTCCAGAGGAAAAGGAAATGATGAGAGCAACCTTTTAGGGATCTGAAACTTCTTATCAGGATTAACCTATGGTTCTTCAAACAGGGTATTCAATTCCTGTGACACAGGAAAAGTAACTGAGGACTTCCTCACACTCCTCTGACACCTTCAGGAATATGCAGAACATCTTATAGAGGCCTATAAGAGCCTCTATGCCATGTGACAGAGCTGTATCCCCCACGCCCCCTCCACCCTGAGTCCACCTCCCGCTCCTCCATGTCTGACCTGTCAGCATCAGAGTCAGACTGCAGGATATGGGCCAGAGATCGCTTTTGCAGACAAATGGGAGGGGATTGAGATGCTGTTTTGGGGACTGAGTCTCTGTTCCTAAACTCATCCATAATCTGTTTTAAGTATTACATCTCTTTCTCATTGCGAGGCAATTTGGTAGAAAGAGTGGAGATCATTCCTTTAAGAGAATTAACCCACTCCGGTTCAGCCCCACTATTCTGTGAACCCTGAGTACCCAGTAGCGAGCCACCTGGTGAAGAGGAACACTCCGCTGTACAAGAAACACACTCTTTGCCTGACATAATGTAATGTGACAGCACACACACACACACACACACACGAAAAGGTTAAGCACAAGTAACCCACAAAGAGCCCACCAGGGAGACACAGAGTTGTTTGGAGCCAGCCCCCACCGCGCCCTTACCACTAATGTCAAGCTTAGCCGGGTCGCAGACTAAGTATCCTGATAGAGTACACTAATAGTCGCTCCCCCCTGCTATGACCCCCTGGTACCGCTGAGGTAATTTGGAGTCACACCGGAGGAGCTGTGCGTCCCTGTCAGTCAGCATCTGTGACCACTGCAGAGGGAAAATGGCGCTGGTGAGCTGCTGGATCCTCTCATAGTGGAGCCCCGCCCCTTCAATGGCGCACGGTATTCACGGTTTTTTTTGTACTGGCTGAGGTAATTTTTGTGCTTAAAATGGAGCAGAACCATTTTAAGGCTGTGTTTGCCAGTTTGGGTACTGTGTACAGTGTACTGAGACACAGTTGTGTACTGTGTCTGGAGACGCATTCCGCCCATTTAGAAGCCGTGCATCTCCTTACCCTCGTGCCGCCATAATGGCCAGCGCCCCACTAACCGGGACACCGGCTCAGTACTCACCACTCTTCTGGCTCTGTTAGGGGTGGCGGCGTGCTGCAGGAATGTACACTCACCATTGTGGGGCTTGCGAATAGTTCCATCAGGAGCTCAGTGTCCTGTCAGCGGGGAACGGGACCATTAACCCTTCAAGAGGTTGCCCCCCCAAGTCCCACGAAGCAGGCAGGGCGGTGCCAACCAGCCCTGCCTGAAAATAACAAACATAGAAAATAAATGCAGAAAACTCTTCAGGAGCTTCCTTCAGCGTGACCGGCTCCTCCGGGCACATTTCCTAAACTGAGTCTGGTAGGAGGGGCATAGAGGAAGGAGCCAGCACACACTATCAAATTCTTAAAGTGCCCATGACTCCTAGTGGACCCGTCTATACCCCATGGTACTAAATGGATTCCAGTATCCTCTAGGAAGTAAGAGAAATTACATCTTAGTTGCAGCACACTGTGATTAGGATGCACCATGCTGATTAATTTGATATGCGACACTTGTATATTTTTGTGCGACTGAGTCTGTATATGAAGCACAATGGGACCATGGAAAGAAAAAAAAAACATGGCCGCTGCATCGTATCAGACTATGTAGCACCCAAATATACAAGCAACACATATCTTCACGTTGTGAGTAAGATACAATTTCAGCAGAAAAGATACCCAATGCAAGCAGAGTCGCACGGAACATGGCGTGCTAAGTGGGGCTATTTGACGTGACTGCAGCAGAGATGCACACATCGGAGGCTACCTGGGAATAACCCTGGTAGCAACCAGGGTCAAAGCCTAGATCCTTTCACACTGAGCTAGTGATGAGCGGGTTCGGTTTCTCGGAAACCGAACCCCCCCGAACTTCACCCTTTTTACACGGGTCCGAGGCATACTCGGATTCTCCCGTATGGCTCGGTTAACCCGAGCGCGCCCGAACGTCATCATCCCGCTGTCGGATTCTCGCGAGATTTGGATTCTATATAAGCAGCCGCGCGTCGCCGCCATTTTCACTCGTGCATTGGAAATGTTAGGGAGAGGACGTGGCTGGCGTCCTCTCCGTTTATTCATTGTTGAGTTGATGCAAATATTTGTGCTTGCTTATATCATTGTGGGGACTGGGGAGCAGCTTTATATTAATATAGGAGGAGTACAGTGCAGAGTTTTGCTGATCAGTGACCACCAGTTTTATCCGTTCTCTGCCTGAAAAAAACACTCCATATCTGTGCTCAGTGTGCTGCATATATCTGTGCTCACACTGCTTAATTGTGGGGACTGGGGAGCAGCTGTATTATATTGCAGGAGTACAGTGCAGAGTTTTGCTCACAGTGACCACCAGTATACGTTGTCTGCCTGAAAAACACTCCATATCTGTGCTCAGTGTGCTGCTTTATTGTGGGGACTGGGGAGTCGGGACCACCAGTATAATATTATATAGGAGGAGTACAGTGCAGAGTTTTGCTGACACAGTGACCTCCAGTATATATAGCAGTACGGTACGGAAGGCCACTGCTGTACCTACCTCTGTGTCATCATTAAGTATACTATCCATCTACATTCTAATTCTATACCTGTGGTGCATTTTAGTTTTGCAGTTTGCTGACACAGTGACCACCAGTATATATAGCAGTACGGTACGGAAGGCCACTGCTGTACCTACCTCTGTGTCGTCATTAAGTATACTATCCATCTACATTCTATACCTGTGGTGCATTTCAGTTGTGCAGTTTGCTGACACAGTGACCACCAGTATATATAGCAGTACGGTACGGAAGGCCACTGCTCTACCTACCTCTGTGTCGTCATTAAGTATACTATCCATCTACATTCTAATTCTATACCTGTGGTGCATTTTAGTTTGCAGTTTGCTGACACAGTGACCACCAGTATATATAGCAGTACGGTACGGAAGGTCACTGCTGTACCTACCTCTGTGTCATCATTAAGTATACTATCCATCTACATTCTATACCTGTGGTGCATTTCAGTTGTGCAGTTTGCTGGCACAGTGACCACCAGTATATATAGCAGTACGGTACGGAAGGCCACTGCTGTACCTACCTCTGTGTCGTCATTAAGTATACTATCCATCTACATTATATACCTGTGGTGCATTTTAGTTTTGCAGTTTGCTGACACAGTGACCACCAGTATATATAGCAGTACGGTACGGAAGGCCACTGCTGTACCTACCTCTGTGTCGTCATTAAGTATACTATCCATCTACATTCTATACCTGTGGTGCATTTTAGTTGTGCGCAGTATATATAGTAGTAGGCCATTGCTATTGATACTGGCATATAATTCCACACATTAAAAAATGGAGAACAAAAATGTGGAGGTTAAAATAGGGAAAGATCAAGATCCACTTCCACCTCGTGCTGAAGCTGCTGCCACTAGTTATGGCCGAGACGATGAAATGCCATCAACGTCGTCTGCCAAGGCCGATGCCCAATGTCATAGTAGAGAGCATGTAAAATCCAAAAAACAAAAGTTCAGTAAAATGACCCAAAAATCAAAATTAAAAGCGTCTGAGGAGAAGCGTAAACTTGCCAATATGCCATTCACGACACGGAGTAGCAAGGAACGGCTGAGGCCCTGGCCTATGTTCATGGCTAGTGGTTCAGCTTCACATGAGGATAGAAGCGCTCATCCTCTCGCTAGAAAACTGCAGTGCCACTCCTAGATGGGCCAGGTGTTTGTGTCGGCCACTTGTGTCGCTTAGCTTAGTCACACAGCGACCTTGGTGCGCCTCTTTTTTTCTTTGCATCATGTGCTGTTTGGGGACTATTTTTTTGAAGTGCCATCCTGTCTGACACTGCAGTGCCACTCCTAGATGGGCCAGGTGTTTGTGTCGGCCACTTGTGTTGCTTATCTTAGTCACACAGCGACCTTGGTGCGCCTCTTTTTTTCTTTGCATCATGTGCTGTTTGGGGACTATTTTTTTGAAGTGCCATCCTGCCTGACACTGCAGTGCCACTCCTAGATGGGCCAGGTGTTTGTGTCGGCCACTTGTGTCTTTTAGCTTAGCCATCCAGCGACCTCGGTGCAAATTTTAGGACTAAAAATAATATTGTGAGGTGTGAGGTGTTCAGAATAGACTGGAAATGAGTGGAAATTATGGTTATTGAGGTTAATAATACTATGGGATCAAAATGACCCCCAAATTCTATGATTGAAGCTGTTTTTTAGGGTTTTTTGAAAAAAACACCCGAATCCAAAACACACCCGAATCCGACAAAAAAATTTCGGTGAGGTTTTGCCAAAACGCGTCCGAATCCAAAACACGGCCGCGGAACCGAATCCAAAACCAAAACACAAAACCCGAAAAATGTCCGGTGCACATCACTACACTGAGCCAGTACCCGGGTCACCCTGGCTTGCCCCGGCAATATCCCTTTTTTTCACTCAGTCAGAAAGTGGTAAGATTTGTCATTTACGGCAAATCGGAACGACAAATCATGCAGTATGTACCCACGATTGCTTGCTTCCGCGGGACGTTAACGATATCTTCTGGTTGGCCGTGCTGCAGGTCAATCAGAAGGTATAGTTAACGATGCCATGCTGCCCGTCGTACCAGTCCATCATGCAATGTTTACGGGCGGCACGTTATGTCTGCCCAACGTTCCAACGGCCTAAAGGCCCGTACACACTGGTCAATATATCGGCCGTTCTCTTGAACGGCCGATATATCGTGGGACCGTCGGCCAGTGTGTACGGCCAATACGTCTGTGAACTCCGTCGTTCACAGACGTATCGCGTCGGCCGCGCAGCACAGCCGACGGCCAATATATCTATTGGAGCGTCGCTGTGTGTGCCGTACACATGCTGCGGCGGCCGGCGGAGATTGACAGCTGAACTGGGCCCGCCCAGTTCATGACGTCAGTCCCCGACGGATCGGGCAGTGTGTATGCTGAACACACTGCCCGATCCGTCCATAGATATATATGCAGATCAATTGATCTGCAGATATATCTACTAGTGTGTACCCACCTTAAGTCACAAATTATTCTGCTTGGGAGAAAAAAAAAATTAAAAAAATCTAAATAATAAAAAAAATAATGATTGGGAATTTTCAATCTAGAAATAATATTCAATTACTGCCATTTTGCCTCTGCTCAACGGTGTACTTATCAGCCAGTTATGGTACGTCCAACATTAAACGGTTTCCTGTGCCTCTATGGAGTTTAAAGCAAATCTTGCGTTGTGTTTGGACGCGATGTGCGCCAGTAATTCAATCTACCCCTTATTAGAAGAGTAACTAAATATTTTTCAAAATTGCCATAAAATACATATTTGTGTTCTAGTCAGGCTGCCTGTTTGAAAATGTAATAAGGGGGTAATTCCAAGTTGATCGCAGCAGGAAATTTTTTAGCAGTTGGGCAAAACCATGTACACTGCAGGGGAGGCAGATATAACATGTGCAGAGAGAGTTAGATTTGGGTGGGTTATTTTGTTTCTGTTCAGGGTAAATACTGGCTGCTTTATTTTTACACTGCAAATTAGATTGCAGATTGAACACACCACACCAAAATCTAACTCTCTCTGCAAATGTTATATCTGCCTCCAACTGCAGTGCACATGGTTTTGCCCAGTTGCTAAAAAATGTCCTGCTGCGATCAACTTGGAATTACCCCCTAAATGTGCTCTGCCCTTATAAGGAGCGCCATGTCAGCAGCTCACCCACATATTTTATAGAAGCAGGTGCGCACTTTGCGTTCTATGGCAGGTTACCCTTTTCCATCCTACTCTTCCCTTGTGCCCAATAACAACTCCCCCAGTGACATGTGCCCAAGACAACTCCCCCACTGACAGTACATTGGGACATTACCGGTGGCTTTAGTAGCGGCCGGGGGACCAGTCTAACATGCAGTTGCTTCAGTGACTTAAACTCTAGAACCTCAAATACAGAAAATAAATATATGAATATATTTTGCTGTTATAGAATATAAATCCTTTTAAGTATCAGGTGTGTTTTGTAGAAGAATTAAATAAAATATGGTTGAAATAATGGGGGGTCATTCCGAGTTGATCGCTCGCTAGCAGTTTTTAGCAGCCGTGCAAACGCTATGCCGCCCCCCACTGGGAGTGTATTTTAGTGATAAAGCTAAATATTTATCGTATATAAAACACTTTAAGAGGTCTAAGAACACTGTACGCTATCTACGTAAGAAGTACCGTAAGGGTACGCAAGTTGCGTAACGATCGCTCAACCGTAGTCGAGACGCTCAAGCGTCACGTTCGCTTACGGCCCAGAGATCACAGGCAGGCACGCTAGTGGCTGCCGACTAACGTAATGATTCGCTATAGCGTAGCGGACGCTCGGGACCACGAGGAGATCACCAGCGGTGCAGACGCTTACAACGTTAAACCTTTATATCTATACCATTAACAGCGAAATATACAGTAAACCTTAGTGTGGTGTTAGAGTGTAAATGCAACCTGGTGTAACCTGATTAACTACAAAGCTGCTTGGGCGTCACCGACGCTCAGGGAATACTTAACACTATAAGAAATACACAGATACCTGGGCTTAGGGTCCAAAACCTATTATATGTATTATGACTATTATACTTGCAAAAGAATCACAGAACAAATCATACACTACAATATAACATAGACTAACTAACCAGATAACTACACAGGAAATACAATGCAATACAATACAATACAATCAAGGGAAAATAAGGGAGAAAGAGGGGAGAGAGAGATGGCTTACAATAACATCAAGACAATATGATTGCGGAGAAAACTTACGCACAAGGGGAAACGATCGCAAGCGCCTCTGGACATCCAGCTCCCGATTATCAGCAATGAGAACTGTTTGAAGAGAAGTGAGTCCTGGATGCCACAGGCTTGTCTTATTTATGCTCCACACACAATACAATTCAATGGTCCCTACAATCTCATTGTTCATTGGACACAGGAATTCGGCTTCGCATTATAACAAAAGGTCATAGGTTGATTCATACAGGTGGGCTGTGACTGTTTCCAACTGTTCAGGTGGGTGGGATACTGGGTTTCCCGCCGCATGACTAAGTAAGAACAAATAATAGTAAATGGACATAAACTTCTTATGTCCATAACTATTCGCACGAGCGACTAATCCGCTCCAAACCAACACCGGAATATTGCTATTTAAATACTCTTCCGATGGGTACCAAACACTACTGTATGACCCCTGTTAGACCCTTCGTACAATACAAAGAGGGATCTCTCTGTTCAGGAACATGCTATGTTAACCAAACTTTCAGAATCTATCAAAGGGACCATGATCTACAAAATACATTATTAGTGAAAATATGTAACGAATGAGTCGCACGCTACGATTACGTAAACTCTACCGTAAATACGCATACCGTGCGCCTGCGGGTGCCCGCGACTGTGAGTATGTGCACGTACGGGAGAGCGTACGCATGCGCAGCGCGGACCAGTATGAGGTGCAAATATGGCAGTGTGTGTAGAGATATTTTTCTGACTTTGACAGTCCACCCTTTGGCAGTCAATAATAACTGCCACCTTCTAAAACATTTCAAAAGGAGAAAAATATATGTCAGGGGTTAATTCATTTCCATGGTTGGGTAAGGGAGGAGAGAGGAGTAGGTGGGAAGAGGGTATGACCTAGTGAGATAGCAGAAGCATGTGTGTATGAGTCCATGTTTGGGGGGTCATGTATCATCGTGCCGTACGTGTTGTAAATCAAGCTTCGAGGTATTGCGAAGTATACATTTGAATTCCTTCTTATCCCGTATTAAGGGTCTGTGGATGGGCTGTCAAACTCTACCGAGCTCATTTCGGCTTTCAGTTGTAACAAAATGGGGAAGCACATTTTAGTTGATGATACATGAATAGGGGAGGTATGTGGTTGCTGATATCTGTGCCTGTATTCCCTATCGACTATGTGTGTTATTACCTGAGGGTTGTAGAAATGAAGATAAAGAACACTTATGGTAAATGCAGTGGTATTCTATGTCAGGTTAATGTACATCTGTCGGTTGAAGTTTTGTTCGGTATCAGTTGAAAGTCGTCTTCTTTGCGCTGTTTTGCCCATTAGGTGCGGGCAAAAAGCTTTGTCAATGCCAATAGATTTACAAAAATGTTGGGCTAGCGTGAGTTTAAGAATTCTAGGGAAACTGGGGATCCATGGCAAAGTTCATCAAATGTCCGTATCTAAAGTGGTCAAAACTTCTTCTTTGGTCAATCCGTTGTCTGTATAGTGTCTTGTCAACTTCCTCGTCCAAGGGGGTCTTTTTATCTTGGAGAAAAACAGAAAAACAGGTGAAAGAAACGGACCGTATAATCGCATTTTCATTGCATCATTGTTTCTATTGTTGGGTCATAAATCAAATCCAGGTTAATTACAGTTTCCTCACTCCTCAAACTCATTACTCTTGTACTTTGTTTGCACTTCATTAAAGCCTGACCGCATCTAAATATCAAGCCAATTGATATGACAACACCTAAGATACATAGGAGAAACTTCCCAACATCCATTATGACTCCTTGAGCCCAGTCTCCTAAACCGGAGAACCAATTTCGCGGGTTCAACCATGACACCCAACCAGTCAGCTCATTACCTACAGCAGCAAGAGTGAGATTGTGTTTTCGGCGAAATTCCCACTTCAATTGGAGAATATCGTCCATCTTTTGGTCTATGACCTCGACCAGATCCTCTGTGCTATTCGTGATATACGTGCAACACTTCACGCCGTACTGTGTTGCCAATGTAACACAATATCCACCTGTCACTGCTGTGAGGTAATTAAGAACCATTCTATGCTGCACCAGTTCTGTTTTATAAGCTTGAAGTTCCCTTTCAGTATATCTAAACGTGTCATCATACATTTCAGTGATATTATCTAACAAATTTGCAAGCGCAGAGATGTATCTATAATTCATCACTCCTCGAGCGGTGCGAGTGAAATCTAACGCCACCAGAACCTGAATCCCGGTGGATTCATGGATCAGATCAGAGGCCGGATGCTCTAACCTTTCTGTCAGTTGCCTTTTAACAATGTGCTCGTAATGAGTGTGAGTATAAGGAGCTTGGGCACCACGGTGTATGTCTTTCATTTTGTCATGTGACACAGTCATTACTTCAGGCAATACTTTTCCAATATAACACAATCCTTCAGAGTTTGGGGCAAGCCACTTGTACGCCTTTCTCCCGCATATGAAATATGCATCATCGGGGAGAACATATGGGACGGAGTAGGACATAACCATATTACACACCTTCCATGTGAAATCTCCTGACCCTAATTCTTCCATCTGCTTAGTACACGTATCAGGTTGTACGATATGTGCACAGTATCCTGGTGATACTTCTCCAACTCTCGTAATCCTATTTCCTAAGGTGTACCTATACCGGAAAGATTTTCCTCTACTGGCTATGTGGCGTACAAGCTCTGTATCTGTAGGCATTCTATCTGCTCTATGCGAAAAGGTCATGGTGTGGTTACTCCATGACACTTCCCAATTTCCCGGTTTTCTGGGATTGGAGATGTTGAAACATAATAGGGACCTATCCACGTGGTATTGGTGGAGCTTCAAACTAGGAGGGCTGGAGATGTTAAACCTCCTGTCCACCGGTCTCCCACCACTTAACTCAAGTACCTCCCCTAACGTTAAAGGAAATGGTACTAGCCCTGATTTGCTATGACCCTGAGGTACTTGAGAGCATACCCAACAATCTGTTTTGTTTAACACACTACCCACTAAGGAGTGATAGTCACTCAATGGATGCCGGTCCATATGGATATTAAAACTGGATTGGCATTTCTTAATGCACCCATCCTCAATGACATTGTTACAGAGCCTACAGATACAGTTTTCTTCAGCTAACAATCCGTCACAATTTCTTCTATGGTCAATGCTATCGGATCGTTTTCTGATACTCGCCTTTGCTTGTTGATTGGGTTGCTATTGGAAATTTACACCTCCATCTTTATCATCAGGACCTTTCTGGATCCTTTCACGACCTCACTGATACTCTCACCGAAACAGACTGCTCTGGTCAACATCATGGTCAACAGGAAAATCCATATCACAGTCTCTTGGGGCAAGTCCGTCTTACAGGAGGAGAAAAGAAGAAATTTGTAATGGGGTACAGAAAATCAGTTTGAGGGGGAGAGAAACTTGTTACGATGATTAGTTCTCTAGTCTTGTTGTTCTTCTTGTTCTGTCGTCATCTCAAAAGGTGCTGTCTCTCAGTCTTCTAAACGAACATTCCGGTGATGCAATATTCTTTCAAATCAGCGATCTCTCTGTAAGGAGCAAAAATCTTGCATTACCATTTGTCTAACTGATGTGTGACATACCATCTTTAAAACATGAAAACATGAGTGAGAAGAGAGAAAAAAAACAAAAGAGAGAGAGAACACTTCATGTGCATATATATATTACATAACTCAACAACAAACAACAATAGGAAACGAGAAACAAAGCATTTTTATCAAACATTTTTCAACATTAAGAAAACATTGTTAGCATTATCAGGCTGTCATATCTACGTGTCTAATGGTCTCCTTGAACAGTCCCTCCCCACCAGCACCTGCATTACTCCACTGTTTGTATCTGGCCAGAAATACATTGTGGCGGATAGGTCATGCTGGGGTTTGGTAGACTTCTGCAAGGACCAAGTGGATATGCAATGTGTGAATTCTTACCAATAATCGTCAGAGATGGGGATAGAAAAAGAAACATTTCACAGATACATTTACAACTTTTCACCCGGTCATTCCTGTGTCTTTAGTGAATGACCTCCCAATTTATTAACCGTTACCTCAGGCTTACCGTCAGTCCTAATGATCACCTTTTCCTGACTACATATCATGGGTGTGGCCCAAAATTCTTCCTATGTGATCCCTGATTATAATTGTGTGTGTTATAATTTTGCTCATTTCTTGGTCTAGGGGGTCTGACTTTATGTGGGTTATTACAGTTGCTGGCATAATGCCCTTCTCTTCTACAATGATAACAAATCCTTGGCTTTCTCCATGTGCTAGGGGCCTGGGATTCCGGTCGACTTGATGCATCCTCTAGTGCTTGGATGTTCAGTGCCATCAACCGCTCTCCCTGCGCTTCCCTGGTTCTTTGGATATTTCGGTCATGCTCGATAGCGGACTCTCTTAATGCCGCCACCGAGATACCTCTCTAATGTGGTATGGAAGTTTGTACCCTAATTTTTAGTGTGTCTTTTAAGTTGTTCATTAATACGGACACAGCTACCTCTCTGTGGTGTACATTAGTTTCAATGTCATCTATACCAGTGTACCTAGCCATATCCTGCAGAGCCCGGTGAAAATACTCTGATGCGGATTCACCTTCTTTTTGTTTTATTGTAAAGATTTTATTCCACTTTACTACTGTAGGAAAATATTCTTTCAACTGTAGATTGATTCTTTTTACATTATCTTGGTTATACTTGTCTGTTAGTGGTACTTCCTCATCTAGCTTACAATCAGCGATAAATTTCAATGAATCAACATCGGGGGGGTAAACATGCCCTCAAAACTGTCCTCCAATCTTTGTTATTTGGCTCTGCAGTGTGTCCTAGCACTCTAATGTATCTTTGACAAGCAACTAAGTCTTTCCTGGGATCAGGAAATTCAGACAGAATTGTTCTTAATTCTGTTCGGGAAAAAGGGCAGTACATGGCGATGTTCCTGACGGGGGTGACTCCTGAAGAGTCAGTTTTCCCATTTGGTACTGCAATTACCCTGACAGGATTAAGTCCAGTAACATCATTCTGAATTGATTCTACAATATGAGGTACATTTGTTTGTGCGTAATGTATAATACCATACGTACCTGTGGACACGACCTCACCTGACCCTCCATTAGGGGGTTTGTTTACAGTCTTTACCGATTGGGTCGCGTCCACCTGGATGTCTTGTGTGATGGCTTCTGGAAGAGGTGCCGACATCGTTCTGGGTTCACTTTCTTGTTGGTGTTCCTGAGGAAAGTTTAACATGGGGTGCGACTTGCATGGGTTAATAGTTGTACATTCAACAGTATTACAATTAGCATTGTTACATTTATTACACTTATTCTTATCATCTATACTACAGTTGCTAAGAGCGTTTTTATTGTTCACCCTTGTGCTTTTCTCCGCAACCACAATCCCCTCCATTGCCATGTCTCTCCTCTCAAGATGAAAGTTAGGTATGTGAGTTACATTTCTTTGCATTTCACCCTCCTGTTGCCATAACTGTAAACAATCATAATGCTTGATTCGTCTCTTTGCTGATTTAATGAGACATATCCTTCTCCTTAAATTATGCAACACCTCTGAGTCAAAACTACCTATCCCGGGAAATGGTGCCTTATCCCCCGCAGTCATTCGTGTCCATTCATCACAAAAGGTCTCAGTGTGGGGACCATACCTCCTCCACATTACTAACCGAGCAGACCCTCGGGGTCTGCAAGCTTCTGGAGTCTGAATCCTGACCTCCGACTGTCTCTGTGTCGTGCACTTGGCTTCCATTGTGGACCTTTTTAACACAGAAAAACTTCCTAAAATGCACCAAACACAGAAATTCGTTGGAAATCCTTAAAGCTCTTCCACTGAACTTCTTCTGCTCCGGGTATCTCCGATCCGCCTTCTAGCAGACACGTGTAGCCGTTGCAGGCCCTATCTTTAGAGATTTTCCTGAGAAAATTCCCTTCCTTTTTCTTTACACAAATCACGCTTGCATGTGCTCCCTACAACACGTTTGAGGGCAAGATATACGACCTCATATCACGTTGCGTTATTGGTCACACATACAACCGTGCGGTCCAATCGTACCACTTATAGACACTTGTTGCCCATAAATGGTAGGATCATTGGAGTCTCCCTACTGTGCTCCAAAACAGCCAGAGCGTAATACAACGAAAACTTTATCACACTCTGTTGCACGTTTTCACTTCAGGCCGTGCTCATAGATCACACAGATCACAAGGTCCACAAAGCGGGATTTAATACCGTTTTATCACATAGACCACAAAGTCCACAAAGCGGGATTCAATACACTCATACCGTTTTCAACCCACTATCATTCTTATAGTTTTCTGATCAGAAAAATCATTTCCCGTAGTCTGATAGCTCTCCCCAGAGGTATTACAGTAAAGTAAGGTATTTAAACTAAGTTTTGGAAAGCTGAAATCAATTTGTGCTATTTATCGCTTTGCGCTATTTACCGCGTTGCGCTATTTATCGCCTGTTGTTTGAGTTACGTGGGCATACCCAGACGCTCCGTTGCGTAATATACGCTGCGTGCGTCGGCCTTTGGATTGCGTACGCAAGTCTTTGTTAGAGACACGTGTACGCAAAGCAAAGATCCACCGTAACACAATTTATACTTTTATCAATGTAGATGATCCTTGATCATCTACCACACACCACACTGACTTCGCCTTATCTCCCAGGCAAAAACTGTGTGTTTGTCTACACTTTAACTATATTACCTCTATTCTTAAACTATGAAATAACGGCAAATCTCTTTTAGCACGTTTATCAACTATAAACCTGGCAAACAGGAGAGTGATATACGAAAATACACAAATGGAAAAGAAATGCAGATATATATGTGTGCGTGCGTGTGTACGCAAGACAGAAAAATAAACAGTTTTAAAAGACACTAGCGTTTTGCTCTTACCTCCGGTTCCCGGATTCCTTCAGCACCCTTTACCTAAGCGAAGCAGACGCTTATCCCGTCAGCACTACGAGGGATACAACCTCCCGCCCTTTGCTGATGGATAATGTCTGCTGATATTACCTAGTGCAGATATGTGAAGGACTGGACGGCCCCCAATTGATAAAGCTAAATATTTATCGTATATAAAACACTTTAAGAGGTCTAAGAACACTGTACGCTATCTACGTAAGAAGTACCGTAAGGGTACGCAAGTTGCGTAACGATCGCTCAACCGTAGTCGAGACGCTCAAGCGTCACGTTCGCTTACGGCCCAGAGATCACAGGCAGGCACGCTAGTGGCTGCCGACTAACGTAATGATTCGCTATAGCGTAGCGGACGCTCGGGACCACGAGGAGATCACCAGCGGTGCAGACGCTTACAACGTTAAACCTTTATATCTATACCATTAACAGCGAAATATACAGTAAACCTTAGTGTGGTGTTAGAGTGTAAATGCAACCTGGTGTAACCTGATTAACTACAAAGCTGCTTGGGCGTCACCGACGCTCAGGGAATACTTAACACTATAAGAAATACACAGATACCTGGGCTTAGGGTCCAAAACCTATTATATGTATTATGACTATTATACTTGCAAAAGAATCACAGAACAAATCATACACTACAATATAACATAGACTAACTAACCAGATAACTACACAGGAAATACAATGCAATACAATACAATACAATCAAGGGAAAATAAGGGAGAAAGAGGGGAGAGAGAGATGGCTTACAATAACATCAAGACAATATGATTGCGGAGAAAACTTACGCACAAGGGGAAACGATCGCAAGCGCCTCTGGACATCCAGCTCCCGATTATCAGCAATGAGAACCGTTTGAAGAGAAGTGAGTCCTGGATGCCACAGGCTTGTCTTATTTATGCTCCACACACAATACAATTCAATGGTCCCTACAATCTCATTGTTCATTGGACACAGGAATTCGGCTTCGCATTATAACAAAAGGTCATAGGTTGATTCATACAGGTGGGCTGTGACTGTTTCCAACTGTTCAGGTGGGTGGGATACTGGGTTTCCCGCCGCATGACTAAGTAAGAACAAATAATAGTAAATGGACATAAACTTCTTATGTCCATAACTATTCGCACGAGCGACTAATCCGCTCCAAACCAACACCGGAATATTGCTATTTAAATACTCTTCCGATGGGTACCAAACACTACTGTATGACCCCTGTTAGACCCTTCGTACAATACAAAGAGGGATCTCTCTGTTCAGGAACATGCTATGTTAACCAAACTTTCAGAATCTATCAAAGGGACCATGATCTACAAAATACATTATTAGTGAAAATATGTAACGAATGAGTCGCACGCTACGATTACGTAAACTCTACCGTAAATACGCATACCGTGCGCCTGCGGGTGCCCGCGACTGTGAGTATGTGCACGTACGGGAGAGCGTACGCATGCGCAGCGCGGACCAGTATGAGGTGCAAATATGGCAGTGTGTGTAGAGATATTTTTCTGACTTTGACATTAGCTTAGCAGAAGTGCGAACGTTTTTATCGCAGAGCGCCTGCAAAAAAAAATTGGGTAGTTTCAGAGTAGTTCAAAACCTACTCAGCGCTTGCGATCACTTCAGATTATTCAGTTCCGGATTTGACGTCACACACCCGCCCAGCGTTCGCCCAGCCACGCCTGCGTTTTTTCCTGGCACGCCTGCGTTTTTCCGAACACTCCCTGAAAATGGTCAGTTGCCACCCAATAACGCCCACTTCATGTCAATCACTATGCGGCAACCAGTGCGACCGAAATGCATCGCTTGACCCTGTGCAAAACTGCATCGTTCGTTGTGCCTGTACGTCGCGCGTGCGCATTGCGCCGCATACGCATGCGCAGAACTGCCGTTTTTTAGCCTGATCGCTGCGCTGCGAACAAATGCAGCTAGCGATCAACTCGGAATGACCCCTAATATGCAGGAGGCTAATGTACATATCAAAATGCATTACAATTGTGGCATGTGCCAGCTTTAGCAAAACTGTTTAGGTATGCGACGCAGAACGTACAAAATTCTGCCCTTCAAAATAAAATGTACAATCCTCAATGGTCAGCATTATTTCCCCAAAAAATTCCTGGGCTTTACTTTGAAATTGTCACAGTGTAGTTTAGATAAAAGAAATGTAAAAAAAATCTTGCCAAAGCAAGTAATAAATATTATAATAATACCTCCATAATACTTTCTGAAATTACTGAATCAATATAGGGCGGAATTCAATTCAGCGCGACAAACAACATGCGCCGTACCGGAACAGAACATCATGCCTTCCAAGCATTGCAAGTTTTCTCTGGCACACCATAAAGGTGAGGGAATACTTCTGACGGCTTCCAGACCATACAGTATATAGCCCGTGTGTGCGCAGCCGAGCAATGCAGTGATGCCTGGCAGCACTTCACTCTGAATTGAATTCCTCTTATTGGTCCTAGATTTTATGTTAATTGTTGTCTACAGATCAAAGACAACAACAACACTGCCATCCACAGGAAAAGGAAAGGCACTGCACATGTGTAAAACACACACAGCTCGTACATAACATACATGTTTACAAGCAGTCACTTATTTTTAGGTCAACTTTGCACATATGAAATATTACTGGCTTGTTTTGGTTCACAACTTTACACAGTATGGGGTCTATTTACTAAGCCTTGGATGAAGATAAAGTCGCTGGAGAAAAAGTACCAGCCAATCAGCTCCTGTCATTTTTCAAACACAGCCTGTAACATAACAGTTAGGAGCTGATTGGCTGGTAATTTATCTCCAGCGACTTTATTTCCATCCAAGGCTTAGTAAATAGACCCCTATAAGCGTAGTATATAATTGATGTTAATACGACAGCCATAGGGGTCAGTCCAATACTTTGCGAGTTGTTTAATGAAACTTGCAGACATTCACACAATTGCGCACTCCCAAGAATTCGCCATTCCGATTAAAAATGTCTATTTGCGGTACTCGCAGCAGGGGTTGGCGAATAGTCAGCCATATGCGATGTGAGAGAAGTGCATGAAAAAGTGGGGTGACCTTCCTGGACCCCCAAAACATGACAATTTTGTTTGCTTCATACATAAGGAAAGTACTGGAGAATTTTAACGGTGTTAAATGGCTGATTTGTGCATTTTTTTTTAAAAGGTTACAAAATTATAAAATGCACACTTTTCATACAAAAATAATCAAAAATACAAAAACAAAAGTAGGAAAAAAAAGTGCTTTAGGGTACGTTAAGGTGACTTTCAAAAAACTGTAAAAAAAAAATCTAAAAAGCTATTATTTAAAGAAAACAAAACTCTAAATTTGGGGTGCATAAAGCAATGAAAAAATAGATTTTGTGGTAATTTGAGGCCCTTTTTATTTAAAACCTCAAAAAATGACATGTAATTATTGGACTAATTAAGCTAAAGCTAATTGGAAACTTCCAACTGCCTAATTAGTCATTAGTGGGGCTGTCCAAGGGGTTCTGCTTGGTGTCCTGACATTTCAACCTCAAAATAAGGCTGTCCTACCATCTCTCACCCTCATTGAGGTGCAAAGGGAACATGTGAGTTTACTCTGCCTGGTTCAGTGCAAGTTTCTAACTGGATTGCACAATGCCAATTTGCTGAAAAAAAACATTAACTTGCACCTACTACGAGTGACCCCATAACATTTACCATGTAATATTTGTATTGATATGGTAACACAGATCGAAGGCTAAAATATAATAACCTCTACTCCTCACAGACTTCTTATTAACCGACAATTGCCCCATACACCCCACCATGTTCTGTCGAATATCACAATTCTGTTGTTCTGATGTTCTGTTACACATCCCGCAATGCGTCACCCATGTTCTGTCACACATCTCATAACCTCACCCCCCCCCCCCCCATGTTCTGTCACACATCTCATAACCTCCCCCCATGTTCTGTCACACATCTCGGAGGTCATTCCGAGTTGTTCGCTCGCAAGGCGATTTTAGCAGAGTTGCTCACGCTAAGCCGCCGCCTACTGGGAGTGAATCTTAGCTTCTTAAAATGGCGAACAAAAGATTTGCAATATTGCGATTACAAACTTCTTAGCAGTTTCAGAGTAGCTTCAGACTTACTCGGCATCTGCGATCAGTTCAGTGCTTGTCGTTCCTGGTTTGACGTCACAAACACACCCAGCGTTCGCCCAGACACTCCCCCGTTTCTCCAGCCACTCCCGCGTTTTTTCCGGAAACGGTAGCGTTTTTTCCCACACGCCCATAAAACGGCCTGTTTCCGCCCAGAAACACCCATTTCCTGTCAATCACACTACGATCGCCTGAGCGATGAAAAAGCCGTGAGTAAAAATACTAACTTCATAGCAAATTTACTTGGCGCAGTCGCAGTGCGGACATTGCGCATGCGCACTAAGCGGAAAATCGCTGCGATGCGATGAAATTTACCGAGCGAACAACTCGAAATGAGGGCCCTCATAACCTCCCCCCATGTTTTGTCACACATCTCTTAACCTCCCCCCCCCCCCCATGTTCTGTCACACATCTCATAACCTCCCCCCATGTTCTGTCACACATCTCATAACCTCCCCCCCCCCATGTTCTGTCACACATCTCATAACCTCCCCCCCATGTTCTGTCACACATCTCATAACCTCCCCCCCATGTTCTGTCACACATCTCATAACCTCCCCCCCATGTTCTGTCACACATCTCATAACCTCTCCCCCATGTTCTGTCACACATCTCATAACCTCTCCCCCATGTTCTGTCACACATCTTTTTCCCTCACCCCATATTCAATCACACATCTTCTTCCATGTTCTGTCGCACATCTCAACAACCCCCCATGTTCTCCTGTCACCCATCTCCTCCCCTCCCCCATGTTCTTCTGTCACACATCTCCTCAACTCCCACTTTGTTCTTCTGTCACCCGTCTCCAGCCCCCCCCCACACACACACATCTTGTCACCCATCTCCTGCCCCCCATGTTCTGTCACCCATATCACCACTACCCCATGTTCTGTCACCCAGTGGTGGGACACAGTCGTTAGATCGACACAGCTGTGGTCGACAGTCATTAGGTCGACCACTGAAGGTCACATGCATTAGGTCGACATGGACATGAGTTTAAAAAAAAAAAAAAAAAAAATTGGGATTTTTCCATTCTTGATGATCCACGTGGCCTATGATTGGAAAAGGTAACCGAAGTGAGCCATGTGAGAGGACATGGTGAACTAATTGTGGTTCCCCGTCACTGTACGAAGAAACCGACACTACAAACAGTCCAAAAAAACATGTCGACCTTTTCGCCTGTCGACCTAGTACATGTCAACCTAATTCCCATGTCGACCTTCAGTGGTCGACCTAAGTTGGGTCTACCCAATGACCCATACCCTCAGTGGTGCGAGTAGAAATTTTTTCTTAGTGGTAATGATAGTAAAAAATGGGCGTGGTCACGTGTGATGAGGGGACATGGCCACACAAAACTAGGGGAGTGGCTCCCTGACAATAGGGGCATGGCAACATTATGCCACACACCGTAATGCCCCTTACACATTATGCCAAACACAGTAATACCCATTACACACTATGCCACACACCGTAATGCCCATTACACATTATGCCACACGCCGTAACATCCATTACACATTATGCCACACACCGTAACGCCCATTACACATTATGCCACGCACCATAATGCCTGTTGCATATTATGCCACACACCGTAACACCCATTACACATTATGCTTCACACCGTAATGCCCATTACACATTATGCCACACATAGTAACGCTCATTACACATTATGCCACACACCGTAACACCCATTACACATTATGCCACACACCATAATGCCTGTTGCATATTATGCACCCATTACACATTATGCTTCACACCGTAATGCTCATTACACATTATGCCACACACCGTAATGCCTATTACAGATTATGCCAGACACCGTAACACCCATTACACATTATGCTACACACGGTAATGCCTATTATATATCATGTTAGTTATGCCACTGACACCATTTTATGTCCCACACTCAAAAATGCTCCTTATAAATTATGCCCCAGCGGTGGGCTGGTGGTACACCATATTTCATAATGGTACTCCGTACCACCCCACTTTCAGCACTGCTGTCACCCATCTCCTGCCACCCATGTTCTGTCACCCATATCACCACTACCCCCATGCTCTGTCATCCATCTCTTGTCCCCCATGTTCTGTCACCCATCTCCTGCCCAACATGTTGTCACCCACCTCCTGACCCCCGTATCTCCACTACCCATGTTTTGTCACACATCTCCTATGTTCTTCTGTCACATCTCCTCCCCCTATGTTCTTCTGTCACATCTCCTCCCCCTATGTTCTTCTGTCACATCTCCTCCCCTCCCCCTATGTTCTTCTGTCACACATCTCCCTCCCTTACCACCATGTTCTTCTGTCACACATCTCCTCCCCTCCCCCATGTTCTTCTGTCACACATCTCCTCCCCTCCCCCATGTTCTTCTGTCACACATCTCCTCCCCTCCCCCTATGTTCTTCTGTCACACATCTCCTCCCCTCCCCCTATGTTCTTCTGTCACACATCTCCTCCCCTCCCCCCTATGTTCTTCTGTCACACATCTCCTCCCCTCCCCCTATGTTCTTCTGTCACACATCTCCTCCCCTCCCCCATGTTCTTCTGTCACACATCTCCTCCCCTCCCCCATGTTCTTCTGTCACACATCCCCTTCCTTACCACCATGTTCTGCAGTCATCTGTCTCCAGGCGCCCATGTTCTGTCACCCATATCTCCACTACCCCCATATTCTGTCACTCTCCTCCCCCTCCACCATCCAACTGTCACCAGTCATTCCCCATATTCCCGTACATAGCCCCCAGTGTAGTAGTGTCACCGGTCACGCGAGTTACATACCCACGGGGACGCTGCTCACTTAGGCTACAGCAATGACACAGACTTTTCCCGCCCCCGCAGTGCATTGTGGGTCGGCACCTGTGCAGGAGATTCCTGGGCGCTCAGCTCACCTGGTGAGAGGTGGTCACAGGTCACGTGCAGGCGGGTGTCAGTGAGATATAACCTGTGTGCTGGTTGTGTGTGAGCGGGTGCCCGGTAATCAGTATATATTACATGCTAGTATACAGTATATAATGCAGCAGTTGTCTGCCGGCCTCCCGGACAGCCAGGTAATGTTTCCTATAGGTCCACGTCTCCTCTGCAGCGATATAATATGCATGCATTATTTCTTCTTATGTTTACATGATGCCTCTCCAGGAGGGACACAATGCTCTGCTCCTGGACTTTCCTCTTACTGGGCGGGATGTACTAAGGGAAAAATGTGGTAAAAACCCCATGTTCGGGGGTTTTACCGCATTTTCAAATGTACTAAGACCCGGCCACCAGGTTTTCGCCGCCCAGGGTATCGCAATCTTTGGATGGCGATACCCTATAGAAGCCTATGGACTTCTTATTGCCGGCCGCTGCAACCCGCCGCAGATGTCGAGCCACCTTCACCCTGGCATACCTTCCCCCAGGCAGCCTGGACCCGGGAGGTAAACTCCTCCTCCCCCTAACAACGCAGCCGGAGGTCCTCCCGGGTGCAGGGGCAGGAGGCGCCGGGGACAGCCTGCTGCCTTGTTCCCGTCAGCTGAGGAGAAGGAGAGCTGAGGGAGGTGACGGAGACCCCCCGCAGACCACCTTACAGGTATCGCGGGGGGCCTCTGTCACCGCATTGCGATGTTGATCGCATATGTTAGTACATATGCGATCAACATCGCTGTGAGGGGCGGTGATGTATGTTACTACATCCCGCCCACTGTATGATTGCCATCACCTGTGGTAAAACACCTTTCTTATCCATTAACCGTTCAACACAGGTGCCGGCGATCATAATTAAAAGAAAAGTCCACAAGGAGAGCAGTTTGTCCCTCCTGCAGAGGGTCATGTTGCATACCCTCCAACATTTTACACATAAAAATCTGTATAAATTAGGAAAGGGGGCGTGGCAATGCCCATTTTCCTATACTTTTTATGGAAAAATGGAGAGTCAAAAATCGGTAGACCATAGAAAAAAGGTACTGTACCTTCCAGAAAGGTACGGTTGGAGGGTATGATGTTGGTATGCATATATACTGGTGTGCTGGGCTCTGTGAGGGGTATATTGCAATATATAAACCAGAATTGTAGTCATCCGGTCCGAGGCACTAATTTTGCGTGCTATATTTCCACTATTATATGGCAGGAAGGGGCCGCATGGACTCCGGCTACACATGGTGGTACGGTAGCATCTAAATTCCATAACTTTAACCTAGGTGGTACTGTGACTTGCAGCAATGACTCATTTCTTTGGGTTTGGTATGTGTTACCGGCAGACGCGATGCCAGCTGTCAGTACACCGACAGCGGCATCCCGTCTGTCAAAAGGGTATTGGTCATTAGGTCGACCACTATTGGTCGACATGCATTAGGCCGACAGGGTGACTAGGTCGACGTGAGTTTTTTTACTTTTTTGGTGTAGTTTTCTTCATAAAGTGACGGGGAAACCCAATTAGTGCCGCGTGTCCCCTGGCTTCGCTCGCCATGCTTCGGGCAAGGTTACCGTTCCCAATTGTAGTCCACGTGGATTGTATTTGTAAAGAATTAAAATATGAAAAACTCATGTTGACCATTTTCCATGTCGACCTAGTGACCATGTCGACCAATAGTGGTCGACCTAATGACTGCATCCCTGTCAGAATCAATGCAGCAAGTCCCCTCGCGGGCTCTCTGCGCTGGCCATGCTTCAGGCCCGGTGTCTCGCATCGTTCACCACAGGTTATGTTCCCACTCGGGGGCATGGACCCACCAACTGAGTGGGAATACCCTGTAAAGGTTGGGAACGCCAGGATCCCGACAGCCGGAATTGTAGCTGCACCCCATTTGTTGGGTGGGTGCACAGATTGAGAGACTGCAGGGTATATTTACTAATAGTGTGGCATTTTAGAAGTGGAGCTATTGCCCATAGCAACCAATGACGTTCCAGCTATTATCTAGGTGCTAGATAAATAATAAATAGAATCTGATTGGCTGCTGTGGGCAATAACTCCACTTCCAAAAACCCCCACGTTAGTAAATATACCTCTACTTAGTTGCTGCTTTTAGATTTGCAATAATCACTGTGAATGCTGGAAAACAATAATGAAATACCTTATAATCAGCATAGTTGCCCAGTGATTAGTATTGCTGCCTCAGCGCCCTGAGGTCATGGCTTTGATTGTTGTGGAGTTTGTATAGAACATACATGTGATTTGCCGGTTCTTTTTGTGGGTCTCCTCACACACCAAAAACATACTAGTAGGCTATATGGCGTCCAACAAAAGTAAACCCAGTGCGTGTGTATCTATGTGACCGGGAATATAGATTGTAAGCACCACTGGGGAAGGGACTGGCCTAAATGACAAAGTGGGGTATTTATCAATTTAGCCTGGAGAAAGATAAAGTACCAACCAATCAGCTCCTGTCTTTTTTTTACTGTTTAAATGAGTTATAAGCTGATTGGTTAGTACTTTATAGCTTTCCACTCTAGCTCTCTCCACACATAAATACCCCCTAAATATTCTTTGTAAAGTAACGTGTAACTAGCTGATGGGCCCAGTTTCACCCTGGCAAAGATTTGCTGGGTGCAACATTTTAGCCCTTTTTACCACCTTCCAGTGTTGGACTGGGGCATGTAGGGCCGACCGGGAAAATGCAGTGGTAGGGGCCCATGTTTAGGGGTGTGGCCAGTCTCTAGAGGGGGGGAATGCCCAGCCACCACATTGGCTTGCCTAACCATTTTGCAAGTGTTGGTCCCCTAGATAAATATATACAGTAAATACTGTAGTGCATGCAAGATAATGTACTAGATTAGTAACAGCACAGTCTGGAACCTGATCCCTAGAGGAGGGGGTGGGCCCCCAGGCAGTAGGGCCCACCAGTGGTTTCCCCTGTACCCCTGTGGGTCAGTCCAACCCTGCCCCCTTAGAAATTGAATGTTGAAAAAATCCCTGCTTAGTGGGTGGTTGCAAATAACTATCACTGTTTCTAGACCACCCAGCATGTCACATGTTCCAGGTCACCCAGTAGATGCACAGGGAGAGTTCACCAACTGTCATATTTTCCAGAGCACAATGGTGATGCCTTTGTAAATGGGAGACAGAGACATAACTCCAAAATGAAGCAACCAATTACAACACCAGGATTGTTTTGCAATTCTATGTGCCAAGACCTTTAATTTTAGTATATGATGTACTAGAGAAAAGAACCTAAGCGCTTAGGTAAAAAAACACTGCACTAAGATTGTCAGCAGCCTCCTGATAAAGGGAATTGCCAATCCCTTGCATAAACGACTAACCAACAAAATAACAGGTGGCGCTTGACAATCAAAAGAATTTAAAAAGAACATTTATTTATATACAATGATTAAAGTTACAGCACACTCCCGGGAGGAATGAAATATTATAACAATGTTTCACAATATATAAAACTTCACAATAGTAAAAAACTGTGCACTGTATAGAAACTTCTTATTCAATTCCTCAGGGAACTAATTATAATCTATGAACTTCAATGCACATGTTTATAAAAAATATGTATATGACTGTGCCTGAAGGATTAACACTATGTTTGATACACTGTATTGCAAAAAACACAATTGAGGTGTATAATTTGTATCTGTAAATAATAAGTAAATGAATATAATGTCATATCATAAGTCACTCACGTCTTGGTGTATCATAAGGTGCTGAATGCGTTTACAGATCCCAAAAGAATGCGGTAATTTCTTTTTTAAAAAGGTGGATAGGTAAATTTCCTCCGCTGGGCAGGAGCCTGTGATTTCCTTGCTCCCTGGTGTCGTCTCGCTAAACTAACAGAGACACACACCAGAGCCACAGCGTTGAAGGTGATGCTGCACCGTGTAGTATACCTGAGTGGGCCGTGCAGGTAGATCTGTAAACCTCCGGTATCTCCGTCCTTGCAGACAGGAGGCTGTGATGTTGGTTTTCCGGGGTGCACCCGACTACGCTGGGCAGGAGCCTATGTTGACTTTGCTCCGTGTTGTCGTCTTGCTGTTAAATATGTGACGCGCACCAGAGCCTCAGCGGGTGTAACGATGCTGCACCGTGATGTATGCCTAAATGGCCGTGCAGGTGGATTGTATCGCCTCCGGTACCTCCGTGCTTGCAGATGGGAGGCTGTGTAAGCTGGTTTTCCGGAGGTCGCCGGTCTGCGCCGGACTGCAGGGGAACAACACCCGTCAATACCTCTTCCCCAGATGACGTGGTCAACCGTGGCAACGGGGATATGAGAGGGGGTGCAGATGCAAATGCTCCCGATAATATCACTGTAAAAGTGATCTATTCTGCACAAGTGTTGCGTGGGTGCAGCAGCTGATGAAGGTGTAAGTTCTTATAAGAACAGCCTGTATCCTAACGCGTTTCAACGCCAGCAGGGCGTCTTTTTCTAAAGGCAGGTATCTGTGCTGTAACTTTAATCATTGTATATAAATAAATGTTCTTTTTAAATTCTTTTGATTGTCAAGCGCCACCTGTTATTTTGTTGGTTAGTAGTATATGATGTACCCTGCTCAGACAACTGTATCATAGAAATATGGCACTCATATAAATATGTGTGCGCTATATAGCAACTGTTAACAATCGGACTGAGAATGAGTCCTATCCAGTGCTGGTGTGTGCATTCTGCCCCTATAATACTCTTTATGACGAATTCATTGTAACATTTGCTACTACATAATAAGTGTTTACGGCTGTACAGAAGGTAGCCTGTGGTAGTGTTTACAGTAGGCATCTGCAGGATTACAGCGCCGTGCCTAATTCCTACGATATTTCTGAGTAATGCACTACACAGACCTTATTAAACTGTGTCTTTGATTGCTAGTATGTTGCGTGTCCTAAGAACCTGTTCCTTTTGTGGATTTAGGTGCGTTACGTTAAAAGCATACATTAAGTAGGTGGTTCTCTGCTGTTAATGCTTATTTCAGTCCTAGTTATTAGCGTGGTAAGCTTTTAACCTGCTCAGGTCCTAATTTCCCCGACCCCTGCACGCAGGCATTACTTCTGCCTTGTTATTGGTCTGTAATTGCGTTCTCTGTCGCTGCGCTAGAAAAAATAGAGCCGTTTTTATATTTTCTGCTTCATTTTTTGAGAGCTCTTGAAAATCCACGTTTACCGGTTTTTAGACATTGCGTGTGCCTAATAAGCTACATCTTTGGTTACCACGGTAATAACGTGATTACCTTGCTATAAAGATCTCCATGTTCGTCCATTCTATTGTGGCATAATTAACCATCGCTGTATTCTATTTGTTGCTTTAACTGATTATGTATAGGTAACTTGTAATTTACCTTGCATATGTATTTTTATTTTATTTTTGAGGCTTTTTTTTCTTTTTCTTTTTTAAATAACAGAACCAGACATAGGGGGAAATTTACTAAGGTGGGAGATTTTTAGAACTAGTGATGTTGCCCATAGCAACCAATCAGATTATATCTATTATCTGCTAGAAGCAGCTAGATAAATGGTAAGTAGAATCTGATTGGTTGCCATGGGCAACATCACCAGTTCTAAAAATCTCCCACCTTAGTAAATTTACCCCATAGTATTAAATGCATGTGAATTGGCACCATTCGTTCTTAGTAGATTTCTTGTACTGTAGTTGCATTGCGGTCAATTCAATTGATTGCAACATGAATAGCGCCGGAAAGGTGTTCCCGGCGCTATTCAATTCAGCGTGCTGCTTTGGCCGACTAGTGGATTTCTGCTCGTACCCCTCTGGGGGTGCGAACACAAAACCAACAAAACTAGTGCCGCAATGCTGTTTTGTGACCTAGCGCCGCCCAAACAGCATCGCTCTGTGCCATCAGTGATATACAAACATTGGGACAGATTTAATAACGAGTTATATTCTTGGTATCACTTGTAACGAATGATAAATGTTGCTCAGAAAATCAGCCCCTAACTGTCATGTGTTTGAAAATGACAGTTAGGAGCTGATTGGCTGGAGCAGCAGTTACCATTCATAACGAGTGATAACAAGAAAATTACTTATTGGGGCATATTGAAAAACTTTTTTTTTTTTTCAATCCATTTGCCAGTTTTGTACCTGGGAAGTTGGATCCTGTCACAATTAGTGTTTGGTGGTACTATGGGGGTCATTCCGAGTTGATCGCTCGCTAGCAACTTTTTGCAGCACTGCGATCAGATAGTCGCCGCCTATGGGGGAGTGTATTTTCGCTGTGCAAGTGTGCGAATGCCTGTGCAGCCGAGCGGTACAAAAACAGTTTGTGCAGTTTCTGAGTAGCTCTGGACTTACTCAGCCGCTGCGATCACTTCAGTCTTTTTGGTCCCGGACTTGACGTCAGAGACCCGCCCTGCAAACGCTTGGACACGCCTGCGTTTTCCCAAACACTCCCAGAAAATGGTCAGTTGACACCCATAAACCCCCTCTTTCTGTCAATCACTTTGCAATCGACTGTGCGAATGGATTCTTCTTTAAATCCATCGCCCAGAAACAATCCGCTTTGTACTCGTACGACGCGTCTGCGCATTGCAGTGCATACGCATGTGCAGTTTTGCTGAGATTCAACTTGATCACAGCGCTGCAAACAGTTGCAAACGAGCGATCAACTCGGAATGACCCGTTATGTACCGTGATGCATAAGCAATGTTATACCTTCACTGTGTAATCAGTAGTGTGAACCACTGTATGCTTCGTGTAGCTATTGCATGCTCTGAGCTGGATTATTGCTTTCCTGGAACTATTTGTGGTGGTGAAGAGAGGTGTTGAGTCTGTCGAGCATTATCTGTCAGTAACTCTCTTTACCCTGACGCCTGTGTAAAAGACAAAATGAAAATGTCAACATGTTCACAAGTGTCTTTACCGCTCTCAAGGCAAAATGCAAATATTAGCCGGGAAATCTTCTGCCACTCAGCAAACAGGCATGTGAAACGCGGGTGAGGTTGGTCTAGCTCCAAGGTCTCTGAAGTTTAGTCTCTTCGTTTTTACTCATATACGTAATTTACTGCATGAGGCCTGTAGGTGACCTTGGTTATTTCACGATCCCTTTTTTAAAACATTTTTTATTGGAGTAGACCAAACAGCAAGCATGAGTAAAATGCAGTACAGGTTACAGACGTTTGTGGGAAATATCAGAAATATACATCTGTGCCTCTCAGAACTGCAGTATAAAATGGAAGCTAAACAAGCAACACACGGAGCCTGACACGGGGGGCTCCCAGTGTGCGACCCGCCTCAGGTAGGTATATTGCCGGGTTGGTGACGTCAGCTGTGACGCGGCGGGAGCGGTGTTTGGAGATCACATAATGCCAAAGCGCTGCCCGTACACAGTGAGCCGGTTTGAAGACGTGTTCAACCCTGCTCGCGACCAGGGTTGAAATATTGGGTCACTGGTCCTGGTATTTCATCCCTTGCACCTTTCAGGCCGCACCTGAACACGGGTTATGCGCGCTCATTTGCGTATAACCCGTGTTCATAGGTGGCGGTCTGAAAGGGGTATTAGTAATACCCCTCAGGTGCTTGAAAGAGAGGGGTTATTCTAAAACAAAAAAAAAACAGATCTTCCCCAGCACACCAAGGGGTATTGCCAATAAGCTCTCCCTTTCAAGCACCTGAAATGCACAGATGGGTCCAGCATTTGGAGAGCATGCTGGTTCATGTAGTGCCACTTGGAGGTCCTAGAGGTGACTCCAGATGGCAAGTTGGCTCTCAATTTATATATAGTTTTGTATGTGCTATTATCATGTTGCCTTACAGTAGACCGTTGTATGGCCCAGAGTGGGCAGTGGTTAGGGACCACCAGTATCAGAGAAGCCATGACGTGGCCTGGTGGCTAAACCATATCTGTGCAAATATACAGTATGTAACGAAGATCTCTGAATTTTCTGTTACCATGTAGTGTTCACATCTTATTGCCAATACCCCTTGGTGTACTGGAGAAAATCTGTTATATGGGCATGTTGGTAATCTTTCTAATACAAAACCACAGAAGTAACTGACTACAATCAGGTTGACAGAGGAACGTTTATAATCCCCAGTCTGTTCTCCCAAATATGATATCTACACACAGCAATTATGTGAAAATAGTAAATCCTCCATAATTCTTATGGTATTTTTGTCAACCACCAACAAATACTCTGTGAAAATCGGGTTATGGATCAATAGGTCGACAGTGTCTAAGTTGACACCAAAAGGTTGACATGGGAAAAGGTCGACACATGAAAAGGTTGGCATAATGTTTTTTTTGTGTCGTTTTCTGTGTAACAGGACCGGGAACCCCAATTAGAGCACCAGGCCCCCTTGCGAGGTGCCTCGCTCTGTCTCCGGTGTGCTCAGCGCAGGTTACTATTCCCAATCGTAGTCCATGTTGACCAATACATCCAGATTCTGTGGAATTCCCTCCCTCTGGTCAGAGCCGGCCCTAACCAATATGATGCCCTAGGCAAGATTTTGGCTGGTGCCCCCTAGCACCGCCGCTAATTCTGCAGGAGATGCCTGGCACGAGTCATCTGGCAGCTCTCCTAACGTAGGGCGCCTTTTGTTTATGAAAATGCATCATAATATTTGCATTACAATGTGTCTAGGATGCACAAGCAGCTTCTGCTGAATAAAATGATATGCAGCATGCCTATATACTGTGTGCGACTGTGGCTGTATCTGCATACGAAATGCTGCACACAGAATATAGGCATGCTGCATATCATTTTAATCAGCAGAAGCTGCTGGTGCCCCTAAGCATACCAAATGCCTTAGGCATTTGCCTAGTTTGCCTATGCCTAAGGCTGGCTCTGCCTCTGGTTTAGGCACCACCGGGGAGGGTTAGGATTAGGCTGGGGGGGAATGTTAGGTTTTGGCTGCTAGAAGGGAGGGTTAGGGGGCCATTGGGGGGAGGTAAGTATGTCGGGATCCTGAACAGCGGAATGACACAGTCGGTATTCTGACCGCCGCCATCATTTCAATCCCAATCCATAATAACTTTACCCTATAACTGAGTTACTTTTTGTTTATTTATTTATTTTTTCTGCTATTTTCAACTAAACATCAAGGAGCTAATTACCTCAAGTCATAATGGGGGTAATTCTGAGTTCATCGCAGCAGCAAGTTTGTTAGCAATTGGGCAAAACCATGTGCACTGCAGGTGTGGCAGATGTAACATTTGCAGAGAGAGTTAGATTTGGGTGGGTTATATTGTTTCTGTGCAGGGTAAATACTGGCTGCTTTATTTTTACACTGCAATTTAGATTTCAGTTTGAATACACCCCACCCAAATCTAACTCTCTCTGCACATGTTACATCTGCCACACCTGCAGTGCACATGGTTTTGCCCAACTGCTAACAAATTTGCTGCTGCGATCAACTCAGAATTAGGCCCATTGTCGACACCCAAATTTAAGCTTAACCCGAACTTTAACATTTCTGTTATCGACATTTCATTTGTCATAATTTTAGCGATCAGGCAAAAAAAAGGCACTTCTGCGCATGCGGCGCAATGCGCACGCGCGTCGTACTATTACAACGAACAATGTAGTTTCACACAAGATCTAGCGAAGCTTTTCAGTCCCACTGCTGGCCGCAGAGTGATCGACAGGAAGTGGGCGTTTCTGGGTGTCAACTGACCGTTTTCAGGGAGTGTTCGGAAAAACGCGGGCGTGCCAGGAAAAATGCAGGCGTGGCTGGGCGAACGCAGGGCGTGTTCAAGACGTCAAAACAGAAACTGAACAGTCTGAAGTCATCACAAGCGCTGAGTAGGTCTGAAGCTACTCTGAAACTGCACAAAATTATTTTGTAGCCGCTCTGCGATCCTTTCGTTCGCACTTCTGCTAAGCTAAAATACACTCCCAGTGGGCGGCAGCATAGCGTTTGCACGGCTGCTAAAAACTGCTAGCGAGCGATCAACTCGGAATGACCACCAATGTAGCATATTGGTTTTCTTTCTTGTAAGAACTGTGTATTGAAGAGCCGAATGTTGAAAATGATGTCCTACAACAAAGTATTCACAGATGCATCTGCAACAGGACGTAAAAGATGACAGAAGAGGGTGAGAACGGCCAGTAATGGCATATATACAAGAGACATGAAGCAGGAATCTTTGTGTTTATCCCTGTCTGGAATATACTTGCATGTGTATTATTCCTTCATCTAATGCTCAGACCAAGTCATGCTTTTGATAAAGACTGACCTAAGTGAATTTATATCTATTTATGAACGCTTGTTAATTGAGCGAGCACTTAAGAATAAGCATTTATGGGGCCCATTTATCAATGATTGCATTTGCAATGCGATCTGTGCAAGATGTTGGCGTTCAGGATGGCATTGCAGAATGCAATCACCTTTTTTTTTGCACCCGGCACCAGAGGTGTAGCTAGGTGCCATGGTGCCCGGAGCAAGGATATGTTTCGGCGCGCCCTCCCCTTTACTGAATTCAGTGCATGTTACATTTGAAAAGAAAAAATATTTAAAAATCCAAAATTGGTAACAGGACCGGTTGTAGACCTTGTGGAGCTCAGGGCGAAAGTTTCCTTTGGGTGCCCCTCCATGTTTAAAAAAGGGACATGGCTTCATGGGGAAGAATAGTATAGAATAGTACCAATTCAGATTACACCACACAGTACTGTCCGTTATTCACCACACATAAATACACGTTACGGGGTTACGCCATACAGGAGAGCTCCTTATACACGTTATGACATGGTAAAGCCACTTATACATGTTACTCTGCAGCTTGTAATGCAGCAGCTGGGGCAGAAATAGGTGCTGCAGCAGCTGGGACAGAGAGAGGGATGTAGCATGACAGATGTAATCCTGACGCACAGCTACAAGCAGACAGCGAGACATATAAAGAGGGAGGCAGGGCGCCGGCTGTGTCTCCTGTTGTCGCCTCTGGCCTGCCTTGTTCCCTACCTAGTCTCCAAGTCAGTGTGTAGCCCTCTGCTTCTCCTCCTTCTGCTCTGCGGCTGCCTGTACAATGGCCTGCGGTGTAGCGGGTGGAGGGAGGGGGGATGTCAGGCGGCTGCGCGCCCTCTAACTTTTCCAGCGCCCGGAGCCACCCTTGCTACACCCCTGCCCGGCACAGGCAGGGACAGAGGCTACGAAAGGAGCCCGACCCTGCGATGTGCTCAGTGTACATTCGGCCTTCTGCTCATGCACAGTCAGCCTTACCGCCATGCACAGGGGTCATTTCCGGTGGAGGGTTCCTGGGGAGCCCTGCTGGAATTACTGTACATCCTGCAAAGTGTAGCCCTATAGGTTACAACGGGCTACTGCAGTCACAATATTGGTAAATCTGGCAGCATTGCATCCCCCATAGTCACCTTTGCGGGTGGCAATGGAGGGATTCCTCCGTCATACATTGCAGGGATACATAATATTTGCGGCTATCCCCAAAAACAGTTGTTTGCAGGGATATAGCCGCAGATGCTGTTTGATAAATGGGCCTCTATATCTGTTGCTTTTATGTTTTATTGGGGGGTGCTTACATTTTTTGGGGGGACAGTGATAATTGGCAACGATGGGGCAACTCAATTGTTTGCGTTTAAAAGCAACGGGTTTAGCTGGGCAAATTGCCTAAACCCTGTTTAAACGAAGGGGCACGATGCAAAAAGTGCCCAAAAGCCAGCCTTATCTCACGTTTCTGCTCGGCACCTCAGGAGACTAAATGTGGGTGCCCGCGGCACTTGCGCCCGATCAGAGCAACAATTGAAGTGCTCCGTCAGACGCCCATTAATTCTAGTGCTATGTTGTTTGTGTTTAATGAACGCCTATTCTTACTTCCCACATAAGTGCATCATTAATTGCAAAACCCACGAATGTTTCAGAATAGAACTAATCTCCTTCCTTGAGGGAAGATAGATATTCTTTTTCTCGGAGTCTCCACCATTGCACAAGATCAGAGGCATTCTGACACCCTATTCAGGTACTTGCATGCATATGCCTCGCTCATACATCTCAAATACCTGTGTATTGGCCAAGTCAGACGTTCCTAACAGGCTTGAAACCTAAGAAGTTTTTCTAGACAAAAGCTGAACAGCAGGAAGGTGCAGAGAGTTCAGTGAATGGGGCTATTGTCAGAGACGCCTTGGGAAATGCATGCAGAGAGCTGCCTTCTGCTAGGCCTTTCTTCCATACAAGGTCTCCACATTTTAGTGATGTTGTGATCTCCTATGCTGTTTTTCCAGCTCTGAGTAAAATGTCCTATAATGCGCTCTTGTTTCCTAGGAACTACCTGCAAATAGGCTGTGAAGTGGCAAATTATATACGTCCCTTTTTTAGCTACATTTTGGGCCTGGGCACACTATCCTGGCTCTGATGTGTGTGTGGTACCCTGTGTGAGAGTGGCCCTATTCTGGATACATATACAGTATATGTATATATAGTCTATACCATAGTCAGATAGAGGGTCTGGTATGCAGGGTTTATGAAGCGTTTCAGTTGTGGGAAAAGTGTCGTCACTTGCAGAGATTCAGTATGTTCTCCCTAAAGGGAGTGTTTCCAGACAGAATTGCTGTCAGCACCCGGGAAATCCAGTGATGCTGGCCTGCAAGAGCCTGTTTAGTATCCGATACCCTGTTGTGTTGCAGCTTTCTTTTCATCTTCACTGTTAGTTTTTCTTTTTTTAAATGTGAACTCTGTGTTGCTGGCCCGTTGCTTGTCTGTCACCGAGACTCTTGTTCGTTGCTATGAAATTCTTAAAGCATCAATTCAAGAGATTTCTAATTGTTCAATGAGCTTCAACTATTCTTAGTTGCCAGTCAGAGGAAACGGGATATGTAAACCCCAGTAACTTGTTATTCCCTTTGCTCATGTATCGTGGTATGTAGCTGTGATTTTCATATGCTAAGTTTACTGCTGTCACCTGTGCACAGATGCGGCTTATCTTCATCTACATCTCTGCTTCATTACCCAAGTGCTGATTTTGCTTCCTTAATATTGCTGCATATCTGCCTGAAATGACCTCGACTTGTTCCTGATCCGTCTCAGGTATCTACTTTAAGACATGTTCCAATAGGCCATTGGTTCTCAAACCCGGTCCTTAAGTCACCCCATCAGTCAAGTTATTTAGAACATTGCAGGCAAGTGAGCTCTGTGACCACTCACTGGTCATCTCCAGATTGGATTACTGTAACCTCCTCCTATCTGATGTCCCTGACTGCCGCCTCTCTCCACTCCACTCTGTCCTCACTGCTGCCGCCACCGGGTCATCTTCCTCTCCAAACTTTCTACGTCCTCCTCCTCTCTCCTACAAGCCCAACATTGGCTCTCGTTCCCCATAAGAACCCAATTCAAGCTTCTCACACTCACTTACAAAGCCCTCACCCATTCCTGTCCCATTTACATCTTTGACCTTATCTCCCTTCATACTCCCTTCATTAGCTCCACAAATGAATGCCGCTTCTCCTGCCAACTGATTACTTCCTCCCATTCGAACCTCCAAGATTTTGCCCGTGGTATTCCCTACCTCTGGAATTCTCTACATTTCCTTATCAGACCCTCCACCTCTCTACAAAACTTCAAACGACTCTCAAAAACCACTTCTTCATCAAACACAGCCATCTCTCATCCTAACCCTCTGTTCATGGTCTACCCCATCTGTGTCATCCCTGTCTGTTTACTGCGCCCCTTTAGCATGTATGCTCTCATGAGCAGGGCCCTCTTCCCTCCTGCGCGTTGGCTTCCCTTACTTTTACTATCCTCTTCTCTGTACTTCCTTCAACGGAACCTAACCATTGGTTTTCCACCACCATACTGCTAATATGAGTGCTACGGCACTGATCCTGAAATATTTATTAACCATATACTTGTCCTGCATTGTATATTATTATAAGTCACTGTTTTCTTGTGTACTCATTTGTTTATGTATTTTGTTAGGCGCTGCGGAACCCTTGTGGTGCCATATAAATGATAATAATAAAGTAGTGTAGAGATGATAATAAACACAAAAGGGGCACATTCCTGTTGCCCAGCTACACACACATCTGGTTGTGAGGGAGAACGTGTGATGCCGGCAGGCGCAATGTACTATTCCGGAACAGCACATCACACCCATAGCAGTGAATCGAATTCCCACCAGACGTATAAGCTTGATCATCTGTATTTGCAATTGGGCCATTATGGGGCATTGTATTTTTTATTGCACTGATATCTGACCATATAGCAACATTTTATCAATTAACATATATATCATCAACGTGTTTCGTTGTTTTTACAATTGGGAACACAGTAATAACACAAGACTTTGACAGACCAAGAGGTTAGAGGGCCCTGCTCGTAAGCTTACAGACTTTAAGGAAATAGGGATCTGATACATAAGGGTAAGAAAGTGCCCAGTGGGGTGAATGATCTAGTCATATAGCAATTTTGGCCTGGGGTCAGAGGGTTCTTTGAGTATGGAAACACATGTAAATGTTGTTTGAACTCTGTCGGGGAGAGGTGATTGGGTAGAATAGCTTAAGGAGGTAAAGTGGATGGTTCTGGAACACATTTACATTCTTATTTAGAACTGAAAGGACACTAGTGGTAAGATGACATGGGAAGAGGAGGGAATACTAAGATCCCTGGATGTAATCTATTCCTCCTTATTTGCAGTAGGTAACCCAGATTGTCTCACTATCTGATACAGTCCTGACATATGAGGAGTTATGGAAACTTGTGTAAATTATGGAACATATATTTAATAGCATACATTAGAAGAGCTATAGGAGATAAAGTACAGTATATCTCGGATATTTGCGGCAGTTCCCCTTAGATACAACCATGGGCTACTGATTATTTGCAGGTACAGTATATGCTGCAAATATGCCTTGACAAATAAGCCTTTTATTGTGAATGAGAGGTGTCAAAGTCGAAAAATATCATGATACATATGCTTTGTACTAAAATCATGCACATGCCCGCTGCGCGTGCACTCGCTCTGCCGTGCGTGCGCATATCCGCACTTTGCGTAACAGAGCTTTCACGGCCATGCGCCTTGGCGCGTGGTATGCGCATTTACGGTAGAGTTTGTGAGCGTGTTAATAGAACATTACATATTTAACCCAAATAATGCATTTTGTAGATATAGTTCCCCTAGACCACGTCAGTGAGTATCATTAGTTTAAACAGTTCCTGGGCAGAGGGATTCGCCTTTGCATGATAGGAAGGGTCAGATAAAGGTTGGAAGGTGATGTCTAGTATCCAGCTGTAGGGTATTTTGAGGGTAACATTCCGGTGTTAGTTAGAGAAAGATCGCTTGTTCCTGCGTATAGTTATGTGCAAAAGTAGATTATGAACATTAACTGTATTTACTGTAAATTACATATGCGGTGGGAATCCAGAGGATACCACCCACAAGAGCAGTTGGGAGAGACATCGCCCACCTTTTCAAATCCACCTATGACCTTTGCTGTAATGTGGAGACATATCTCTGTGCCCAATGAACAATGAGATTACAGTGACCATTGTATTGTGTATGCATGTTGTGTATAAAAGGACCATTGTTGCCTGGCCGGTCAGAAGACTCTTAAATGCTATCTGTATGACCAGCAGAGGACCGAGTTCAGGTTGCGCTTGCGAATATTCTCACATACGTACATTCTCTGTAGCCATTATTCTGTTTAGATTTACTTGTAAGCCTGTAGTGTATAAATTGTATTGTTTTTATCTTTTGGAATCAATCCACGGTGGCCTTAGAACCCTGTGGTTTCAACTACAAACAGTGTTGTGTTTTCACTTTCCTGCATGGGCTTTAAAGTAGTTTACCTGTTTAAGGTGTATAAGCATTGTTAAGGTGTACGCACTGCGGATACTTTGTATCGCCAGCGCTACTTAAGGTTTAAAGGTATAACATCATTGCAGTACTTTACTGTTAAGGATTTAAAGTGTAAGCATATTATTACATTGTATCATTAACAAGGTTTAAAGGTTATCCATTGTGTGTGCACTCGCTGTGTGTTCTCCGTACACTCAGCGCAGCGTGCGTTCGCCAAGTGCGTACCACGTGCAGGACTCTGTATGCAAATAGCGTACAAAGTGCGTAGCACGTGCACGTAGTCTAGCGGCCATAGCGGCTCAACGGTAATAGTGTACAAAGGGGTATAGCTTTGCGGTCTAAGATAATACCGACATTATCAATTGAGGGCTCGTCCGTTTCCTTCTCATACCCGCAGCCTAGCAGAGTTTTCGCAGACTTTATCTATCAGCAAAGGGCAGAGTATCCCCTGTGAACCTTCTCTTGGTCAGGGGATATAAGTGCTGATTAGATAAGCGTCTGCCCTGCATGGTTTGAAGGGATGCTGGAGGGATCCGTAAGGTAAGAACGCAAAAGCTATTTTTTCTTCTTTTTTAAAAATCTGTAAATTTCTGTTTTGGCGCCAAATGCACACGCAACACACGCATACACCTGTATTTTGTACTTTGCATATCTGCTCACACCTGTCACGAACCGGTCTCTTACCTTTGCGGGTTCTGGGGTTCATCCGTTGCCAGTGCGGTTGCTCGCGGTGCTGTGCGCCCGTGTGGGGATGCGGCGTGATCAGTGGCACAGGTAATGCAGAGTCTGGGAACTGTGAGTGCGGGGACCAAATGGCCTAAGGCACTGCGGTGTGTCTGCTGTATAGGAGGTGGCCATGTTGGAGACCTAATAGGTAATACAGAGCACTTGTGAAAACACCTGTGGGCAGGTGTAAGCCAATCCCGTGCTTGCGCTGCCTTTAAGTAGGCTGGGATTATGTTACTCTGGGCCAGTGCTTTGTTGTATCAACGCTGTGCTCTAGCTCTGAGCTCTCTCCGTGCATTCCTGTGTGATTCCCGTGGTCCAGATATCGCCTCCGTTCCCAGAGGCCCGTCTGCAGCCTTCACTGCTAAAAGATCCACCGGCTCCCCGCTGTGCTGTCAGTTAATCACGCACCTACTGGTAACAATTGGATTCCCAGAGTCTTGCATGAGGAAACCCTGTCTGCCTGCTTTCAACCATACAGAGTTTGGAGGATTCCACTAACTTCAGCTGTTCGTTTGTTCTGCTCTGCATTTAACCCGTTCATCACTTATATCATCTGCTACAGTCTCACAGTGATCTCCGGAACTCGCAAGTAACCCAATTTAGTACTTTTACTTTCTATGTTGCCATTACAAGGATAATTCTTCACAGTCTCTCAGTTACCTCTCAAAACTTCATTGCAAATCCTCACAGTTATTTCTTCATGTCTGCATTACCCAGTTAAACACATTCTACAGTTCAGCATCAAAGCTTGTTTATATTTGGACAATTCAACATTTATTCTCCAGCCTGTTTTAAACGCAATTCCATGAACATTTCTTTTATTTTTTCTTTAAGATATATCCTGCATATTATTTCTATTATTCATGCAATACGTCAGTATATTATGGTGATTAATAACTTGCCATTTACCACTTTACTGAATTGTTATTTTCAATAAATATATGAAACGGAACTTTCTTCGTCCTCCCTGCTTTCTTCATACCCCAGCACCTACACCTGTGGTTGGTCCCGGGTTAACGGATTCACAAAAACACCCGGACCTGACAGTAAGCACTGGCACATGGATCCGTCAAGTGACCAATTCGCAGGAGGCGGTGCTACGTCAGATATCCTTTCCCGTCTGGAAAACCAGGAGTCTATACAGACACAAATAGTGCAGTTTATGTAAACTATGGCAGACCGTTTAGAGACTCTTCATACGGCTATTAAAACGTCTCAAGTCCAGATTCCAACTCTGGTTGTCCCAGTTACCACTACAGCTTCTCCTGTGACGCTGCCTACGTCCCGCTTGCAGTTACCCTTTCCGAGTAAGTTTGACGGAACTCCAAAACTTTGCAGAGGATTCCTGAATCAATGCGAGATCCAGTTCGAACTGTTGTCCGCCAGTTTCCCATCAGCTCGTTCTAAGGTTGCATATATTATTGCCCTCCTCTCTGGTCAGGCTCTGGAGTGGGCATCACCATTATGGGAAAGAGGTGATCCTATCCTCTCTAATTACAAGGAGTTCGTATCATCCTTCCGGAGAATCTTTGACGAACCAGGCAGGACCACCTCAGCATCTTTGGAGATTCTCCGTCTACGTCAAGGTTTACGTCCTGTCAGTCAATATATTATTCAGTTTCGCACGTTGTCTTCAGAGTTAAACTGGAATGAGGAGGCCCTGATCGCCGCGTTTTGGAATGGACTTTCAGAGAGAATCAAGGATGATTTAACTATCCGGGATGTGCCAACTAAACTGGATGAATTTATTTCTCTCTGTAACAAACTTGACCTACGCTACAGGGAGCGATGTTTAGAGAAATCCAGGGCAGAGCGATCCAGTCCACGTTATCATCCTAGGCCTCGACAAGATTCTTCATCACAGTCTCAGGTAACGACAGAAGAACCTATGCAGATTGGGCGCTCTCGCCTCACAGAGGAGGAACGACTTCGTCGTCGACAGGGTAACCTCTGCATGTACTGTGGGTCCTCCGAACACTTAGTTAAATTCTGCAAACTCCGACCGGGAAACTCTCGCTCCTAGCTTATTCAAGAGAGGTTAAGCTAGGAGTTACTTTAGAATAACGTTCTGGGAAAGAGCCGACCTTGTCTATTCAATTAGAAGTTCCAAGTTCTACAGTGAAAGTTTTAGCTCTCCTAGATTCCGGGGCAGCCGAGAACTTCATCTCCTCAGCCTTTGTCTTACGGTTTAAAGTTCAAACCATGCCTCTGGAAGCAGCAGTTGCTGTTACAGCAGTGGATGGAAGTCGAATTCCAGATGGTATAATTACTCATCGAACCGTATGTCTCAAGATGAAAGTTGGTGTGCTCCATTCCGAATACGTCTCCTTCTACGTGATTCCCAAAGCCTCTCAAGATGTGATACTTGGTTTACCTTGGCTGCAGAAGCATAATCCTCAACTTAATTGGCAAACCATGGAAGTCCTTTCGTGGGGTAAATCTTGTACCAAGGACTGTTTAGCCTCAATTGTACCTCTCCGGTCAATTAGCCTTCCCGATCTACCTCCGGTGTATCAATCTTTTGCGGATGTTTTCAGTAAACAAGCAGCAGACTCTCTACCTCCTCATCGCGAATGGGACTGCCCAATTGTCCTAATTCCGGGTAAAACACCTCCTAGGGGACGAATTTATCCGCTATCCATCCCAGAGACGCAAGCTATGTCTGATTATATACAGGAAAATCTAACCAAAGGATTTATCAGACCATCTTCTTCACCTGCAGGAGCCGGATTCTTCTTCGTTAAGAAGAAGGACGGTGGGTTACGACCATGCATAGATTACCGCGGACTCAATGAGATCACTGTGAAAAACAAGTACCCATTACCCTTAATTCCAGAATTATTTGATCGGGTAAAGGGAGCTACTGTGTTTACAAAATTGGATCTCCGAGGGGCCTACAATTTAATCCGCATCCGGGCAGGGGACGAGTGGAAGACTGCTTTTAATACCCGGGATGGGCATTACGAATACCTTGTAATGCCTTTTGGTCTTTGTAATGCACCTGCAGTTTTTCAAAGCTATGTGAATGAACTTTTTCGTGATCTTCTCTACAAGTGTCTAGTAGTGTACCTGGATGATATCCTAATATTCTCTAAAGATCTAAAGTCTCATCGTGACCAAGTTAAAGAGGTACTGACACGTTTGAGGAAAAATCAACTTTATTGTAAGTTAGAGAAGTGCACCTTTGAAGTATCTTCCATACCGTTCCTTGGTTACATCATTTCTGGATCAGAGCTATGTATGGATCCCGGTAAGGTACAAGCTATCCGAGATTGGTCCACTCCTACAACTCTCAAGGGGATTCAGCGATTTCTTGGCTTTGCTAATTTCTATAGGAGATTCATTAAGAATTATTCTTCGTTAGCTGCTCCCATCACAGCCCTAACTCGCAAGGGAGCAAATCCTACGAACTGGTCTTCTGAAGCAATCAAAGCCTTCTCTGATTTAAAGCAAGCCTTTGGGTCAGCACCCATTCTTCGACAGCCTGATTTGAATCGTCCCTTTCTACTAGAGGTGGATGCATCTACAGAAGCAGTAGGAGCTGTGTTGTCACAAGTCTTTGAAGATAAAAAGGTCCATCCCTGCGGATATTTCTCCCGTAAGTTCCTCCCGACAGAACGTAATTATGCAATCGGTGAGCAAGAATTACTTGCCATCAAGTTGGCATTTGAGGAGTGGAGATACCTTTTAGAAGGAGCACAACATCGCATTACAGTTTATACTGATCATAAGAATCTTCTATATCTGCAGTCAGCTCAGTGCTTGAATCCACGACAAGCTAGATGGGCGCTTTTCTTCACACGATTCAATTTCAAGCTCACCTATCGTCCAGGGTCTCAGAACAAAAAGGCAGATGCCCTTTCCCGGTCCTTTTCTTCTTCTGAATTAAATGATGCTACCACGAATCAAGCCATTGTGAATCCTACGTCCTTTTTAATGACTCGAACCTCTCCAGTTCCTCCGCCTGGCAAGACCTTTGTCGCCACAAGTCTTCGAAAACGGCTGCTTACCTGGGCTCACTCCTCTTCCTTCATGGGTCATCCTGGGGTTCTAAAGACTCTCAAATTTATTCAACAGTCTTATTGGTGGCCACGTCTCAAAGCCGATGTCCAAGAGTTTATAGCAGCATGTCCTAAATGTGCCCAACATAAGAGTCCAAGAAGTTCTCCACCAGGTTTATTACATCCATTATCCATACCCAAACAACCATGGACTCATATCTCAATGGATTTCGTGACCGATCTGCCTCCATCAAAAGGGCAAAATACCATTTGGGTGATAGTGGATCGATTTTCGAAGATGGCACATTTCATTCCATTAACTGGGTTACCATCAGCCCCTTTACTAGCCAGATTGTTCATCTCTGAAATCTTCAAGTTGCATGGCCTTCCTCGAGAGATTATCTCTGATCGGGGAACACAGTTTGTGGCCAAGTTTTGGAGGTCGCTTTGTTCATCTTTAAATGTCAAGTTGAATTTTTCTTCTGCATATCATCCTCAGACAGATGGACAAACTGAGAGAGTCAACCAAGACCTTGAAACATTTCTCCGGCTATATATATCGTCCTCACAGGATGACTGGGTTGACTACCTTCCATTGGCAGAATTTGCTCATAATAATCTCTTCCATTCATCTTCAGAATCTACGCCCTTTTATATTAACTTCGGCTTTCATCCTCGTGTGCCAGAGTTCCATCCATTGCCAGCCCTAGAGGTTCCAGCGGCAGATCAAGAGCTTCAACGTCTATCTAGAATCTGGAGTTGTGTACGTAAGTCCTTGGTCAAAACTTCCGCTCGTTGTAAATCTTTTGCAGATAGAAAACGTAAAGCTGTACCGAATTACAAAGTGGGAGACCAAGTTTGGATTTCTACGCGCAATCTCAGGTTCAAAGTTCCTTCTAAGAAATTTGCTCCCAAGTTTATTGGTACATTTCCCATTGTAAAGGTACTCAACCCTGTGTCATACAAAGTCAAGTTGCCACCGTCTTTGAGAATTCCTAACGCCTTTCATACATCTTTACTGAAGCCTTTGATTCTCAATAAGTTCCGTACTACCCAGTCCAAATCTCCTAAAGTTCACTCTTTGCAGAATGAGGAATTTGAAGTTAAAGAGATTGTGGACTCACGTTCCCGATATGGACGTTTACAGTTTTTGGTCGACTGGAAGGGTTACGGTCCGGAGGAGAGATCCTGGGTTTTTTCTGAAGATGTTCATGCTCCAAGACTGGTACAGAAATACTTCTCCAAAAATCCTGACAAGGTTCAAAGGTGTTCGGAGACCACCCGTAGAAGAGGGGGTACTGTCACGAACCGGTCTCTTACCTTTGCGGGTTCTGGGGTTCATCCGTTGCCAGTGCGGTTGCTCGCGGTGCTGTGCGCCTGTATGGGGACGCGGCGTGATCAGTGGCACAGGTAATGCAGAGTCTGGGAACTGTGAGTGCGGGGACCAAATGGCCTAAGGCACTGCGGTGTGTCTGCTGTATAGGAGGTGGCCATGTTGGAGACCAAATAGGTAATACAGAGCACTTGTGAAAACACCTGTGGGCAGGTGTAAGCCAATCCCGTGCTTGTGCTGCCTTTAAGTAGGCTGGGATTATGTTACTCTGGGCCAGTGCTTTGTTGTATCAACGCTGTGCTCTAGCTCTGAGCTCTCTCCGTGCATTCCTGTGTGATTCCCGTGGTCCAGATATCGCCTCCGTTCCCAGAGGCCCGTCTGCAGCCTTCACTGCTAAAAGATCCACCGGCTCCCCGCTGTGCTGTCAGTTAATCACGCACCTACTGGTAACAATTGGATTCCCAGAGTCTTGCATGAGGAAACCCTGTCTGCCTGCTTTCAACCATACAGAGTTTGGAGGATTCCACTAACTTCAGCTGTTCGTTTGTTCTGCTCTGCATTTAACCCGTTCATCACTTATATCATCTGCTACAGTCTCACAGTGATCTCCGGAACTCGCAAGTAACCCAATTTAGTACTTTTACTTCCTATGTTGCCATTACAAGGATAATTCTTCACACTCTCTCAGTTACCTCTCAAAACTTCATTGCAAATCCTCACAGTTATTTCTTCATGTCTGCATTACCCAGTTAAACACATTCTACAGTTCAGCATCAAAGCTTGTTTATATTTGGACAATTCAACATTTATTCTCCAGCCTGTTTTAAACGCAATTCCATGAACATTTCTTTTATTTTTTCTTTAAGATATATCCTGCATATTATTTCTATTATTCATGCAATACGTCAGTATATTATGGTGATTAATAACTTGCCATTTACCACTTTACTGAATTGTTATTTTCAATAAATATATGAAACAGAACTTTCTTCGTCCTCCCTGCTTTCTTCATACCCCAGCACCTACACCTGTGGTTGGTCCCGGGTTAACGGATTCACAAAAACACCCGGACCTGACAACACCATTGCCATAATCACTGATTACTAGATTTATTTTGATCTGTACTGGAAAATTTGTTGCTATTTAGTTAACATATAGAGTTAATATTTAAGGGAGTAAGTGTAAAACGCACACACAGCCTGGCCTAGTTGTAAAGGGTGATACAGTGGAAACTGTGTGTAGCGTTAAGTGAGCGATTATAGTTAAATATCGCTTACATTTATAGAAGTGTGGGATTTGTAGTACTGCGGACGTACGGCCTTTGTACACGTGTCTCGGACAGCGTTCGGGACTGCGTATGCAACGTAAAGGCCTACACACTTGGCGTGTTTACGCTAGAGATGAGCGGGTTCGGTTTCTCTGAATCCGAACCCGCCCGAACTTCATGTTTTTTTACACGGGTCCGAGCGACTCGGATCTTCCCGCCTTGCTCGGTTAACCCGAGCGCGCCCGAACGTCATCATCACGCTGTCGGATTCTCGCGAGGCTCGGATTCTATCGCGAGACTCGGATTCTATATAAGGAGCCGCGCGTCGCGGCCATTTTCACACGTGCATTGAGATTGATAGGGAGAGGACGTGGCTGGCGTCCTCTCCATTTAGATTATAAGAGAGAGAGATTTACTGGAGCTTAGGACTAGGAGGAGTACTGTAGAAGTGTAGAGAGTGCAGAGAGTTTACTAGTGAGTGACCACCAGACAGTGCAGTTTATTTAATATATCCGTTCTCTGCCTGAAAAAAGCGATACACACAGTGACTCAGTCACATACCATATCTGTGTGCACTGCTCAGGCTCAGCCCAGTGTGCTGCATCATCTATATATATTATATATCTGTCTGACTGCTCAGCTCACACAGCTTATAATTGTGGGGGAGACTGGGGAGCACTGCAGTGCCAGTTATAGGTTATAGCAGGAGCCAGGAGTACATAATATTATATAGTGAGTGACCACCAGACAGTGCAGTTTATTTAATATATCCGTTCTCTGCCTGAAAAAAGCGATACACACAGTGACTCAGTCACATACCATATCTGTGTGCACTGCTCACGCTCAGCCCAGTGTGCTGCATCATCTATATATATTATATATCTGTCTGACTGCTCAGCTCACACAGCTTATAATTGTGGGGGAGACTGGGGAGCACTGCAGTGCCAGTTATAGGTTATAGCAGGAGCCAGGAGTACATAATATTATATTAAAATTAAACAGTGCACACTTTTGCTGCAGGAGTGCCACTGCCAGTGTGACTGACCAGTGACCTGACCACACTGACCACCAGTATAGTTAGTAGTATACTTATATTGTGATTGCCTGAAAAAGTTAAACACTCGTCGTGTGACTTCACTTGTGTGTTGTTGTTTTTTTTATTCTATAAAAATAAAACTCATTCTGCTGACAGACAGTGTCCAGCAGGTCCGTCATTATATAATATATAATATATACCTGTCCGGCTGCAGTAGTGATATATATATATTTTTTATATCATTTATCATCCAGTCGCAGCAGACACAGTACGGTAGTTCACGGCTGTGGCTACCTCTGTGTCTGCACTCGGCAGGCAGTCCGTCCATAATTGTATACCACCTAACCGTGGTTTTTTTTTCTTTCTTCTTTATACATACATAGTTACATAGACATCTCTTTATCAACCAGTCTATATTAGCAGCAGACACAGTACAGTACGGTAGTTCACGGCTGTGGCTACCTCTGTGTCTGCACTCGGCAGGCAGTCCGTCCATAATTGTATACCACCTAACCGTGGTTTTTTTTTCTTTCTTCTTTATACATACATAGATACATAGACATCTCTTTATCAACCAGTCTATATTAGCAGCAGACACAGTACAGTACGGTAGTTCACGGCTGTGGCTACCTCTGTGTCTGCACTCGGCAGGCAGTCCGCCCATAATTGTATACCACCTAACCGTGGTTTTTTTTTCTTTCTTCTTTATACATACATAGTTACATAGACATCTCTTTATCAACCAGTCTATATTAGCAGCAGACACAGTACAGTACGGTAGTTCACGGCTGTGGCTACCTCTGTGTCTGCACTCGGCAGGCAGTCCGTCCATAATTGTATACCACCTAACCGTGGTTTTTTTTTCTTTCTTCTTTATACATACATAGTTACATAGACATCTCTTTATCAACCAGTCTATATTAGCAGCAGACACAGTACAGTACGGTAGTTCACGGCTGTGGCTACCTCTGTGTCTGCACTCGGCAGGCAGTCCGTCCATAATTGTATACCACCTAACCGTGGTTTTTTTTTCTTTCTTCTTTATACATACATAGTTACATAGACATCTCTTTATCAACCAGTCTATATTAGCAGCAGACACAGTACAGTACGGTAGTTCACGGCTGTGGCTACCTCTGTGTCTGCACTCGGCAGGCAGTCCGTCCATAATTGTATACCACCTAACCGTGGTTTTTTTTTCTTTCTTCTTTATACATACATAGTTACATAGACATCTCTTTATCAACCAGTCTATATTAGCAGCAGACACAGTACAGTACGGTAGTTCACGGCTGTGGCTACCTCTGTGTCTGCACTCGGCAGGCAGTCCGTCCATAATTGTATACCACCTAACCGTGGTTTTTTTTTCTTTCTTCTTTATACATACATAGTTACATAGACATCTCTTTATCAACCAGTCTATATTAGCAGCAGACACAGTACAGTACGGTAGTTCACGGCTGTGGCTACCTCTGTGTCTGCACTCGGCAGGCAGTCCGTCCATAATTGTATACCACCTAACCGTGGTTTTTTTTTCTTTCTTCTTTATACATACATAGTTACATAGACATCTCTTTATCAACCAGTCTATATTAGCAGCAGACACAGTACAGTACGGTAGTTCACGGCTGTGGCTACCTCTGTGTCTGCACTCGGCAGGCAGTCCGTCCATAATTGTATACCACCTAACCGTGGTTTTTTTTTCTTTCTTCTTTATACATACATAGTTACATAGACATCTCTTTATCAACCAGTCTATATTAGCAGCAGACACAGTACAGTACGGTAGTTCACGGCTGTGGCTACCTCTGTGTCTGCACTCGGCAGGCAGTCCGTCCATAATTGTATACCACCTAACCGTGGTTTTTTTTTCTTTCTTCTTTATACATACATAGTTACATAGACATCTCTTTATCAACCAGTCTATATTAGCAGCAGACACAGTACAGTACGGTAGTTCACGGCTGTGGCTACCTCTGTGTCTGCACTCGGCAGGCAGTCCGTCCATAATTGTATACCACCTAACCGTGGTTTTTTTTTTTTTCTTCTTTATACATACATAGTTACATAGACATCTCTTTATCAACCAGTCTATATTAGCAGCAGACACAGTACAGTACGGTAGTTCACGGCTGTGGCTACCTCTGTGTCTGCACTCGGCAGGCAGTCCGTCCATAATTGTATACCACCTAGCCGTGGTTTTTTTTTCTTTCTTCTTTATACATACATAGTTACATAGACATCTCTTTATCAACCAGACTATATTAGCAGCAGACACAGTACAGTACGGTAGTTCACGGCTGTGGCTACCTCTGTGTCTGCACTCGGCAGGCAGTCCGTCCATAATTGTATACCACCTAACCGTGGTTTTTTTTTCTTTCTTCTTTATACATACATAGTTACATAGACATCTCTTTATCAACCAGTCTATATTAGCAGCAGACACAGTACAGTACGGTAGTTCACGGCTGTGGCTACCTCTGTGTCTGCACTCGGCAGGCAGTCCATAATTGTATACTAGTATCCATCTCCATTGTTTACCTGAGGTGCCTTTTAGTTGTGCCTATTAAAATATGGAGAACAAAAATGTTGAGGTTCCAAAATTAGGGAAAGATCAAGATCCACTTCCACCTCGTGCTGAAGCTGCTGCCACTAGTCATGGCCGAGACGATGAAATGCCAGCAACGTCGTCTGCCAAGGCCGATGCCCAATGTCATAGTACAGAGCATGTCAAATCCAAAACACCAAATATCAGTAAAAAAAGGACTCCAAAACCTAAAATAAAATTGTCGGAGGAGAAGCGTAAACTTGCCAATATGCCATTTACCACACGGAGTGGCAAGGAACGGCTGAGGCCCTGGCCTATGTTCATGGCTAGTGGTTCAGCTTCACATGAGGATGGAAGCACTCAGCCTCTCGCTAGAAAACTGAAAAGACTCAAGCTGGCAAAAGCACCGCAAAGAACTGTGCGTTCTTCGAAATCCCAAATCCACAAGGAGAGTCCAATTGTGTCGGTTGCGATGCCTGACCTTCCCAACACTGGACGTGAAGAGCATGCGCCTTCCACCATTTGCACGCCCCCTGCAAGTGCTGGAAGGAGCACCCGCAGTCCAGTTCCTGATAGTCAGATTGAAGATGAAGATGTTGAAGTACACCAGGATGAGGAGGATATGGGTGTTGCTGGCGCTGGGGAGGAAATTGACCAGGAGGATTCTGATGGTGAGGTGGTTTGTTTAAGTCAGGCACCCGGGGAGACACCTGTTGTCCGTGGGAGGAATATGGCCGTTGACATGCCTGGTGAAAATACCAAAAAAATCAGCTCTTCAGTGTGGAGGTATTTCAACAGAAAAGCGGACAACAGGTGTCAAGCCGTGTGTTGCCTTTGTCAAGCTGTAATAAGTAGGGGTAAGGACGTTAACCACCTCGGAACATCCTCCCTTATACGTCACCTGCAGCGCATTCATAATAAGTCAGTGACAAGTTCAAAAACTTTGGGCGACAGCGGAAGCAGTCCACTGACCAGTAAATCCCTTCCTCTTGTAACCAAGCTCACGCAAACCACCCCACCAACTCCCTCAGTGTCAATTTCCTCCTTCCCCAGGAATGCCAATAGTCCTGCAGGCCATGTCACTGGCAAGTCTGACGAGTCCTCTCCTGCCTGGGATTCCTCCGATGCATCCTTGCGTGTAACGCCTACTGCTGCTGGCGCTGCTGTTGTTGCTGCTGGGAGTCGATGGTCATCCCAGAGGGGAAGTCGTAAGCCCACTTGTACTACTTCCAGTAAGCAATTGACTGTCCAACAGTCCTTTGCGAGGAAGATGAAATATCACAGCAGTCATCCTGCTGCAAAGCGGATAACTGAGGCCTTGACAACTATGTTGGTGTTAGACGTGCGTCCGGTATCCGCCGTTAGTTCACAGGGAACTAGACAATTTATTGAGGCAGTGTGCCCCCGTTACCAAATACCATCTAGGTTCCACTTCTCTAGGCAGGCGATACCGAGAATGTACACGGACGTCAGAAAAAGACTCACCAGTGTCCTAAAAAATGCAGTTGTACCCAATGTCCACTTAACCACGGACATGTGGACAAGTGGAGCAGGGCAGGGTCAGGACTATATGACTGTGACAGCCCACTGGGTAGATGTATGGACTCCCGCCGCAAGAACAGCAGCGGCGGCACCAGTAGCAGCATCTCGCAAACGCCAACTCTTTCCTAGGCAGGCTACGCTTTGTATCACCGCTTTCCAGAATACGCACACAGCTGAAAACCTCTTACGGCAACTGAGGAAGATCATCGCGGAATGGCTTACCCCAATTGGACTCTCCTGTGGATTTGTGGCATCGGACAACGCCAGCAATATTGTGTGTGCATTAAATATGGGCAAATTCCAGCACGTCCCATGTTTTGCACATACCTTGAATTTGGTGGTGCAGAATTTTTTAAAAAACGACAGGGGCGTGCAAGAGATGCTGTCGGTGGCCAGAAGAATTGCGGGACACTTTCGGCGTACAGGCACCACGTACAGAAGACTGGAGCACCACCAAAAACTACTGAACCTGCCCTGCCATCATCTGAAGCAAGAAGTGGTAACGAGGTGGAATTCAACCCTCTATATGCTTCAGAGGTTGGAGGAGCAGCAAAAGGCCATTCAAGCCTATACAATTGAGCACGATATAGTAGGTGGAATGCACCTGTCTCAAGCGCAGTGGAGAATGATTTCAACGTTGTGCAAGGTTCTGATGCCCTTTGAACTTGCCACACGTGAAGTCAGTTCAGACACTGCCAGCCTGAGTCAAGTCATTCCCCTCATCAGGCTTTTGCAGAAGAAGCTGGAGACATTGAAGGAGGAGCTAACACGGAGCGATTCCGCTAGGCATGTGGGACTTGTGGATGGAGCCCTTAATTCGCTTAACAAGGATTCACGGGTGGTCAATCTGTTGAAATCAGAGCACTACATTTTGGCCACCGTGCTCGATCCTAGATTTAAAGCCTACCTTGGATCTCTCTTTCCGGCAGACACAAGTCTGCTGGGGTTGAAAGACCTGCTGGTGACAAAATTGTCAAGTCAAGCGGAACGCGACCTGTCAACATCTCCTCCTTCACATTCTCCCGCAACTGGGGGTGCGAGGAAAAGGCTCAGAATTCCGAGCCCACCCGCTGGCGGTGATGCAGGGCAGTCTGGAGCGACTGCTGATGCTGACATCTGGTCCGGACTGAAGGACCTGACAACGATTACGGACATGTCGTCTACTGTCACTGCATATGATTCTCTCAACATTGATAGAATGGTGGAGGATTATATGAGTGACCGCATCCAAGTAGGCACGTCACACAGTCCGTACTTATACTGGCAGGAAAAAGAGGCAATTTGGAGGCCCTTGCACAAACTGGCTTTATTCTACCTAAGTTGCCCTCCCACAAGTGTGTACTCCGAAAGAGTGTTTAGTGCCGCCGCTCACCTTGTCAGCAATCGGCGTACGAGGTTACATCCAGAAAATGTGGAGAAGATGATGTTCATTAAAATGAATTATAATCAATTCCTCCGCGGAGACATTGACCAGCAGCAATTGCCTCCACAAAGTACACAGGGAGCTGAGATGGTGGATTCCAGTGGGGACGAATTGATAATCTGTGAGGAGGGGGATGTACACGGTGATATATCGGAGGGTGATGATGAGGTGGACATCTTGCCTCTGTAGAGCCAGTTTGTGCAAGGAGAGATTAATTGCTTCTTTTTTGGGGGGGGTCCAAACCAACCCGTCATATCAGTCACAGTCGTGTGGCAGACCCTGTCACTGAAATGATGGGTTGGTTAAAGTGTGCATGTCCTGTTTTGTTTATACAACATAAGGGTGGGTGGGAGGGCCCAAGGACAATTCCATCTTGCACCTCTTTTTTCTTTTCTTTTTCTTTGCATCATGTGCTGATTGGGGAGGGTTTTTTGGAAGGGACATCCTGCGTGACACTGCAGTGCCACTCCTAAATGGGCCCGGTGTTTGTGTCGGCCACTAGGGTCGCTAATCTTACTCACACAGTCAGCTACCTCATTGCGCCTCTTTTTTTCTTTGCGTCATGTGCTGTTTGGGGAGGGTTTTTTGGAAGGGCCATCCTGCGTGACACTGCAGTGCCACTCCTAGATGGGCCCGGTGTTTGTGTCGGCCACTAGGGTCGCTAATCTTACTCACACAGCTACCTCATTGCGCCTCTTTTTTTCTTTGCGTCATGTGCTGTTTGGGGAGGGTTTTTTGGAAGGGCCATCCTGCGTGACACTGCAGTGCCACTCCTAGATGGGCCCGGTGTTTGTGTCGGCCACTAGGGTCGCTAATCTTACTCACACAGCTACCTCATTGCGCCTCTTTTTTTCTTTGCGTCATGTGCTGTTTGGGGAGGGTTTTTTGGAAGGGACATCCTGCGTGACACTGCAGTGCCACTCCTAGATGGGCCCGGTGTTTGTGTCGGCCACTAGGGTCGCTTATCTTACTCACACAGCGACCTCGGTGCAAATTTTAGGACTAAAAATAATATTGTGAGGTGTGAGGTATTCAGAATAGACTGAAAATGAGTGTAAATTATGGTTTTTGAGGTTAATAATACTTTGGGATTAAAATGACCCCCAAATTCTATGATTTAAGCTGTTTTTTAGTGTTTTTTGAAAAAAACACCCGAATCCAAAACACACCCGAATCCGACAAAAAAAATTCGGTGAGGTTTTGCCAAAACGCGTTCGAACCCAAAACACGGCCGCGGAACCGAACCCAAAACCAAAACACAAAACCCGAAAAATTTCAGGCGCTCATCTCTAGTTTACGCAACGTGCGTACAGGTACGCCCACTAAATACAAATCACACAATAGCATTGTTTTAGTTTAGGCGATACGGTAGCCATGCGATAATAGCACAAATTTGTTCCGTTTTCCAATATTTAGTTTAAAAGAACCTTCTCTTACTGTGTCACCTCTGGGACTAGGCTGTTTTATCTGACTGAAAGTTAATTTTCTGTACAGAAAAACCAAAGTGTGGGGGGGCGTGGCTTGTGGCCTGACTGAGAGGACGTGCCCCTGGAGAGCTCCTGCTGGCACAAGCTCCTAATCTGCATTAAAATTGCCCTCACGCTGCCAACAGACCCTAAATATTGTCCCAAACCACCATCTACACTTAGGGACACGGTGGGAGTGAGCTGCGGAGCCGGAGCACAGGCCTGCCCTGTGCTTGCAGGTTGCGGCCCTCCCCACGAGGTGAAGCCGGGACCTCAATTTTCGCCCACCCCCGCCCGAGAGTGATCGATTTCCGGCCGCCTTAAAAGACTGCACAGCACCTACCCCGCCGTCCTGCTGGGTACCCCTCGCCTGGAGAGCCTTGGAAGTGGGGCTGAGGTGAGCCGGGGAGCCCCGGGAGCTGCGGGGCTGGAGACGAGCGGCGCTGCGGAGGTCCGGTGGCGGCGGCCATCTTGGTTGTGGCGTCTGCCGGAAAGCAGGCGCCGCACAGAAACAGCTGACCGGCGGGCCGCGGCGGTGACAGAGGAGACTTAACGGAGGGCGCAGACGGTGCCTGGAGGTTAGGGAGGGTCTGGCCCCACGGAGAACAAGCAGGGTAATAAGGGGAAGGAAAAAAAAAAAAAAGCTGCACACCACGGACGGCGGCCATCTTGGAGGTGGCAGGATAGGCCCCTCTTCCCTGAATTGTGCTGCCCCCGCTGGAGCTAAATGGAATCACGCTCCTTGTACCACCAGAGTTACTATAAGTGATTTTACATCCCAGATCCTCCACCCTGCAGCTGCTGCTATACCTTTCCATAGTCCCAGAGAAAGAAGTGCGTTAAACCGGGACGCTCACCCGGGGATCCCTCTCACTGATTTCACAGATTATTAGGACCTAGGTCCTGTAAATGATGTAGCAATACGGATGCCTGGCTTCCCCCCTCACCCGGACCAATTGTTGAACACGTAACATTCACGTCAACCTTTCTCGACACCACTCCTTAAACGGACGTTTTTATACTACCAGGTATTATGAGCAGAGCGAACACCAGAGCAAAAAAAACGGGAGCTTCACAAGATATCTCGCAACATTTCTCACGCCGGGAAAAACTGTCTGACACCTCATCTCCACCCCCACCAATGCCTACCCCCACCATGGATCAGGCGGAAGCACCTTCAACCAAGGCGGATATTCAATCCCTTCAAAACATGATCTTAGACCTTAAGAACTCCTTCACGACAGCTCTGCAATCAGCAATCGGGGAATTAAAATCAGATATGGCGGCTCTAGACTCCCGCACAACCGTGCTGGAATCAAGGGAAGACCACCACCAGAACTTCCGTAAACAAGTGGGCGAAGACATGAGCTACCTATCCAGCGAGCTGGAAATCCTCAAAGATAAGGTTGAGGATAGCGAAAATCGCGAAAGACGGAACAATTTACGCGTCCGCAATATTCCAGAATCTGTCTCAACTTCCGAACTGGAACCATACCTCCGACGCTTGTTCCTTCACTTGGTCCCGTCGCTTACGGATTCAGCCATCTCGATAGAGAGAGCGCACCGCGCCTTGAGACCTAAACCGAAGGATTCGGACCCTCCCCGCGACGTCATCCTCCGGTTTCTGTCCTTCAAGATCAAAAATAGTATCACACTGGCATGCAGGAATTCAACCACAATTTTATTTGAAGACTCCCGGATTCAGATTTACCAAGACTTGTCACCGGTGACCATTGGCAAACGGCGTGATTTACGTGCCGTCACCTCTACACTGCGCGACAATGGGTACAAATACCGCTGGGGTTTTCCTTTTCGCCTCATTGTGGAGATTGATGGCAAAGTTCACACCATCCGCTCTCCTGATGAAGGGGACAAGCTTCTTCGAAAGCTGCAGTTGTCCCCGGTTGCTACTTCATAGCTCTGCCGCTCATCACGTTTATTTTTGAACTTTATGTTTTTATAACGTCTAGTATGATTGATTTTGCTCACAACTTTGCTCAAATGCCATGTAATCTATGTTTTAGTTACCGTATTAGTATACTAACGTCCCTTTTACTGTTTTCACACAATGCTTTTGTTGGCGGACTTTTATACTCCGCGTGTTGCAGCATTTTTGTCTCGCCGGTCTGGCCGGCGGCTCGGAGACATGGCCCGGTGGTCGGTGTCCTAGATTGACCCCGTCTTTTACGCCATGGAGCCGGTCTCTGGGCGCCGACCTGTTCGGCGACGTTACTGTGTGCTCTAATGTTATTTTGTTATTGTCCTATTGATACTAGTTGTAACATGATTACTTTGTCGTTAGCGTTTGGTATCTAGGGCTGATCCGCCCCAGAGCTAAGTCTTGGATAGCTATACGAAAGTTCATTATTATTATTTTTGGTGTATTAATGGTCTCGGGTGGGGGGTGTCGGGACTCTGTCTTGACACACCCTCCCCCGACTCATAGGGATCAAAGGTACATTCAAACATAGTGGGTTGATACCCTCTTTTGCTTTACTGCATTTTTATCCCGCAAGTGAGCTCTTTCTCCTTTCTAGAGCTCAATCTTGGCAGTCGAGTATCCTGCCTACTGGATACTACGCCTGCTTATTTCTTTTTTTTTTTTTTTTTTTCTTGCTTCTCTTTCTTCTATTATCTTCCTCCCTTAGACCCCCATTACAAGATAGTGGCAAGTTGACATATCTGAGTCCACCGACAAACAGTCCTAGTTATTAAGTACTGTTCGTGTACAGTAATATACATTCGCAATCTCCTCTTTCTATCTTTCTCTTTTGTTCTTTTCGTCTACCCTAGCAGAGTCCGGGATCTTAGGGGTTACCAGCGAATCACTCCCACTCTTGCTTTAATCATGCCGTTAACATGCCTGTCCATCAATGTTAAGGGACTGAATACTCCCCAGAAACGCTCTCATCTCCACAGATCTCTTAAAACATTAAAAGGTGATGTGGTTTTCTTACAGGAGACACATTTGAAAGCTGATTCCCACCCCTCCCTGACGTCTAAACAATTTCCCATGGCCTGGTACTCCAATCACACAGCAAAAAGACATGGGGTGGCCATCTTGGTAAAAGGGTCAGTCCCTTTCCAGTTTCTAGATTGTAAACACGACAATGAGGGACGCTATATAATGGTGCGAGGAAAAATTGGACACGAGGAGGTTACCTTGGCTAATCTATACGCTCCAAATACTGCCCAATCTAAATTCTTCCGTAAGTTTTTCCATGACCTTCACTCATATAGACGAGGCAAAACACTTGTCGGCGGTGACTTTAATATGGCTCTCGCAAACATGGACAGATCCGGCCCTTTGCGCAGCGGTCAAACCCTAAACTCCTCAATATTACACAAGTGCATGGCCGAGGCTGGTTTGTTTGATGTATGGCGCTTTCTCAACCCGACCACCAGAGACTACACTTTTTATTCCAATCCACATGATGTGTACTCTCGCATTGATATGTTCTTGAGTTGTGCACCCCTATCCCGGACCGCTCACTCTTCCTCGATAGTCCCACTTACCTGGACTGACCATGCAGCTCTAGCAGCGGCATTTGACATTTTTGATATCCCCGACGGTAGACCGACGTGGAGACTTAACGAGACGTTGTTGAAGATTCCTAAATTCCAAGACTTAATTAAAACTGAGCTTAGAGAATATTTTGCGGTTAATGTGGAAAGTGATTGCAGCATAGCCACTATATGGGAAGCCCATAAGGCGGTTATCAGGGGGTCTATCATACAATTTGCATCCCACCGTAAGAGAATCCGGGAAAACCAAATTGCTTTATTAACAAATAACATTGCAACACTGGATCAGGAACACAAACGTACACGCTCTAAAAAAACTCTAGCCGAACTTTCTAAAGCACGCGATGGCCTACAATCACTTTTGGCGGAAAACGTCGAGCGCTCACTTCGGTGGGCTAACCAAACGTTTTACGATAAAAGTAATAAAGCACACACCTTGTTGGCCAATCGCTTGCGCGCCAAAAAGGCTAACCAATGCATCCACTCTATAAGACAGCCCTCAGGTAATATTACTTATGACCCAAAAAAAATCAATGGTGTCTTTTTTGATTATTATAAGACACTCTATAATCTTGACCCCCCCGTCCGACCCTTTAGCACAGGGGTCTTCAACCTTTAAGACAGTGTGGGCCACATAAAAAAATGAAACGAAGCCGAGGGCCACTAAGCTATACTGCGGTATTTAGAATCTAAATTTTAATTTATGATTGTAATGAGACCTTTTCTAGACTCATAAGACCATAAAAAAGACTTCAAAAGATAATTATTGTAATTTAATGAATGAAACATGGTCTACTTTACCTTTGTTATTATAATAAGTTCATATCAGTGGGAAACTTGGCATTGTTTTTGCTTGGCCAGCTTGTCGATGTTGGCATCAATGTTAGAAGTCGCTATGCGCAGAGTATTCTCAAGATGTTGGTCTGTAAGCACTGAACTGGACTCATACGGCAGTATCACTGGACTGGTGGGTATAATGTGGGCATGCTTTCACAATATTGCTGCTGTCTGTCTGTGATGGGGGGAGGGAGGGAATGATAGCGCCTATGTCAAGACATAGGTGCTATCATACCCTCCCTCCTCCCCATCACAGACAGACAGCAGCATTGTCAAAGCATGCTCCCTGCCATCTCTGCTCTTAATACTTAATACACCCCCTGCTGGGTCCCCCGCCACGCCCCCTGCCCTCAATACTAATTTATTCACTGCCATGCTCAGGCTGCCGCACCCCCGTCCCCGCCGCTCCCGCACGCCGGGTTCCTGCACTGCCCCCTGCCCTCAACACTTATACACTTTTATTCTCCTGCCGCAGCCCCCCCCCCCGCGCGCCGGGTCCCCGCCGCACACAGCCATGCTCAGGCTGCATACATGCTGCCGCACCCCCTCCGCTCCCGCCCGCCGGGTTCCCGCACTGCCCCCTGCTCTCAATGGTAACTTGCCGCACCCCCCCCAGCCGGGTCCCCGCCGCTCTCACCCACCTATTCAACACTGCAGGCGGAGGGAGACACAGGGAGGGAGACACAGTAAGGGTGACCAGACCACTGACCAGCCTAAGAGGAGCTACTCCCCTTCTTCACAGGCAACCAGTGACAGTGCGGGGGAGTCACATGACTCCGGGAAAGGGAAAAACATTTTTTTTTTTTATTTGTGTTCATATGTGCGCTGCGGGCGGGCGCGTCGGCGGGCCATGGAAACCATAGCAGCGGGCCACCTGTGGCCCGCGGGCCACGGGTTGAAGACCCCTGCTTTAGCACAAGCCGATCAGACACAACATTACCTAGACACATGCGCCCTCCCCCGGTTAGACGAGGAGACTAACACTGCTCTCAATGCTGACATCTCCGCTGAGGAAATTGAGGCTGCGTTAAAAACCCAGAAACCCTCCAAAGCACCTGGCCCGGATGGATATCCGATGGTGTACTATAAAGCCTTCGCCCCTCAACTTATTCCACATATGGTTTCTTTGTTTAACAAAATACTCCAGGGCACACCATTTCACACGGACTCCACGACATCCCGTATTATAGTAATTCCAAAACCCGGAAAGGACCCCTCGTATTGCTCAAACTACAGACCCATATCTTTGATAAACACCGATCTCAAACTTTTTGCCAAAATTCTGGCATCACGCCTAAACGCTGTGCTGCCGTCACTAATAGATCCTGATCAAGTAGGATTTGTTCCCGGCCGTCAGGCTTCGGACAACACCAGACGTATTGTCAACTTGATTCACCAAATAAACACGACAAAAATACCAGCGATTGCTCTGGCTCTAGATGCCGAAAAGGCATTTGATCGCATTTCTTGGCCATTTTTGTTTTCTACCTTATCCGCATTTGGCTTCCATGGACACTTTATCACAGCAATAGCGGCTCTCTATTCGAACCCCTCATCAGCGGTCTTGACCAATGGCTTGAGCTCAAATCGAATCAACCTAAAGAATGGTACTAGGCAAGGCTGCCCTCTCTCACCCCTACTTTTTGCTCTATGCATTGAACCCCTTGCTGCCCGAATCAGACTTAATACGGATATTGGGGGCGTTACAGTGGGTCAGAATCCGTATAAAATATCTTTGTTTGCAGATGACGTATTCTTGACTCTCACTAACCCTTTGATATCTCTCCCTAACTTACAGAAAGAACTACTTTTATACGGTTCCCTCTCTGGCTACAAAATAAATCACACCAAATCCGAGGCCCTTACATTTAATGTTCCACCCCATACCCATAGGATTTTAACGTCTTCTTTCCCTTTTCTTTGGAGACCCTCGGCTATTAAATACCTTGGCATATTTATTACTAAATCCTACACCACCCTATTTCAGGCTAATTATGTTCCCATAATTAAAACTCTCACACAAGACCTAGATAAATGGGACCGTTTATTTATTTCATGGATCGGCCGGATCAATGCCCTAAAAATGAACCTCCTCCCCCGTATTCTTTACCTGTTTCAGACCATTCCAATAATGGTGCCCCGAGTGACCTTGGCGTCCTTGCAATCACAGTGCAACAAATTTGTTTGGGCTCATCGTAAATCTCGATTACGACGAGCTATGTTGACTAAGAGCACCACCTCAGGGGGTTTGGGATACCCTGACCTTCAGGCTTATTTTAACGCATGTCACCTTAACCACATAGTGTCCTGGCACTCCCCCTTAGGGATCAGAAAATGGGTAGATATCGAGAATTCACTATACCAGGGCGTCCCCCTCGATTCTCTTACCTGGCTCCCCAGGTCCTGCAGACCAGCCTCGGCCTACTCAGTCCCCACGATTAAATTCACACTCAGACTGTGGGATAAACTCCGCAGCACCCATAATCTATTAGAGATGAGCGCCTGAAATTTTTCGGGTTTTGTGTTTTGGTTTTGGGTTCGGTTCCGCGGCCGTGTTTTGGGTTCGAACGCGTTTTGGCAAAACCTCACCGAATTATTTTTGTCGGATTCGGGTGTGTTTTGGATTCGGGTGTTTTTTTCCAAAAACACTAAAAAACAGCTTAAATCATAGAATTTGGGGGTCATTTTGATCCCAAAGTATTATTAACCTCAAAAACCATAATTTACACTCATTTTCAGTCTATTCTGAATACCTCACACCTCACAATATTATTTTTAGTCCTAAAATTTGCACCGAGGTCGCTGTGTGAGTAAGATAAGCGACCCTAGTGGCCGACACAAACACCGGGCCCATCTAGGAGTGGCACTGCAGTGTCACGCAGGATGTCCCTTCCAAAAAACCCTCCCCAAACAGCACATGACGCAAAGAAAAAAAGAGGCGCAATGAGGTAGCTGTGTGAGTAAGATTAGCGACCCTAGTGGCCGACACAAACACCGGGCCCATCTAGGAGTGGCACTGCAGTGTCACGCAGGGTGGCCCTTCCAAAAAACCCTCCCCAAACAGCACATGACGCAAAGAAAAAAAGAGGCGCAATGAGGTAGCTGACTGTGTGAGTAAGATTAGCGACCCTAGTGGCCGACACAAACACCGGGCACATCTAGGAGTGGCACTGCAGTGTCACGCAGGATGTCCCTTCCAAAAAACCCTCCCCAAACAGCACATGACGCAAAGAAAAAAAGAGGCGCAATGAGGTAGCTGTGTGAGTAAGATTAGCGACCCTAGTGGCCGACACAAACACCGGGCCCATCTAGGAGTGGCACTGCAGTGTCACGCAGGATGTCCCTTCCAAAAAACCCTCCCCAATCAGCACATGATGCAAAGAAAAAGAAAAGAAAAAAGAGGTGCAAGATGGAATTATCCTTGAGCCCTCCCACCCACCCTTATGTTGTATAAACAAAACAGGACATGCACACTTTAACCAACCCATCATTTCAGTGACAGGGTCTGCCACACGACTGTGACTGATATGACGGGTTGGTTTGGACCCCCCCCAAAAAAGAAGCAATTAATCTCTCCTTGCACAAACTGGCTCTACAGAGGCAAGATGTCCACCTCATCTTCACCCTCCGATATATCACCGTGTACATCCCCCTCCTCACAGATTATCAATTCGTCCCCACTGGAATCCACCATCTCAGCTCCCTGTGTACTTTGTGGAGGCAATTGCTGCTGGTCAATGTCTCCGCGGAGGAATTGATTATAATTCATTTTAATGAACATCATCTTCTCCACATTTTCTGGATGTAACCTCGTACGCCGATTGCTGACAAGGTGAGCGGCGGCACTAAACACTCTTTCGGAGTACACACTTGTGGGAGGGCAACTTAGGTAGAATAAAGCCAGTTTGTGCAAGGGCCTCCAAATTGCCTCTTCTTCCTGCCAGTATAAGTACGGACTGTGTGACGTGCCTACTTGGATGCGGTCACTCATATAATCCTCCACCATTCTATCAATGTTGAGAGAATCATATGCAGTGACAGTAGACGACATGTCCGTAATCGTTGTCAGGTCCTTCAGTCCGGACCAGATGTCAGCATCAGCAGTCGCTCCAGACTGCCCTGCATCACCGCCAGCGGGTGGGCTCGGAATTCTGAGCCTTTTCCTCGCACCCCCAGTTGCGGGAGAATGTGAAGGAGGAGATGTTGACAGGTCGCGTTCCGCTTGACTTGACAATTTTGTCACCAGCAGGTCTTTCAACCCCAGCAGACCTGTGTCTGCCGGAAAGAGAGATCCAAGGTAGGCTTTAAATCTAGGATCGAGCACGGTGGCCAAAATGTAGTGCTCTGATTTCAACAGATTGACCACCCGTGAATCCTTGTTAAGCGAATTAAGGGCTGCATCCACAAGTCCCACATGCCTAGCGGAATCGCTCCGTGTTAGCTCCTCCTTCAATGCCTCCAGCTTCTTCTGCAAAAGCCTGATGAGGGGAATGACCTGACTCAGGCTGGCAGTGTCTGAACTGACTTCACGTGTGGCAAGTTCAAAGGGCATCAGAACCTTGCACAACGTTGAAATCATTCTCCACTGCACTTGAGACAGGTGCATTCCACCTACTATATCGTGCTCAATTGTATAGGCTTGAATGGCCTTTTGCTGCTCCTCCAACCTCTGAAGCATATAGAGGGTTGAATTCCACCTCGTTACCACTTCTTGCTTCAGATGATGGCAGGGCAGGTTCAGTAGTTTTTGGTGGTGCTCCAGTTTTCTGTACGTGGTGCCTGTACGCCGAAAGTGTCCCGCAATTCTTCTGGCCACCGACAGCATCTCTTGCACGCCCCTGTCGTTTTTTAAAAAATTCTGCACCACCAAATTCAAGGTATGTGCAAAACATGGGACGTGCTGGAATTGGCCCAGATTTAATGCACACACAATATTGCTGGCGTTGTCCGATGCCACAAATCCACAGGAGAGTCCAATTGGGGTAAGCCATTCCGCGATGATCTTCCTCAGTTGCCGTAAGAGGTTTTCAGCTGTGTGCGTATTCTGGAAAGCGGTGATACAAAGCGTAGCCTGCCTAGGAAAGAGTTGGCGTTTGCGAGATGCTGCTACTGGTGCCGCCGCTGCTGTTCTTGCGGCGGGAGTCCATACATCTACCCAGTGGGCTGTCACAGTCATATAGTCCTGACCCTGCCCTGCTCCACTTGTCCACATGTCCGTGGTTAAGTGGACATTGGGTACAGCTGCATTTTTTAGGACACTGGTGACTCTTTTTCTGAGGTCTGTGTACATTTTCGGTATCGCCTGCCTAGAGAAATGGAACCTAGATGGTATTTGGTACCGGGGACACAGTACCTCCAACAAGTCTCTAGTTGGCTCTGCAGTAATGATGGATACCGGAACCACGTTTCTCACCACCCAGGATGCCAAGGCCTCAGTTATCCGCTTTGCAGTAGGATGACTGCTGTGATATTTCATCTTCCTCGCAAAGGACTGTTGAACAGTCAATTGCTTACTGGAAGTAGTACAAGTGGGCTTACGACTTCCCCTCTGGGATGACCATCGACTCCCAGCGGCAACAACAGCAGCGCCAGCAGCAGTAGGCGTTACACGCAAGGATGCATCGGAGGAATCCCAGGCAGGAGAGGACTCGTCAGACTTGCCAGTGACATGGCCTGCAGGACTATTGGCATTCCTGGGGAAGGAGGAAATTGACACTGAGGGAGTTGGTGGGGTGGTTTGCGTGAGCTTGGTTACAAGAGGAAGGGATTTACTGGTCAGTGGACTGCTTCCGCTGTCACCCAAAGTTTTTGAACTTGTCACTGACTTATTATGAATGCGCTGCAGGTGACGTATAAGGGAGGATGTTCCGAGGTGGTTAACGTCCTTACCCCTACTTATTACAGCTTGACAAAGGGAACACACGGCTTGACACCTGTTGTCCGCATTTCTGGTGAAATACCTCCACACCGAAGAGCTGATTTTTTTGGTATTTTCACCTGGCATGTCAACGGCCATATTCCTCCCACGGACAACAGGTGTCTCCCCGGGTGCCTGACTTAAACAAACCACCTCACCATCAGAATCCTTCTGGTCAATTTCCTTTCCCAGCGCCAGCAACACCCATATCCTCCTCATCCTGGTGTACTTCAACACTGACATCTTCAATCTGACTATCAGGAACTGGACTGCGGGTGCTCCTTCCAGCACTTGCAGGGGGCATGCAAATAGTGGAAGGCGCATGCTCTTCACGTCCAGTGTTGGGAAGGTCAGGCATCGCAAACGACACAATTGGACTCTCCTTGTGGATTTGGGATTTCAAAGAACGCACAGTTCTTTGCGGTGCTTTTTCCAGCTTGAGTCTTTTCAGTTTTCTAGCGAGAGGCAGAGTGCTTCCATCCTCATGTGAAGCTGAACCACTAGCCATGAACATAGGCCAGGGCCTCAGCCGTTCCTTGCCACTCCGTGTGGTAAATGGCATATTGGCAAGTTTACGCTTCTCCTCCGACAATTTTATTTTAGGTTTTGGAGTCCTTTTTTTTCTGATATTTGGTGTTTTGGATTTGACATGCTCTGTACTATGACATTGGGCATCGGCCTTGGCAGACGACGTTGCTGGCATTTCATCGTCTCGGCCATGACTAGTGGCAGCAGCTTCAGCACGAGGTGGAAGTGGATCTTGATCTTTCCCTAATTTTGGAACCTCAACTTTTTTGTTCTCCATATTTTATAGGCAGAACTAAAAGGCACCTCAGGTAAACAATGGAGATGGATGGATTGGATACTAGTATACAATTATGGACGGACTGCCACGGTTAGGTGGTATAAAAAAACCACGGTTAGGTGGTATATATTGTAATACAATTATGGATGGACGGACTGCCTGCCGAGTGCCGACACAGAGGTAGCCACAGCCGTGAACTACCGCACTGTACACTGGTTGATAAAGAGATAGTAGTATACTCGTAACAACTAGTATGACTGACTATGACGGTATAAAGAATGAAAAAAAAACCACGGTTAGGTGGTATATATTGTAATACAATTATGGATGGACGGACTGCCTGCCGAGTTCCGACACAGAGGTAGCCACAGCCGTGAACTACCGCACTGTACACTGGTTGATAAAGAGATAGTAGTATACTCGTAACAACTAGTATGACTGACTATGACGGTATAAAGAATGAAAAAAAAACCACGGTTAGGTGGTATATATTATAATACAATTATGGATGGACGGACTGCCTGCCGACTGCCGACACAGAGGTAGCCACAGCCGTGAACTACCGCACTGTACACTGGTTGATAAAGAGATAGTAGTATACTCGTAACAACTAGTATGACACTATGACGGTATAAAGAATGAAAAAAAAACCACGGTTAGGTGGTATATATTATAATAATACAATTATGGATGGACGGACTGCCTGCCGAGTTCCGACACAGAGGTAGCCACAGCCGTGAACTACCGCACTGTACACTGGTTGATAAAGAGATAGTAGTATACTCGTAACAACTAGTATGACTGACTATGACGGTATAAAGAATGAAAAAAAAACCACGGTTAGGTGGTATATATTGTAATACAATTATGGATGGACGGACTGCCTGCCGAGTTCCGACACAGAGGTAGCCACAGCCGTGAACTACCGCACTGTACACTGGTTGATAAAGAGATAGTAGTATACTCGTAACAACTAGTATGACTGACTATGACGGTATAAAGAATGAAAAAAAAACCACGGTTAGGTGGTATATATTGTAATACAATTATGGATGGACGGACTGCCTGCCGAGTTCCGACACAGAGGTAGCCACAGCCGTGAACTACCGCACTGTACACTGGTTGATAAAGAGATAGTAGTATACTCGTAACAACTAGTATGACACTATGACGGTATAAAGAATGAAAAAAAAAACACGGTTAGGTGGTATATATTATAATACAATTATGGATGGACGGACTGCCTGCCGACTGCCGACACAGAGGTAGCCACAGCCGTGAACTACCGCACTGTACACTGGTTGATAAAGAGATAGTAGTATACTCGTAACAACTAGTATGACACTATGACGGTATAAAGAATGAAAAAAAAACCACGGTTAGGTGGTATATATTATAATACAATTATGGATGGACGGACTGCCTGCCGACTGCCGACACAGAGGTAGCCACAGCCGTGAACTACCGCACTGTACACTGGTTGATAAAGAGATAGTAGTATACTCGTAACAACTAGTATGACTGACTATGACGGTATAAAGAATGAAAAAAAAACCACGGTTAGGTGGTATATATTATAATACAATTATGGATGGACGGACTGCCTGCCGACTGCCGACACAGAGGTAGCCACAGCCGTGAACTACCGCACTGTACACTGGTTGATAAAGAGATAGTAGTATACTCGTAACAACTAGTATGACACTATGACGGTATAAAGAATGAAAAAAAAACCACGGTTAGGTGGTATATATTATAATACAATTATGGATGGACGGACTGCCTGCCGACTGCCGACACAGAGGTAGCCACAGCCGTGAACTACCGCACTGTACACTGGTTGATAAAGAGATAGTAGTATACTCGTAACAACTAGTATGACACTATGACGGTATAAAGAATGAAAAAAAAACCACGGTTAGGTGGTATATATTATAATAATACAATTATGGATGGACGGACTGCCTGCCGACTGCCGACACAGAGGTAGCCACAGCCGTGAACTACCGCACTGTACACTGGTTGATAAAGAGATAGTAGTATACTCGTAACAACTAGTATGACTATGACGACGGTATAAAGAAAGAAAAAAAAATACCACGGTTAGGTGGTATATAATTATACAATTATGGATGGACGGACTGCCTGCCGAGTGCCGACTGCCGACACAGAGGTAGCCACAGCCGTGAACTACCGCACTGTACTGTGTCTGCTGCTAATATAGACTGGTTGATAAAGAGATAGTATACAACAATATACTACTATACTGGTGGTCAGGCACTGGTCACCACTAGTCACACTGGCAGTGGCACTCCTGCAGCAAAAGTGTGCACTGTTTAATTTTAAATTAATATAATATTATGTACTCCTGGCTCCTGCTATAACAACCTGCAGTGCTCCCCAGTCTCCCCCACAATTATTATAAGCTTTTATACATTGATGTGCAGCACACTGGGCTGAGCTGAGTGCACACAGACTGAGTCACACTGTGTGACTGCTGTGTATCGTTTTTTTCAGGCAGAGAACGGATATAGCAGAGAACGGATATATTAAATAAAAGTTAACTTAACAACAACTGCACTGGTCACTGTGGTAAACTCTGTCTGCACAATCTCTCTCTCTCTCTTCTAATCTATTCTAATGGAGAGGACGCCAGCCACGTCCTCTCCCTATCAATCTCAATGCACGTGTGAAAATGGCGGCGACGCGCGGCTCCTTATATAGAATCCGAGTCTCGCGAGAATCCGACAGCGTCATGATGACGTTCGGGCGCGCTCGGGTTAACCGAGCAAGGCGGGAAGATCCGAGTCGCTCGGACCCGTGAAAAAAAAAGTGAAGTTCGTGCGGGTTCGGATTCAAAGAAACCGAACCCGCTCATCTCTATAATCTATCTTCACACCCCTCACCCTTATCACCCATCTGGGGTCACCCCGCCTTTCCCCCAGGTTGCGAGCGAAGAATAGCGGCCCCATGGCAATCCCAGGGTATCACGAGATTCACCCATATTAAAGGCCTCTCAGCACCGACCACATTTGGAGAAATTCAAGAGCGCTTTGGTATCCCATCCTCGTGTCAATACCATTATATCCAAATTCTCAGCTTCATCAAATCTCAGCTTAGAACCACCCCTCTGAAAACACCCACCTCCTATGAGTATATGTGTTTACGTTCAATTGGCAAAAAGGGGAATATCTCAACAATATACAACTCAATCTTGGCACCAGACCCCCCAATTCGAGAACCCCACGAATTAGCCTGGGAATCAGACCTCTCCCATCCGTTGGATGACGATCAATGGGAGGAAATTAGATTGCGTATCGCTAAGGCTTCTATCAGCGTAGCACTGAAGGAAACATGTTATAAGGTCTACACCAGGTGGTATCTGGTCCCCTCCAGACTTCACGCCATTTTCCCCACAACATCAAACCTGTGTTGGAGACACTGGAGAGGAGGGAACTTTTTTTCACATATGGTGGACATGCCCCTCTATCCGCCCCTTCTGGAACACGGTCGGAGCACTTATTGCTCAAACCTGCGGGTATACCTTTGACCTCTCCCCTGACATTGCTTTGCTTCACGCCCCCATACCGTCAATACCCAAAACCCAAGACAAGCTAATCATGCAACTTTGCATGGCGGCTAAAGCACTGATCGCCAAATGTTGGAAAGACCACAAGCCACCTTCCAAGGCTGTACTGATGACTAAGATTAATCACATAGCCAATATGGAATACATTACAAGCCTACAGAATAACACTGTGGCGCAGTTCCATAACACCTGGTCTCCTTGGTACCTCGCCCGCTCTCTATTGATGCCCGGACTCTGCTAATAATGCTAATAATACTACTAATACTGCTAATATTACTAATATAGCTAATACTGCTAATACCGCTAGCATTACTATCTTATCTAGCTCGCCAATTGTCCCTCCTTATGGTATTAAAACAAAAGAATATCTCCAACCTCTTGCTTTCTTTTAGGGAACCTTCTTAATCTTCCTCCTTTAACAACGCCCGTCTTCTTGATTCTTCACTCCCCTCCCCCTCCTTCTCTTTCTTGCTTCTATCCTCCATAGACTTACACTTTGTTTAGATATAGAATCGACCCGATAAATTAAAAATAAATTGAGAATTGTTTAGGTTCACAGGTGGACTTTTACAAGGCACATTTTGATGGTACCGGTTCACCTTTATCTTAATAGAAGTGTCTTTATTAAGAGGGTATGACATGTACACACCCCATTTCAATGTTTATTTCCTAAACCTGTACAACCTAATTATTGTTACTGTTTTGGACACTGTTCATTCTCAATAAAAAACTTTAACTTTAAAAAAGAAAAACCAAAGTGTATATGAGTAACGAGCGTGAGTGTGCAAATAAAGGTTTTGTGAACCCAGAATTCGGGATCCCGTAGGAGACCACATCAGGTGAGTGGACACTTGGTGGCGTGGGAGTGGCTTTCTCACGTTAACATTGATTAAGGTATAAAGGAGCAATTAGTATAACAGCAGACCAAGAGGTCAGCGAAGTCAGAAATCCGCTGACTAAGTCAAGCGAAGCTCTGAATACCGTGGCCTGAAAAAGGTCAGCGGTGAGAGCGCAGCCCCGGGGGTTTGCGTAGTACCCATATAGGCCTGTTCTGAAAAGCTCCGGCTGAGGTTTCGCAGCCTGAAAAACGATTCCATTGGTCGTATAGCGGATAAGTAACAGTTACTTATACGCCGTGCGATTGTACCGCGCGTTAGTTTGTGCAATAGTTAGTTCAACTTGATACCCATTACGCCATTTGCGTAAAATCGCGGGATCATAGACGATAATTGTACACGCAACGTGATTTGTGTAACAGTTTTTTATTTTAAGGGAGTTTCGCTGGTCACTCAGGAAATCTCCAACGACTGATATTTACTGGGAAGGGTAAGTCACTCCCACACACTATCAGTAAATAGAGGTTACGTAGGGCCCTAGGTTGGGTACGACCAGTGCTGCGGACAGTACTCAGGTGTATTGGCCAACGTGGGCGTGAGTGGGTGAGAGCGCTCGGAGAACTTTCACTGTCGCCTTACCACTGAGTAATTTGGTTTTTGTAGGAATTAGCTGAGAAGGCAATACCTGCAAAGAATGGGGGCCAGTTGCTCAAGTAAGGGACGATCAACCAGGGTTCAGGTTGATATTCCGCAGCCCAAAGGGTCGGCGAGGTACATAATGTGTGAGAAATATGGATCACACGCAGAGGTTTTATGCAATGAATGGGAACGTATGACTGCGGAAGATAGGGAACCGTTCCCTAGGGTAGGCAGTTTTAGTCCTGAGGTGTTGCAAAATTTAAGGAGAAGGATATGTCTAATAAAATCCAGAAAACAAAGGATTAGACATTATGATTGTTTACATTTATGGCAACAGGAGGGTGATATGCAAAGAGGATTAGCTCAAGCGGCTGGTTCCAACCCTAGCAGGAAACTGATAGCAACTGCACCACCACCACCGTACATTACAGGAGAGAAAGTGGCTACAGAGAATGGTATACTAATATATGATAAGAGTGAACTTAATAAATGTATTAATACTAACCCGTGCAAGTTGTATCCCATCTTAAACTTCCCTCAGGACTGCGACCAAGAAGATGAGCCCACCACGATATCGGCACTCTCTCTAGCAGCCACCACACAAGACACCCAAGTGGGCACGGCCCAACCAGTAAGAGCAGTAGCAAAGGCCCCTAGCGGAGGGACAGGTGAGGTCGTGTCCACAGGTAAGTACGGTACAGTACATTATGCAGAGACAATTGCACCTCACATTGTAGAAGCAACCCAGAATGATGTAATTGAACTAAATCCTGTCAGGGTGATCGCAGTCCCCAATGGGAAGACTGACGCTCTGGGAATCACTCCCGTCAGGAACATTGCTATGCATTGCCCCTGGTCCAGGACAGAATTGAGGACAATTATTTCTGAATTTCCCGATCCCAGGAAAGATCTAGCCGCATGTCAGAGGTTTATTAGAGAACTAGGTAACGCCACCGAACCCAATAACAAAGATTGGCGGACAGTGCTACGGGCATGTTTGCCCTCTAACATTGACCCTGTGAAATTCATTGCTGACTGTAAATTAGATGCAGAGGTACCTCTCACTGATGAATACAATCAGGAGAACGTAAAACAGATCAATCTGCAGTTAGGAGTATATTTCCCAACTGTTGTCAAGTGGAATAAAATCTTCTCCATTAGACAAAAAGAAGGTGAAACGGCTTCTGACTATTTCCATCGAGCACTGCAGGAAATGGCTAGATACACTGGGGTCGCGGACATTAAGGAAAATGTGCCTCATAGGGAGGTAGCGGTGTCCGTATTAATGGACGGCTTAAAGGAAACGTTGAGAACAAGGGTACAAACCACTCAACCAAGTTGGAGAGGTATCTCGGTGGCTGCATTAAGAGAGTCCGCTATTGAGCATGATCGGAACATCATTAGGCACAGGGAGTCACAGGGGGATAAGCTGATGACAGTAAGTATAAAATCCCTGACAACGAAGCCACATCAGCCTAAACCCCAGACCCCTGATGGTAAGTCATATGTGGTAAAATGTTTTAAATGTCAGAAGGAAGGACATTACGCACGGAACTGTAATTTTAAAGACCCACATAAGGTATATCGACCCCCTAGACCAGAACATGACACACAGTATGACGCACGTAATTGGGATCAGGGACTGCATAGGAGGAGTTATGAGCCACATGCAGGGGAAACCAGGAGGTACCTCTGGAAATTCTCAGCTACCCCCCTCACATATTGTAGCTGCCAGCGCGCTGCGGGAGGGTCACAACTTACAATAGGGGTCAGGCCACACCTGTAGTTTGCAGCCAGTGAAATTGATTGCTAGCCTTGGAAATGAACCCGAGGTTACAGTTGATGTAGCTGGTAGATCACTACCTTTCCTTGTAGATACAGGGGCGGCCAGGTCAGTGTTAAATTCAACGGTAGGTATGAAGACCACGGGTAAAACAATTTCAGCAATGGGGGTAACAGGAGTAGTGCAACACTATCCTTTAAGTAAACCAGCAGAGATTACGATAGGGCCTTTGCAGACCAAGCACTCCTTTTTGCTAGCTGCATCGGCTCCGACTAATCTACTTGGGAGAGATTTATTGTGCAAGATGAGGTGTGTCATATATTGTACTCCTGAGGGTGTCTTCTTAGATATACCTGAGAATCACGTTCAGGAAGTGCAGGATATGTTAGACACTCCACAAAGGTTGATGTCACACTCTTCTGTTATAGACAGGTGTCCATCCAAGGTAGAGGAAATGATCTCCCAGATACCGGAGTCCCTCTGGACCAAAGATGGACAAGACACTGGATTGATGGCAAATGTAGCTCCTGTAGTGGTACAAGTAAAAGATGGTAGGATAGCTCCAAAAATCCCACAGTATCCTCTGAAGCCAGAGGTGGAATTAGGAGTGTACCCAGTCATAGAGCGCTTGCTACAACAGGGCATTCTGGTTAGGACGTCCAGCACTGCCAATAGTCCCATCTTCCCTGTGAAAAAGAGTGGGGGGAGGGGATACAGGCTAGTGCAGGATCTAAGGGGGATAAACAAGATAGTTGAGAGCCAATTCCCCGTAGTGCCAAATCCAGCTGTCATCCTCATGCAAATTCCTCCTACTGCGAAGTTTTTCACTGTCATTGACCTCTGCTCCGCTTTCTTTTCGGTCCCTCTGCACCCTGACAGCCAATACTTGTTTGCATTTACATACAGAGGAGTACAGTACACCTGGACTCGCTTACCCCAAGGTTTCATTGACAGCCCAAGTATTTTCTCCCAGGCTTTGCATGACTGTTTACAATCCTTTCAACCTGAGAGCGGATCATTATTAATACAGTATGTAGATTACTTACTGCTGTGTTCTGATTCACTCGAATCGTCCTTGAAAGGCACGAAACAGCTTCTGTTTCACCTTTCTAATACGGGACACAAGGTTTCAAAGGATAAGTTACAGTTGTGCCAGACCAAAGTGAAATACTTGGGACATTGCTTGACACAAGGACTTAGACACCTCACCGCTGATAGAATACAGGCGATTCGCGACATGACTCTGCCACAAACCCAGCAACAGATCCGCACTTTCCTAGGAATGTGTGGGTACTGCCAAAACTGGATCCCAGGGTTCTCCTTACTAGCTTTACCTTTGCAAGAGATGGTCTCTTCAAACAAACCAGATCGGATTTCGCACACAGATGAGTCTGAGCTGGCATTTGAGAGACTCAAACAGTGCCTATCACAGGCACCTGCATTAGGTATGCCAGATTATGGGAAACCCTTTGAATTATACGGTACGGAGAGTGCTGGGTGTGCGGCAGGTGTTTTAACCCAGAGACATGGTGATGCCAGCAGGCCGGTAGCCTACTACAGCGCACAGCTAGACACCGTAGCACAGTCTCTCCCCACATGCTTGCGAAGCGTTGCAGCAATAGCATTGCTAGTGAGTAAAAGCGAAGACGTAGTGTTGGGACACAGCCTGACCATCCATACACCTCATGCAGTGTCAGCCTTACTGAATTCTGCCCAAACCAGACATGTCTCATCAGCACGGTTTACAAGGTGGGAATTAGCACTAATGGCCCCTGTAAACATCACCATAAGGAGATGCAGCGCACTAAATCCTGCAACGTATCTCCCAGGTGTGCCTGGACAGGCACAAAGGGTGGAGTATGAGAGTGATGGTGAAGGAGGATTTAGTACAGACACTGACACACATGATTGTATGGAATATCTGAACCAAACTTTCACTGCAAGACCCGACATCAGTGACAACCCACTGGAAGGCATAGATTTTACTTTTTACACTGACGGTAGTTGCCACAGACAGACGGACTCGGGAGACTTGTGTACTGGATACGCAGTCGTAGATGACTAAGGTATCATAGAAGCCGAACCCCTGGGCCCACCACACTCAGCACAAGTTGCTGAGCTGGTTGCCCTAACCAGAGCATGTGAATTGGCTAAGGGTAAGTCAGCCAATATCTACACGGATTCTAGGTATGCCTTTGGAGTAGTGCATGATTTCGGGGCCCTATGGCGCCTCAGAAATTTCATGACGGCAGCTGGCACACCCGTGGCGCATGCGACCCACATCAAAAGACTTCTAACAGCGATACAGGAACCTGACAGAGTGGCTGTTATCAAGTGCAAAGCCCACACTTACAGCCAAGACCCAGTGTCACTTGGTAACAGCCGGGCAGACGAAGCTGCTAAATCAGCAGCCAGCACCCCCATACAGACAGACATCACACAACTGATGGTATTCAATACCGTCAACACACAAAAATTAAGTGAAATGCAAAATTTGTGTTCTCCACAGGAAAAGGCAGTCTGGAGGTCAAAAGGGTATGGACAGGAGTCCTCAGGACTCTGGACAGATGGACAGGGTAAGCCAGTAGCTCCCAGAGCATACCTTTCAAGTTTAGCTGAGGCGGCACTTGGTCTGACTCATCTGGGCAAAGAAGGTATGTGTAAGCTGGTGAGAGCCTACTGGTGTGCGCCAGGATTCTCTTCTCATGCGGGTAAGAGAGCAATGACATGTGTTACCTGCTTGAGGAAGAATATTGGAAAGTCAATACCAACAGAACCATCCCATATCCCGCCAACAGATGTCCCTTTTCAGGTAATACAAATTGATTTCATACAGTTGCCACCCTGCAGAAATTTAAAGTATGTGTTGGTTTGCGTTGATGTGTTTTCAAATTGGGTAGAAGCATTCCCCGCTGCCACAAATACTGCTACGTTCACTGCAAAGAAGATCGTGCAGGAATTTGTGTGCAGATATGGTATCCCTAGGATAATTGAAAGTGATAGGGGTACCCATTTTACAGGTGAAGTCTTTCAGGTTATGTGCAAACTAATGGGCATACTCCGTACCGCCCACAGGCGAGTGCGAAAGTGGAAAGAGTAAACAGCACTATTAAGAACAAGTTGAGCAAAGTGATGGCTGAAACAGGATTGTTGTGGCCAGAAGCTTTGCCACTTGTATTGTACAGCATCAGAACCACTCCCAGGTCCCCCCTCAACCTATCACCCTTTGAGATTCTTTTTGGTCGACAACCCCATGTAATGATTGACCCCCAGGATGATTTGAAATGCAATAATGAAGTGACTGTGAAATATTTGGTTAAGATGAGCAAGCAGTTGAGGAATCAAAACAGCAATCTAAAGCTGGTGATTCCTGACCTACCAAACAGCAATTGTCATGACATTGAACCTGGGGATTATGTAATGATTCGAAATTTTCTACGCCCAGGTTGCCTTATTGACCGGTGGGAAGGACCGTACCAAGTCTTACTAACCAGCACGACAGCATTGAAGGTTGCCGAGAGAGAGACTTGGGTCCACTCGCCCCACTGTAAGAAGGTCGCTGACCCAGAGAAAGCCCGTGACAAAGAGCAGAGTGTGGAGGAAATCGTATCACTGGAGTGTCTGTTTCGGGAAGGTTGAGAGGCAGGACTGTTGTCACGGCACCTGAGCACAGAGAACTACAAGACCAGAGGCAGTTGTCGCACCAAATTTCTTTTTCCTTTTTATTCTTTTCTCCATCTCCCATTACCCTCCTTTCCCCCTTCCTTGCTCCTTTTTCTCTCTCCTTAGCAAGATGGACTTACCCCAAGAGACTGCATTCCAGGTTTTCCTGTTGACCCTGTTGTTGACCAGAGCAGTCTGTTTCGGTGAGAGTACCAGAGAGGTCGAGAAAGGATCTGGAATGGGTTCTGATGGCAAGGACGGATTTGTAGAATTCCAAGAGCAACACATTCACAGAGCAAAGGCGAGTATCAGAAAACGATCTGGTAGTCATGAAACTAGGAGGCATTGTGAAGGGTTATTGGCTGAGGAAAATTGTATTTGTAGAAACTGTGAAAACATAGTTGAGGACGGGTGCATCGAGAGATGTCAGTCCAGCCTTAATATCAACATGGACCGTCATCCATTGAGTGACTATCACTCATTAGTGGGTAAGGTTTTAAACCAAACAGAATGCTGGGTGTGCTCACAAGTACCTCAAGGTCAGAGCAAGTCAGGACTAGTACCGTATCCCTTAACAATAGGTGAGGTACTTGAATTAAGGGGTGGGAGACCGGTGGACAAGAAATTTAATATTTCTAGGCCCCCTAGTTTGAAGCTCCACCAATATAATGTGGATAGGTCCTTAGTATGTTTCAACATTTCCAATCCCCGAAAGCCGGGAAATTGGGAAGTGACATGGAATAACCAAACCATGGCATTTTCACACAGAGCTGACAGAATGCCCGTAGACTCAGAACTTATACGCCAGATAGCCGACGTTGGAAGGTATTTTCGGTACAGGTATACTCTAGGAAGTAGGACCATGCGGGTTGGAGAAGTATCTCCAGGGTACTGTGCGCATATCATACAGCCTGATACGTGTACTGAACAGATGAGAGAGTTAGGGGTAGGATTTTTCACTTGGAAGGTTTGCAATATGGTAATGTCATATTCTGTCCCATATGTTCTCCCCGATAATGCATATTTCATATGTGGGAGGAAGGCGTATAAGTGGCTTGCCCCAAACTCAGAGGGATTGTGTTACATTGGAAGAGTGTTGCCAGAAGTTATGACCATAACCCATAATAAGATGAAAGACGTTCACCGCAATGCTCAAGCTCCTTACACTCATACTCACTACGAACACATCGTTAAGAGACACCTTATAGATAGGACAGAGCACGCAGCCTCTGATTTGATCCACGAATCCACCGGGATTCAATTCCTACTCGCGTTAGATATCACCCGTACCGCCAGAGGAATTATAAATTTTAGGTATATTCATGCGCTAGCGAACCTGATAGATAATATCACCGAGATGTATGATGACACCTTCAGGTATACAGGGAGGGAATTGCAAGCTTACAAAACGGAACTGATCCAGCACAGGATGGTTCTCAATTACATCACAGCGGTGACAGGTGGGTACTGTGTCACCCTAGCAACTCAGTATGGTGTGAAGTGCTGCACGTACATTACAAACAGCACTGATGACCCAACCGAGGTCATAGATCAAAAGATGGACGATATCTTGCAATTGAAATGGGAGTTCCGAAGGAGACACAACCTTACCCTTACTGCTGTGAGTAATGAACTGACAGGCTGGGTCTCATGGTTGAACCCGGGAGTTCCGAAGGAGACACAACCTTACCCTTACTGCTGTGAGTAATGAACTGACAGGCTGGGTCTCATGGTTGAACCCACGCAATTGGTTCTCAGGTTTAGGAGAATGGGCTCAAAATGTTATCGTGAGTGTAGGAAAGTTTCTCCTTTGTATCCTGGGAGTCGTCGTAATCATTGGTTTGATATTTAGATGTGTTCGGATTTTAATGCAGTGCAAGCGTAGTACCAAAGTGATGAGTTTGAGGAGCAGGGGCATTGTTACAACAACTGATTTCATTTATGACCCATCAATCGAGACAATGTTGTGATAAGACGTGATTTCATGGTCCGTTTCTTTCACCCGTTTCTCCTTTGTTTTTCTCCCAAGCAAAAATACATCCATTCGGAAGAAGACTTTGATGGACATTCTACAGACCTTGATGGACATTCTACAGACTTTGTGTTAGGGTCTCCTGCCCTGTGCTGCCACGTCGTCATGGCAACCGGGAGACAAGTGCTAGTGGAGTAACCTGAGCGCAGCTGATACTCCGGTTCGGGTCTTTTGCTGTGCAGTGGTTATAGGCTCTGTGCACGGCAGGGGATCCGGTGCTGGTTTTTGTGCTCACAGTCTGTGAGGTCTGAGTGGGGCGTGGACAGCACCTGCTTTATAAGGCCTCTTTTCAGGGTAAGCAGATGCTGCTGAATCTTTGTTGGTTAGTCAGTTCATGAAAGTTAGCCAGTACTGTGTAGCTTTGTATTTGTTTGTTGCTTACTGCAAATAGGCCTGGGGATTTGGTATTACACTCTGCCAATCCAGACCTAGCAGTAAGACTGGAGTCAGTCGTTTAGCTTGCTGGGGTTCTGTTACTACTCTGTGAACTTAGCAAGTTTGCGGCTGTATTCTAAGACTTGCCTGTCTAATCCTGTCTCACTGTGCTAGGTGTCAGGGGTCAGTTTAGTGGCAGTAAGCTAAAACCTGTGCACTGCAAGTGAGAATTAGGATTGTGGAGATTCTCCTTGTGTCTATCATTCCATCTCTGACCAAGGAGTTTACTGCCACACCCGTTGGTAACCCTTTAGGGTTTTGCTGTTGCCCTTAGCAACAGCATTTCGGGTTCTCTACGTATTAAAACACAACATCTTGCTTTTCCATCTGAGCAGTTCTAATACAAGGGAGATACCCAGTTCCTTAGCCTCTGGGCTTCTCTGTTCACTTTGTGTGTATTTTGTTACCCTATCACCTTCTGTGTACGTTATGTCATATCCCCCAGTTTGTCTGTGAGTCCATCTGTTTTGCATAACAGTTCAAACACCAGTACATTCCTGCAGACACTGGAGTGCATAACAGTTCTGACACCAGTACTTTCCTGCAGGCACTGGTGTGCATAACATATTCAGCAGCCTAATACTCCTGTTGAAATTTTGTGGGAATATGGAGCATACCCCTCAAAATACGTTGCAACAGGTGGTCGATCAGGTGCAGGTCCTGACTCGACAATTTAATGATTTGTCCATTAAAATGCACACCTCCCAGGCTGCTGGCGGAGCTCCCGCAGCAGCAGCACCTGCAGGGGTTAAGGAGCCGAAAGTAAATCTCCCGGATCGTTTTTCTGGAGATCGCTCGCAGTTCTTTTGTTTCAAGGAGAGCTGCAAGCTATACTTCCGGCTTAGGCCTCAGTCTTCTGGGTCGGAGATTCAGCGGGTGGGCATAGTGATTTCCTTGCTACAAGGAGACCCACAGGTCTGGGCATATGGGTTGCAGCCTGACTGTCCGTCGCTTAAAAGTGTTGATGCTTTTTTTATGGCACTGGGCATGTTGTATGATGACCCTGACAAGACGGCCTCAGCCGAGGCTCAGATTTCGATCCTTAAGCAAGGGCGAAGGCCAGTTGAGGTTTACTGTACGGAGTTTCGGAGGTTGGCCCATGATACCCAGTGGAATGACCCAGCCCTGAGACACCAGTACCAAAGAGGTCTTTCTAACCAGATAAAGGACCAACTGGTACAATATCCCTTGCCTGATAGCTTGGATCAGCTCATGCAGTTATCCATCCGGGTGGATAGACGGCTGAGAGAGCGTAGGCTTGAAAGGGAGACTGAGATTTCCTTCCTTCCCAAGGGAACCTCAGACTCTGAGGAATTTTCTGAGGAGCCTATGCAGATTGGGGCTACCCGCCTCTCCTCGCGTGAGAAGACGCGGAGGAGACAGCAGGGGTTGTGTTTGTACTGTGGGAATAAAGGTCATGTGGTAGTATCATGCCCAGAAAAGCCGGAAAACTTCAGGGCCTGAGGGTGATGGGAAATATCCTGTCAGGCCAGAAGTCAGAATTTCCCAAGAAGACTTTTATCATTCCGGTGACCTTGAAGATCCTCGGTCAAACTGTCAAGACTGAGGCCTTTGTGGACAGTGGGGCCGACGGGGTTTTTATGGACCGCCAATTCGCCCTGAAACACTCTGTTCCCTTAGTACCCTTGGCATCGGAAATTGAGATTTGTGGGTTAAACGGGGAACCATTATCCCAAGGTAAAATTACCTCTTGCACTAGCCAGATTTCTTTGTTTATTGGAGCCACACACTCTGAAAAATTGTCCTTTTATGTGACTGTCTGTACTTTTGCCCCATTGGTGTTGGGGTTACCCTGGTTAAGGGCCCACAATCCTCAATTTGACTGGGTCTCTGGGGAGATTCTTAGTTGGGGTACTGATTGTTTCAGGAGTTGCTTGAGCCTTCCAGTCAGGCTCTCGCAGCTAAGTTTGCCAGGATTGCCAGGGTGTTATGCAGATTTTGCGGACGTGTTCTCCAAAAAAGTTGCAGAGGTACTACCTCCCCATCGCCCCTATGACTGTGCCATTGATTTGTTGCCAAATGCTAAGCTTCCCAAGAGCAGGTTGTACTCCCTGTCACGTCCTGAGACTCAGGCTATGGCAGAGTACATTCAGGAGAACTTGGCTAAGGGATTTATCAGACCTTCACAGTCTCCAGTTGGGTCGGGGTTCTTCTTCGTGGGTAAAAAGGACGGTTCGTTGCGACCCTGCATCGACTTCAGGGAATTGAACCGTATCACGATTAAAAACTCATACCCACTGCCTCTCATTTCGGTCTTGTTTGACCAGCTTCGTACTGCCACCATTTTTTCTAAGATTGACCTACGCGGTGCGTACAATCTAATCCGAATAAGAGAGGGGGATGAATGGAAGACTGCCTTTAATACCCACTCAGGGCATTATGAATATTTGGTGATGCCTTTTGGGCTCTGTAATGCCCCGGCAGTCTTCCAGGATTTCATGAATGATGTGCTCAGGGAATATTTGGATAGATTCTTAGTTGTATACTTAGATGACATCCTAATCTTCTCCCATTCCCTGGAGGAACATCAGAAGCATGTACGCTTAGTCCTCCAGAAACTCAGAGACCACCGGCTTGGGGCGAAGCTGGAGAAGTGCGAATTTGAAGTTCAGCAAATCGCATTTCTAGGATATATTATCTCCCCAGAAGGTTTCCAAATGGAGGGTTCCAAGGTACAGGCAGTCCTGGATTGGGTGCAGCCCACTAGTTTGAAGGCGCTTCAGCGTTTCCTGGGCTTTGCGAATTTTTATAGACGATTTATCGCTGGATTTTCGTCTATAGTGGCGCCCTTGGTGGCACTCACTAAGAAAGGGGCGGATGTTGCTCACTGGTCTTGTGAGGCTAAAGCGGCTTTTGCCCGTCTCAAAAGGGCATTTGTTTCGGCCAAGGTGCTGCGACACCCAGATCCAGAGCGTCCTTTTGTGGTGGAGGTGGATGCCTCTGAGATGGGTATTGGGGCAGTGCTTTCTCAGATGGGAGTGTCTGATAATCGCCTTCATCCCTGTGCTTACTTTTCCCGTAAATTTTCGCCTGCCGAAATGAATTATGACGTGGGTAACCGGGAATTGTTGGCTATTAAGGATGCACTCGAGGAGTGGAGACACTGGCTTGAGGGGGCTAAGTTTGTGGTCTCAATTCTCACTGACCATAAGAATCTGGCATATTTAGAGTCAGCGAAGCGTCTCAATGCCAGGCAGGCACGATGGGCTTTGTTTTTTGCTCGCTTTAATTTTTTGATAACATATCGCCCTGGGTCAAAAAACATCAAGGCTGATGCGCTCTCGTGGAGTTTTGCTCCAATCCAGGAGACCACCGAGGAGCCGTTGCCCATTGTTTCCCCATCATGTATTAAAGTGGGCATTACCCAGGACCTCTTATCATTAGTCCTTAGAGCACAGGAGCAGGCTCCTCCAGACCTTCCGGTAGGTCTTTTGTTTGTGCCTCCTAGGTTAAGACAGCGAGTGTTCCTGGAATTCCATGCCAAGAAGTCGGCAGGTCACCCGGGTATTGCCAGAACTCGGGAGTTGCTATCTAGGGCGGTGTGGTGGCCCTCGGTGGCTAAGGATGTGGATCAGTGGGTTCGGGCATGTGACATCTGTGCCCGAAATAAGACTCCTAGAGGGGTTCCTGTTGGCCCATTACATCCACTCTCTATCCCATCTAAGCCATGGACCCACATTTCAATGGATTTTGTGGTGGACTTGCCCAAATCCTCGGGGATGACAGCCATCTGGGTTGTCGTTGACAGGTTTTCGAAGATGGCGCACTTCGTTCCACTGGTTGGGCTGCCATCAGCCAGACGCCTGTCTGAATTATTTATGCTGCATGTTGTGCGTCTCCACGGGTTGCCACTTGATGTGGTCTCTGACCGCGGATCCCAGTTTGTGGCCAAATTCTGGAGGGCATTTTGTTCCGATCTCCAGATTTCTGTCAGCTTGTCGTCAGGCTACCATCCGCAGTCTAATGGGCAGACTGAAAGGGTGAACCAGTCCTTGGAGCAGTTCCTCAGGTGTTATGTCTCCAAGTGTCAGACTGACTGGGTTGCTCATCTGTCCATGGCGGAGTTTGCCTATAACAACGCGGCTCACTCTGCTACAGGGATCTCTCCCTTCCTTTGTGTGTATGGGCATCATCCTAAGGCCAATTCTTTTGACCCCCTGGACTCCACGCCTGGTGGTTCCTCTGTGGTTTCGGTCCTTAGAGGTATTTGGCGGAAAGTGAAGAAAGCCCTTGTGTCTGTGTCATTAGTGACCAAAAGGATTTTTGATAAGCGGAAAAGACCCTGCAGCTTCAAATTAGGAGACTTCGTCTGGTTGTCTACCAAGAATTTGAAGTTGAGACAGCCATCTCATAAGTTAGGGCCCCGGTTCATCGGCCCTTATAAGATCACCAGGGTTATCAATCCGGTGGCATTTCAGTTAGATCTGCCCCGTTCTTTGGGTATCAATAAAACATTTCATTGTTCCCTTTTAAAACGGGCGATTAGTAATCCTTCTTCCAGTGGAAGACCTTCCCCTCTTCTGATACGTGGCCAGAGGGAGTTTGTTGTTGAAAGGATTCTTGACTCCAAGGTGGTTCGGGGTCGGCTGTCATTTTTGGTGCACTGGAAGGGGTATGGCCCGGAGGAGCGGTCGTGGGTGCGCAGTTGTGATCTTCATGCCCCCAGACTGATACGCTCTTTCTTCTCGCAGTTCCCCGATAAACCCGGTGGTAGGGGTTCTTTGACCCCTCGTCAGAGGGGGGGTACTGTTAGGGTCTCCTGCCCTGTGCTGCCACGTCGTCATGGCAACCGGGAGACAAGTGCTAGTGGAGTAACCTGAGCGCAGCTGATACTCCGGTTCGGGTCTTTTGCTGTGCAGTGGTTATAGGCTCTGTGCACGGCAGGGGATCCGGTGCTGGTTTTTGTGCTCACAGTCTGTGAGGTCTGAGTGGGGCGTGGACAGCACCTGCTTTATAAGGCCTCTTTTCAGGGTAAGCAGATGCTGCTGAATCTTTGTTGGTTAGTCAGTTCATGAAAGTTAGCCAGTACTGTGTAGCTTTGCATTTGTTTGTTGCTTACTGCAAATAGGCCTGGGGATTTGGTATTACACTCTGCCAATCCAGACCTAGCAGTAAGACTGGAGTCAGTCGTTTAGCTTGCTGGGGTTCTGTTACTACTCTGTGAACTTAGCAAGTTTGCGGCTGTATTCTAAGACTTGCCTGTCTAATCCTGTCTCACTGTGCTAGGTGTCAGGGGTCAGTTTAGTGGCAGTAAGCTAAAACCTGTGCACTGCAAGTGAGAATTAGGATTGTGGAGATTCTCCTTGTGTCTATCATTCCATCTCTGACCAAGGAGTTTACTGCCACACCCGTTGGTAACCCTTTAGGGTTTTGCTGTTGCCCTTAGCAACAGCATTTCGGGTTCTCTACGTATTAAAACACAACATCTTGCTTTTCCATCTGAGCAGTTCTAATACAAGGGAGATACCCAGTTCCTTAGCCTCTGGGCTTCTCTGTTCACTTTGTGTGTATTTTGTTACCCTATCACCTTCTGTGTACGTTATGTCATATCCCCCAGTTTGTCTGTGAGTCCATCTGTTTTGCATAACAGTTCAAACACCAGTACATTCCTGCAGACACTGGAGTGCATAACAGTTCTGACACCAGTACTTTCCTGCAGGCACTGGTGTGCATAACACTTTGATGGACATTCTACAGACTTTGATTGACATTCTAAAGACTTTGAAAGACCTTTTATGGACACTTGAAAGACTTTGATTACCACCCACAGCAAGGATACACCCATCCGGACAAGACTTCAACCAACACCCAAGGATGATTGCACAATTGTTATGTGAATGTATTTGTGATACGTGTCTTATCTTCATCTCTACAACCTTACATAGTCGACAGGTGATATAGATACATATATTAGCATTCACATGTTTTTCCCCCTCCATGTATCATCAACTAAATGTGCACCCCATTTGTTGGAACAAGAAGCCGAAAAGAGCTCGGTAGTGTTTGTTGGCCCACTTACAGACCCTTAATACGGGATAAGAAGTATTTAATGTATACTTTGCAATACCTCGAAGCTTATCTAGAACATGTACGGCACGATGATATATGCACCTCAGACATGGATTTCATACATACATACTTTTACTATTCCACTAGGTCATACATTTCCCGCCTACTCTTCTCCTCCTACCACCCAATCATTTATAGGTATTGTATTGTATATTTTTCTGTTTAATGTTTAGATAGTGGCAGTTATTGTTGACTGCCAAAGGGTGGACTGTCAAAGTCGAAAAATATCGTAATGGATATGGCTTGTACTAACCCCATGCACATGCCCGCTGCGCGTGCACTCGCTCTGCCGTGCGTGCGCATATCCGCACTTTGCGTAACAGAGCTTTCACGGCCATGCGCCTTGGCGCGTGGTATGCGCATTTACGGTAGAGTTTGTGAGCGTGTAGCGTGTTAATAGAACATTACATATTTAACCCAAATAATACATTTTGTAGATATAGTTCCCCTAGACCATGTCAGTGAGTATCATTAGTTTAAACAGTTCCTGGACAGAGGGATTCGCCTTTGCATGACAGGAAGGGTCAGATAAAGGTTGGAAGGTGATGTCTAGTATCCAGCTGTAGGGTATTTTGAGGGTAACATTCCGGTGTTAGTTAGAGAAAGATCGCTTGTTCCTGCGTATAGTTATGTGCAAAAGTAGATTATGAACATTAACTGTATTTACTGTAAATTACATATGCGGTGGGAATCCAGAGGATACCACCCACAAGAGCAGTTGGGAGAGACATCGCCCACCTTTTCAAATCCACCTATGACCTTTGCTGTAATGTGGAGACATATCTCTGTGTCCAATGAACAATGAGATTACAGTGACCATTGTATTGTGTATGCATGTTGTGTATAAAAGGACCGTTGTTGCCTGGCCGGTCAGAAGACTCTAAATGCTATCTGTATGACCAGCGGAGGACCGAGTTCGGGTTGTGCTTGCGAATATTCTCACGTACGTACATTCTCTGTAGCCATTATTCTGTTTAGATTTACTTGTTAGCCTGTAGTGTATAAATTGTATTGTTTTTATCTTTTGGAATCAATCCACGGTGGCCTTAGAACCCTGTGGTTTCAACTACAAACAGTGTTGTGTTTTCACTTTCCTGCATGGGCTTTAAAGTATTTTAACCTGTTTAAGGTGTATAAGCATTGTTAAGGTGTACGCACTGCGGATACTTTGTATCGCCAGCGCTACTTAAGGTTTAAAGGTATAACATCATTGCAGTACTTTACTGTTAAGGGTTTAAAGTGTAAACATATTATTACATTGTATCATTAACAAGGTTTAAAGGTTATCCATTGTGTGTGCGCTCGCTGTGTGTACTCCGTACACTCAGCGCAGCGTGCGTACGCCAAGTGCGTACCACGTGCAGGACTCTGTATGCAGATAGCGTACAAAGTGCGTAGCACGTGCACGTAGTCTAGCGGCCATAGCGGCTCAACGGTAATAGTGTACAAAGGGGTATAGCTTTGCAGTCTAAGATAATACCGACATTATCAGAGGGGTCAGCGGAGTAATAACTTCTGGTTGTAGTCACAACAAACCAGGGAAAAGCAGACATTAATCGTATAGCCTTGCAAAGCTGTTGGGAGACCGTTACTGGTAGAGGGAACCTTCAGAGTTATAGAAAACAGTGTTTTGGCTGTTCTCTATTCAGCACCAACCTGAAGCCACTTTCTGTAGCAGTGATACCTCGCTTCCATTACCTTTTTCTAAACTAAAACAGCAACTGCCTTTAAACTCAATGGGAACGTAAAACCCTTAGAAGAAGATATGACCCCCTCTTACTTATATTATAATGCATTTGTTTGCAAGGACTAGTAGTTCCACAGCAGCTGAAATGCCGCAGACCGCTTAGGGTTTAGTGTGTAATTCAGATCTGATCACTGAGCAACGACTTTTGCAGCCCTGCGATCAGATAGCCTCCGCCTACAGGGGGAGTGTATTTTCGTGGTGCAAATGTGCGATTGCATGTGTAGCAGAGCTGCACAAACTGATTTTGCGCAGTCTCTGCGCAGCCCAGGATTTACTCAGCCGCTGCGATCACATCAGGCTGTTCGGGACCAGATTTAATATCAGACACCCTCCCTGAAAACGCTTGATCCTGCCTGCGTTTTTCCTGACACTCCATGAAAACGGTCAGTTGCCACCCACAAACGCCCTCTTCCTGTCAATCTTCTTGCGAACACCCATGCGAATGGATCCTTCGCACAAACTCATTGCTGACCGGCGATCCCCGTTGCAGCTGTGCGACGCGCCGGCGCGGTGCATGCGCAGTTGGGATCTGATCGCCCACTGTGTGAAAACGCACAGCAGCAATCAGATCTGAATGACCCCCTTAGTGACATGAAGAGTAAAACACAGCACGGGATAACGGGCCCTGAATAGTGATAAAGAGAGAGAGATAAATCTCTGCATCTCTATTCAGCAATCACACCTGTTATCCCGTCTGTGTTTTACTCATAATATATAACTAAGTAACTATATATATATATATATATATATATATGTGTGTGTGTGTATATATATAAACGTTATCACACGTCACTCTGTACAAGATTCAGAGTTATATTTGCTGCGGTGCCCTCCGTGGGTAGGTAGCTCTGCCCATTATATATATTATATATATATATATATATTTATATATATATATATATGCCAAGAGATTGAAGAAGCAGGGAGCGCCAATAGTGCATTAAAAGAGGTGCACAGGTACTGAGCTTCCACTGCAGATTCACAGAAGGCCAGATCGTTTGCCCACCAGTAAACCCTAGTGACATACGGGTTTTTCTTTCAAGCATATAGGAACGATTTGCCAAGTCATTTTAATTTGATTAATGACTGCTTGTATCAGTCAGTTGAGACCAAGCCTACTGACAAAGTCGAATGACGAAACGCGTATGGGCGTGGTCTGACGTTTTGGATTTGGAACTGAGAATGCTGGTTTGCACAGTGGGGTAAAATCATATGCTGGTTATACGAGCGGTGGTTTGACCGCCTTTTATGGTACGGGTTTTTTACTTGTGACCGATCTGGATTTTTAAAATAAAATTGCTGTACTCTTTTAATGCACTATTGGCGCTCCCTGCTTCTTCAATCTCTTGGCAGGACTACCACCCGTTCGGGATCGGGTAACATTGGGGAAGCGACAGCTGGAAGTTCCAGAAGTGCACACTGACAAGTCGTCTTTACCAAACAATATTGGCTGTCAGTGAGTTTGAGGAACATTGTTTCTTGTTCAATTTTTGGACTTGTAGTTCCACGGGACTTTATATATATATATATATATATATATATATAAAAGAAAGCTTTTTACCTTGTTGTTTGCGCTCATACTATCTGTCTCTACATATATATATATATATATATATATATATATATACTAGGTGCTTCATCGCGCCCTACGGGCGCTCTTCACACCGTCGCAAGGGGCTACGCCCCCTTAACCCTTGCATGCCTTTCTGGGGTTTAATATTTGTATTATATGGAGTATTACCTGCATTCCTTTGTTAGTGGTTAAATATTGCACAATGAAAGGGCGTGCGATGGTGAAGGAGGCGCAGCCCCTTGCGACGGCGTGAACAGCACCTGCAGGGCACGATGTACAGAATGTAGCGGGTGCGGGGGGGACTGCGGATGGTGTCTGTAGATGCTGCGGGTGGAGGGGAGGCAGAAGTGGGGCCCGGATGGGGAAGGTTCGGGAGGTGCTGCGCGTGGGGGAGGGGCAGAGGAGTGGGGGATGCAGATGGGGGAGGGGTCCGGAGGCACTGCAGGTGGGGGAGGGGCAGGGGTGCCACGGGTGGGAGAGGGGCAGGTGTGGGGATGTTGTGGATGGGTGAAGGGTTCCGGAGGTGCTGTGGGATGGGTGTGCCGGGGGTTGGGTAGGGGACCGCAGGCACCATGGGTAGGGTAGGGGCAGGTACGGGTGTTGCGGCGGATGGGAAAGGAGGTCCGGAGGTGCTGCAGGTGGTGGAGGGGCAGGTGCGGGGGTGCCATTGGTGGGGGAGGGGTGGGGGAGGGGGGGGACCGCTGATGGAGGAGGGTGTCTGCAGATGCTGCGGGTGGAGGGGGGCAGGTGTGGGGGGAGACGTATAAGGGGGGTGAATGGTGGAAGGGGCCTGGTGGTGAAGGGGTGGAGGAGTGGGAGCCACGGGTGGTGTAGGGGGTCTGGAGGCACAGCATGTGGAGGAGGGGTGGAGTGCCGCATGTGGTGGAGGGGAAGGTGCGGAGGTGTAGTGCATTGGGGAGAGGTCTGGAGGTGCTGCGGGTACTGTACATGCCATAAAAGGTAGTTGGAGGGTATGCAGTAACAGGGCCAGGACAGGGATGACAGGGTCAGTACAGGGTTGACGGGGCCAGGACAGGGGTGACGGTGCCAGGACAGGGGTGACGGGGCCAGGACAGGGGTGACGGGGCCAGGACAGGGGTGACAGGGCCAGGACAGAAATGATAGGGACAGGATAGGGGTGACAGGGCCAGGGTAGGGGCGGCAGGACCAGGACAGGGGTGACGGGGCCAGTATAGGGTTGACAGGGCAAGCACAGGGGTGACAGGGCCAGGATAGGGGTGACAGGGCCAGGATAAGGGTGAAAGGGCCAGGATAAGGGTGAAAGGGCCAGAATAAGGGTGGCAGGGCAAGGCCAGGGGTGACAGGGACATGACAGAACACAGGGCACGGGAGAGATTGGTATTAGGGACAAAACAGTGGTGACAGACAGATGTGTCTTACCGGAGTCACTGCTGCTGGCTGCTGCTGTTCCATTCCAACCTGTTGGGATCTGCTGCTGCTGGAGACTTGGCATGGCTGACTCTCTCAGGCTGGAGTCCTGCTTTCTCTGCCCGTCCGCATCCCTCCCCCCCTCCTCAGTCACACACCGCAGACCTCGCGCAGCTGCCGGGCACTGTGGTAAGGTGAGACTGGAAATGACTGGTTAGCCCCCAGAAGATGCTGCGGCTGGAGGGAGGAGGGGGTCATAGCATGCACGTGGCGCGGACCTCACGGCTTCCGGGCACTGTGGTAAGGGGAGACTGGGAGTGACTGGTTAGCTCCCAGGAGACGCTGCGGCTGGAGAGAGGAGTGGGTCAGAGCCTGCAAGCAGCTCGGATTTCTGCAGCGCTACCAGCCAGCTAAAGTGTGTGAATGAGCTGGGCGCACTCCACTGCGGGTGGCAGCGCTGCAGCTAGCGGTGGGGTTGCCGGGGCTGGAGATAACAGAGGCAGTATGGAACCTGCACAGCGGCAGGTGCCCCACTAAACTGCAGCTAAGAAGCGTGGAGTGTGCCAGAAAGTGACGCTCCTCCGCACCAGAGAGACCCTGCTGAGTATGCCGATGTGGGGGGTCAAGCACACAGTGAGCCGGTGCCCGTCTGTCTGTATGACATACCCCTCACACACCCCCATACCTCCCAAATGTCCCGATTTTCGCGGGACAGTCCCATTTTTTGGGGTCTGTCCCGCTGTCCCACCCGCGGGTCGCATTGTCCGGCGGTGGGGGGGGGGGCAGTTGGAAAGCTCCTGTACTCGCTGTTCTGCTTAGCAGAGCAGCGGTGAATAGTGGAGACAGAGGGAGAGGGGGCATCAGGGGGTACGGATTACGGGGGGGTTCCAGCAGCAGAGCCGGATTAAGGGGGGGGGGTGGCCAGGGGATACGTACCGTTGGCCACACAGTTTTAGGGGGCCCCCCGGCTGGAGTAGCTCTGTCCCAGCTCAGAAGCTCCCCCCGTCCTGCCAGCAACAGCATTGTGCTACAGTCAGCACACGCTGCTGCATATTGGCAGGTCTGTGGTGTTGCAGGGAGGCAGCAGTCTCCCTGCTTTCTTCTCCCTGTGCGGGTGTGTAGGGGGAGCGACCACGTCCTCTGGATTTAGCCCTAGCTGAGGGCGCGATTAGGCCACGCCCCCAACCCACAGCAGGCACAGCAATGAGATAGGGCTCCCCTGTCTCAAGTGCCCTGTGCCCCCCGGACTCATAATCAGCCCCTGGGGGCATGCCAGCAGCTCACAGAGCGCTGGGCAAGCCCCCTCACTGACGAAAACGGGGGCCCTCCCGTGAAGCCACGCCCCCTTTTCGCCGAGTGTGTTTCCCTCCTTCTACCTGGAGAAAGCTCCTGCAGAAAGCTGGGAGGTATGCACCCCTGCCTGTGACATGCCCAATGCCCATGCTATCTGCTTCTGCTCCTAGTCTCCTGTAGATTTGGCCAGATCTCTGTGACTCATTTGAATAACTCCGCCCACTGTTGTGACTCCGCCCAGCGTTAGCAAATGAATCACAAGGTCACAGAATAGGGCTATTATATAGGAGATACAATTTTGAGGAAGGCACCAAGGTGGATGATTTTGGGACTGTGAGTGCCATAACAATATATGTATATGTATATATATATATATATATATATATATATATATACTGTATGTAATAAGTAGGATTATTTTATTTTTTATTTTATTTTTCATTAAAACATTAATGCAAAAAAAATCTGGTTTAAAAAATAATATGGTTAAAACCAATTAAAAAAATATTTTTGTTTTTCAAAACTGTGGAGATTTTTCAACCATGATCTGAACACAACTGCGCATTTTTGAGAGATTCCAAGATGACACCAGTATCAATCTGACATCAGGTGTGTGGTATCCTTGTGGCAGAATGCACTGCATTCGACCTGCGCAATTTCACACATTGGCAACTTTAGTGCTTCGGCGCACACAGGCCAATTGTAATGACCCCACACAATATTAAGTACCTTTTATAATGGTACGTCCAAGTTTTGGTTCACTGATGTATAAAATTGCATATAACACTGAATACTATCTATTCCCAAGTTGTTGGAATGCCAGAGTTGTCTATTAATCCCCCCCCCATTTTTGTATGTGCTTTTTCTCATTAGATTCTCACATTTCAATATACAGGATTTTGCTGGAAGCAGCGGTCTATATTATATTTCAATATTTGTATAAATTCTTCAATAGCCATAACAGTGTGTTAAGTGATTTATATCCCTGATTTACTGAAATTGACTTTTACACAAAGTTCTGCCAATTTTTACAACAGTTTTTGCCAAAGAAAATGTATTGTTTTATGATTTGTCAGAAGGACGCCAGTCACATTTTCCTAATATCAGTTTCCGTAATGGGGGAGAAAAGTGCAAAGTCGCAGCTCTCTAAGAATACTTTATAAAATAAGAAATAAAACACTGTATGATTTATATGACATAAAAACAGAGACAAATATTCCTCTTCTAGGCCAGTGGCTGTATTTAGGCAATTGTATATTTTAGGTATCGTCAGCTGCAAGTGTCTCAATATGCGTTGAGCTCCCAGTCAGTATTTGCATCAAGAATCGCTGCATACGCAGCCAGATCTGCGTTCATCTCCTCACATGCTGGATGCACCGAGCACAGGGTACGGCCGCCCAGCGTGTGTGAGGTTTCCTCCCGGATGCATTGAAACTAAGGTTGACCCCAGGCTGCACTGTCAGGCGGTCCTCCGCCATATATTTTCCGGGAGCGGCTGCATGACGGCTGCGGAAATGGTCCGGACCTCCTCCGTTTGGGACTCCCACCAATGCCGCGACAGAGGCTGCCAAAACATTGATCGCGATCTACCGGTAGATCACGAGCTCTCGCCGGTAGATCACGATCCAAGTGTGACTTGCCGCCTCTGCCAGCGTTCCCAATGATGCATTGCGCGGGTGCACAGATGACGTCATGACGTCATCCGTGCACCCGCGCAATGCACGATTGGGAACGTGATGTGAGGAGCAGCAGCAGCGGCGGGAAGCGGGAGCAGGCACGTGACAGCGGGGATCCAGCCAGCCAGCGAGGAGACAGCCAGTGGAGATCCAGTCAGCTACAGTAAGTATTAATGTTAGTGTGGGCACATGGCACTGTGGGGGCATATGTGGCACTGTGGGGGCATATGTGACACTGTGGGGGCATGTCTGGCACTGTGGGCTCTCGGCACTGTGGGGGCATATCTGGCTCTGTGGGGGCATAGGTGTATCTGGCACTGTGAGGGCATATGTGGCACTGTGGGAGCATGTCTGGTACTGTGGGCACATGGCACTGTGGGAGCATATGTGTATCTGGCACTGTGGGGGCATATTTAGCACTGTGGGCACATGCCACTGTGGGGGCATATGTGTATCTGGCACTGCGGGGGCATATGTGGCACTGTGGGAGCATGTCTGGTACTGTGGGCACATGGCACTGTGGGAGCATAGGTGTATCTGGCACTGTGGGGGCATATGTGGCACTGTGGGGGCATGTCTGGTACTGTGGGCACATGGCACTGTGGGAGCATATGTGTATCTGGCACTGTGGGGGCATATCTAGCACTGTGGGCACATGCCACTGTGGGGGCATATGTGTATCTGGCACTGCGGGGGCATATGTGGCACTGTGGGAGCATGTCTGGCACTGTGGGCACATGGCACTATTGGAGCATATGAGTATCTGGCACTGTGGGGTCATATATGGCAATGTGGGCACAAGCCACTGTGGGGGCATATGTGGCACTGTGGGGGCATATCTGGCACTGTGGGGGCATATGTGTTTGAGGTTTTTACCTGTGGGAGCCAATGTGTGATTGCGTGCGAGACAGTCATTACACCCTGTGCAGCAAGGATACGCCCCTTTTTTGTTATGCCACGCCCTCTTTTTTGTTATGTCACGACCCTTCGGCGCGCATAATTATCCCTCCTAGGTAGATCACAAAAGCTTTTCATCTTTCAAAGTAGATCACCGACTCCAAAAGTCTGGCCACCCCTGATCTAGGATAACCGAACACGTTTCTACTTTTGGGCTTCCTCTGTGCTATATTATAGATTATGTATTTATTTATTTATTTATTTATTTTTACACACAAACACATGATTTGGGGTCATATATATCTACTGAATGCTTTGTGTGGATGAAATAAACCCTGCCTAGCAGTAGGATATTTTGCTCCTTGTAGTACGAGCCATTAGAAGTGACTGTGGGGGGAGAGTGGGTCTGTGTAGGTGGAAGATATGCGTTCCTGTGTTTGTCTAGGACAAAGTTTGGTAAATTGTGGATCTCTAGACGTTGGCTAGTAGAGCACACTGCATAAATTGATCCAAGCCATAGGTTCTTTTCAGGATTTTTTTTAAACAGATTGCAGGCGGGATGTAATGAAATAAGAAAAAAAGCATTTTGTTTCCCCAGCACCCTGAATGATAGCAGTAACCGGATATAAATCTCACACAATATTAGAATTCAGAGATCTCGGTTATATATTTGCGCAAATGTATGATTAAGCCCCCAATCCGTGTCAAGGCCTCTCTGTATATTGGGGGTCCCTAGCGCTATATCTAGGTGCAGGGTGTGGCACCCCAAAAATCAGCATAAGCCAGAAAGCCCAGGGCAGCATACCAGTGAAAAAACTATAGTGTTAATAAATTAGTGTTAGGAAGCCAAAGCTATTAAGAAAGTAATGCAAAAATGAGATGTAATTAAAATAAGAAATAGTGTTAAAGAAATTAGTAAAGTGGTAAGTGTTAATAGAATGTAAAGATATGCCACACTGAAGCCATCCAGCTCAGCTAGTCCAGAGGCACCACACCCCACACCTCCATTACCCCAATCTGGGTCTATGATTAACCAGCAAGGAGCCACATGATAATGGCTCCTTGCTTAAATATATCTAAGCTAAGAGCTACCTACCTTAGAGCAACCCCATAATGCTCCATAGGGCATATCAGGACCTGCACCTCCTTCTAATGCAGGATCCTTTCTGCCTCTCACAACAAACATATATATAGTGGCAGATGCTCAGTTAACCTAGTGATATCATTCAGGTGCTTGAAAGGGAGGGGTATTTCTAAGCAAGAAAAAAGCATTTTGTGGGGTGTGGTGCCCCCGGATTGGCTGAGCTGCATGGCTTCAGTGTGGCATACCTTTACATTATATTAACACTTATCACTTACTGATTTCTTTAACACTATTTCTTATTTTAATTACATCTCATTTTTGTATCGCTTTCTTTATAACTTTGGCTTCCTAACACTAATTTATTAACACTATAGTTTTTTCACTGGTATGCTGCCCTGGGCTTTCTGGCTTATGCTGATTTTTGGGGTGCCACACCCTGCACCTAGATATAGTGCTAGGGACCCCCAATATACAGAGAGTCCTTGACGCGGCTTGGGGGCTTAATCATACATTTGTGCAAATATATGTAACCGAGATCTCTGAATTCTAATATTGTGTGGGATTTATATCCGGTTACTGCTATCATTCAGGGTGCTGGGGAAACAAAATGCTTTTTTCTTGCTTAGAAATACCCCTCCATTTCAAGCACCTGAGTGATATCACTAGGTTAATTGAGCATCTGCCACTATATATGTCTATAGGGATGTAATAAAGTGCCTTTTTTTTTTCCAGGACAAACCCGCACCTTCTCGCACATTAGAAGGTGCTCACGCAATGTAATAGCCTGCGAGTTTTTAAGTTCAAGGCTATTACCTTGTGCGAGTGTGTACGAGTTTTCTAGGATGAAACCTTGCACAATGTAATGTGAGGTTCATTACACTGTGCGAGATTGCCAGAAGCATGCACAGATTAATGAGATCCGTGCATGCTTCTGTTAGGAAAAGGGCTTTAACAGTTAAAGACGTGCAGCCCCCCCCCCCCCCTCCCCAAATGAAGAATAAATATTGTCTTTTACCTGTGGAACTACAGGTCCCAGTGAGCCTCCCCGCATGTTGATACTTGGAGAACTACAAGTACCAGCATTCAGGGCATTAAAGGACCCGCTGGTACTTGTAGTTCCACCTGCAAAAGAAATATTACAATAAAGACCAGACACGCACACCGTGAAAGTATAACTTTAATAAAGCATACTAGCACACTCACACTTTCATATGCTTGCCTACATCCCACATAGCCATTCATGTCCCCTTGTCTAGTAGAAATCCATAGGTTACCTGAAAAAAAAATATATATATAATATCCGGTGTAGATCGGTCCTCTTGTAGGCATCCAAGGGTTAAAAAAAATAGCAAACCGCAAAAAAAAACCATCCACCGGATGTAAAGGGATCCATCTATACACATGGATCCCCTTTTCCCGAATGCCGTGCCTCTCCGTGACTTCTGTCACTTGGAGACCCGGCAACCATTCAGGGAGTACCACATCATATTGCTCTCCTGATTGGCTGTGCGCTCCTGGCCTGTCATTCAAGCGGAGCCCATAGACTTTAATGGGGTGAAAAAAAATCCCCATTGAAGTCTATGGGGGGATCCTGCGGTCTATCACAGACGGTAAGGTTGAGGTCACTCTGGTTTATTTTTTGGAGAGATTTTGGTAATGTTTTAGGTGCGAGTTAAAATCTCACACCCTATTACATTTCCCGAGCTGTATGTATGCAATGGTAAAACATCTGGATACGAGTTTTGGGATTAAAGGGAACATGCGAGTTTGCATATTCCTGCGTCCTGTTACATTGGTTGAGTTTGCAAAATGTGCAAGTTTAGCACTAAACTTGCACATTTATACAAATGTTTATTTATTACATCCAGCCTATTGAGTGTTAATAAGGGGCAGATTTATTAAGCTCGGTGAAGTGATAAATTGGAAGGTGATAAAGTTCCATCCAGTCACCTCCTGTCATTTTTCAAACCCAGCCTGTGACATGGTAGTTAGGAGCTGATTGGCTGGTGCATTATCACCTTACTTCACCGAGCTTAATAAATCTGCCCCTAAGTGAAGATAGGTGTATAGACATCTGTTGATAGATCTCCTCATTGCTGTCTAATATATTTATATTTATTGCTTTTTCTTTGTAGACTAGACAGCAAAATGTGTATTCACACTCCTTAAGTGCCCCATACACTACAGCGATTACACCCGATTTCAGCCCAATTTGGGCATTCGGCCTGATATATTGGGTGAAATCGGGCATTTTGGCTGTGTATCCGATCCGATGCGCGGCCCCGTGAGCGTCGGATCGGATCCTCCAGATTGAATGTCCGACCCCGCATGCGTGGCTGGGATCGGCCAGGATCGCCCAAGATACATTGTATGTAAAAGGACAGCATACGATGTATCTTGGGCTATCTTGCCCCCCCGGGAGGCTGCCGGGGTGATCCCCAGCGATCACCTGCGACATGTCAGATGGACATGTCGCAGTAGTGTATGGGGCCCTTTAGCCTGAGTGGGATTACACCGACACTGACACTTTGTGGTTTATAAATCATCCATAAAATAGATATGTTGAAGTCTGCTGTCACATCGTTCAGACCTGTGGTAATTTGCAGACACACCTCTCTTTCTGTCAGTAGGAAATGCAGAGCCTCTTTGCCTGGTAGAAGTGTGTTGTGAAGATTCCGTGTACCCATCTCTGTAGGTTCCCTACTCAGCGGCCACCCCTCCTCCGACATGGTACACAATCCCCAGTTTGGGCGTTGCAACCCCAGCCACAGTTCTTGTCACTTCAGAAGGTGGATGGAAGTAGCTGCCACCTCTGCTCCTCAGTTGTGGATGTGGCGATTGGCTGCGTACCTTCATAGCCGCACTCCCATCACTGACATTGAGGAGCAACAGCCAAAACATTCACAGGGGAAGAGCCTCTGGACACTCCTTCTCCATGTCAGCTACTGGCGCTCAATGTGCCGGTCATCTCTTGCACCTTTAGACAGCTGCCTATATTTTCCAAATCTTGTCGCGGCCCTGAGTGTACCCCTCTCCTCCCTTTCTCAGATGATTGTAGAGGAGTTGGGATACGCATTCGCATGGCTGATAGGTCTGTTTTTTGTTTTGTTTTTTTGTTTTGTTTTTTTGTGTCATTTTCCACACTTATATAGAGTTCCAAAAATTGGGTCATTAAGGAGGAGTATTAAAGTAAAAGCTTTTATTGCCTATAACTATAAACAGAGTGTTCTAACCAGCCAATAAATGATTGTAAAGAATTTGGCTTCACCTCCATTATAATAACAATTCATAAACATAATGCCAAAAGCACGTGTAATCTGACATTGTGTGTGTGTGTGTGTGTGTGTGTGTGTGTGTGTGTGTGTGTGTGTGTGTGTGTGTGTGTGTGTGTGTGTGTGTGTGTGTGTGTGTGTGTCAGGTATATGGCTGTGTGCTCATTTCCTATTGTTGTCTGTGTTATGCTTGGAGGGTAAATGTTCTATCTGTACATCTATGAGCAGGAGGTGCGACTATTGTTTTATATTCTGAAAAAAAAAAAACACACAGCACACACTGTATTATATGAGACACTCGACTCGGTAATAATAATGATGCATGTATAGACTTATTACACACCACCGCCAAGAGCACAAGTTCGCGGCTCGGCTTTTATGGTGTGTATGCAGAGCATCTGGCGGTGCCATTCTCCACTGCATTGTGTCCCATGCCCCAAGGTATATAGCTCTCCGGAGTCTTCTATAATTTCAGACTGACCCCTTTAATTAGGAATCATAGGTTCAGCACGCACTCTACACCCAGATCCCCCATCTTCCCTCCCTTCCTTCTCCTTATGGAATAACAGTTCTTTTATGGTTTTGAAATTCTGAAAGTAAAAGCAGAACATCGCTTGCACAGCACACAATAAGATTTAGCTGCCAACAAAGTTTGTTTCTTCTAGGTAGTTCCTCCGTCTCACATATAGCAGGCCATGAACTTAGCTTGACCATAATAGGATTGTTCTTTTCTCTCGACATAAAAGAGAATTTATCTTTTCCATGGTTCCCTCAGTTACTGATAGAACCTTGGGGGTCATTCCGACCCGTTTGCACGCAGCGGTTTGTCGCTGCGGTGCAAACGGGTCCGGAATGCGCATGCGCGACGTTGCCCGGCGACAGGGGTCACCGGGTTACGTCGCGTCCTACGAAGGAAGCGGTCACAGCGCTGACCGCAAACAAGATTGACAGAAAGAAGGCGTACCTGGGCGGATCCGGACCGTTGGAGACCGTTTTCGGGGAGTGGAGAAGAAAACGCAGGCGTGTCCAGCAGAACCGAGGGCGGATGTCTGACGTCAAAGCCGGCCCCGGCATCGCAGAGATCGTCGCACAGAGTAAGTATGTCCAGGGCTAGTCTACTTTTGCTTAAAATTTTTTTAGCTTAGCAGGGCTGCACAAGCGATCGCATCCCTGCTAAGCTAAAATATACTCCCCCATAGGCGTGGACTAGTTGATCGCAGCAGCAGCAGCAAAAAGTTGCTGGCTGCGATCAACTCGGAATGACCACCCTTGTTACATTATTCACTTGACATATGACAGTGGTTGACTGACAATTAGGATAAACGGTTTGGTTATTTTTTCTTTTAATGGAGCATCTGGTCTGTCGTGGTTCACACCAAGTCTTGGCAATTCGCTTTGAGTGTCACCCTGTGTTTTATCCAGCTCTCTGTGATTCATCTTATTCGGGTTCTCTGCAATGCTAAATAGGGCACATTCTTTGCCAGGTCAGGGAAATATGGCAGAATGGGTCCTCTAGGGTGCAAAAAAAATGTTTTTTAAATTATGTTGCAAAAGTATTAAATAACCATGTAGGCTGCTATCATCTCCACTGAAAACCAAAATGTCCCTCAAGAATGTTTTTAGAACTGAAACCCCATCTAACTTCTTACCTGCAATAATCATCTGGGTACTTACAGTCAGGATTCCGCCGTCTGCATTTTGTCCAGTGTCGGAGTTCCAGAGTCTGGATTCCATTGCTAGGATTCGGACTGCCGTCATCCTGGCATCATCCTTTCTAAAAGTCACTGTCCTCTTCCAGGTTCAACACTTATATCTTAAGGAGCTGGTTACTGTCAGTTGTCTCTGTGGACTAATTAACCTGCTTAACAAGGATGTAATATAAAAAATGTCCTGTACTGCATTAAGAAATGCTAAATTGTATTTAGGATAAATGTCTTGTGGACATCGACGTGGAATTGCAAGCCATTTAGAGACAGTCCGATCTTGGACAGATCTCTTGCACCAAGAATAAGAACAGGTGTAATTATGCGCTTATTATGACGACACAGATAGATAGTTTAGTGCAGCGGACTCCGAATACTGTCAAAGATCCGTAATTATTTTGAGGATGCCATGCCATGATCCAGGGGGTTCGTAAACTCCCAGATTGTCAGGTCCAGGTGGGAATTACTCCTGGGTAACTTATTTCAGGAATGATATTGATGGTCATTCCGAGTTGATCGCTAGATGCCGTTGTTCGCAGCGCAGCGATCAGGCTAAAATTCGGCATTTCTGCGCATGCGCACGCGCGATGTACGGATACAAAGTCCTTTGTGGTTTTGCACAGGTTCTAGCGAAGCTTTCAGTCACACGGCACAACCCCGGAAGATTGACATGTAGTGGGCGTTTCTGGGTGGCAACCGACCGTTTTTAGGCAGTGCTTAGAAAAACGCAGGCGTGTCGGGGAAAACGCAGGCGTGGCTGGGCGGGTGTGTGACGTCAAAAGCCGTCCATCCGTCGTTAGAATCAACGCACACGAAGAGTAAGTCCAGGGCTGGTCTTGTTTTGCACAAAAAGATTTTGCAGCCGCTCTGCTGCACAGGCGTTCGCACTTCTGCAAAGCGAAAAATACACTCCCAGTGGGCGGCGACTATGCGTTTGCATGGCTGCTAAAAACTGCTAGCGAGCGATCAACTCGGAATGACCCCCATTGTCCCATAACACCAGGTATATTATCAACCTGAGCTACTGGCTAATAAAAATGCCATTGGGAACCTTAATGTTTTATATGGAAGCCTTCACTGACCTTAGATCATTGGAGTCTGGAACCCCTTCTTCAATGCAGCAACATATTATAAGCCCCAAAGACTATTGTAAATTCTCTGTCTCGTCCTGAACCCTAGTATAGGCCGTGGCATGCAGTAAGGATTTTCTTTTATCACCATGCTTTCTTTCCGTTGTGGAAAGAAGGTTTTAGTGATGGCAATTAGAATTAAAGATTATTTAGGTGAGCTTGAAGGAATAAAAGACTCTCATGTGTCCATGATCTTCTTTCAATGTTAATTAAGCACTTAACATAATTTACTCTTTAGCAACGCTGAGGGATTTATCTCAAAATTGAATTAAGTCAGGGCTATTAATAAGTAGGGACAGGCAGAAATTATATTCTGTAATACACTGTCCCCAGCTAATAAATTGCACAAACAATTACTCTGTAAGACACATTGGGGGTCATTCCGACCCGATTGCAGCGTGCTTTCGTTCGCACAGCTGCGACCGGGTCACGACTGCGCACGCGCGAGGGCCGTAATGGGGCAACAACGCTAACTACGATGGAAGCAGTCGCAGCGGCGACCACAAGGAGATTGACTGCAGGAAGGCGTTCTGGGGCGGCAAATCACCGTTTGGAGCTGTTTTCGGGGAGTGGTAAGGAAAATGCAGGCGTGTCCAGGCGAATGGAGTCTGACGTCAAAGCCGAGCCCATCATCGCTGGATCCGTCGCACAGGGTAAGTATGTCCAGGGCTGCTCTTGTTTAGCAGGAAACTTTTTTAGCATAACAGGGCTGCACAAGCGATCGCAGCCTTGCTATGCTAAAATACACTCCCCCATAGGCGGAGATTAGTTGATCGCACCAGCAGCAAAAAGTTGCTTGGTGCGATCAACTCGGAATGAGGGCCATTATGCCATTTTGTTAAAAATACTAAGATCCTATAAAATGATTGGGAACTAAATTTCTCTAACGTCCTAGTGGATGCTGGGGACTCCGTCAGGACCAGGGGGATAGCGGCTCCGCAGGAGACAGGGCACAAAAGCAAGCTTTTAGGATCACATGGTGTGTACTGGCTCCTCCCCCTATGACCCTCCTCCAAGCCTCAGTTAGGTTTTTGTGCCCGTCCGAGAAGGGTGCAATCTAGGTGGCTCTCTTAAAGAGTTGCTTAGAAAAAGTTTTTAGGTTCTTTATTTTCAGTGAGTCCTGCTGGCAACAGGCTCACTGCAACGAGGGACTTAGGGGAGAGAATTTCAACTCACCTGCGTGCAGGATGGATTGGATTCTTAGGCTACTGGACACCATTAGCTTCAGAGGGAGTCGGAACACAGGTCTCGCCCTGGGGTTCGTCCCGGAGCCGCGCCGCCGACCCCCTTGCAGATGCTGAAGATTGAAGAGGTCCGGAACCAGGCGGCAGAAGACTTTTCAGTCTTCCTCAGGTAGCGCACAGCACTGCAGCTGTGCGCCATTGTCTGTCAGCACACTTCCCACAGCGATCACGGAGGGTGCAGGGCGCGGGGGGGGGGCGCCCTGGCAGCAATGTAGAATACCTGTATGGCGAAAAATACATCACATATAGCCCTTGAGGCTATATGGATGTATTTAACCCCTGCCAGACTTCACAATCTCCGGAGAAGAAGCCCGCCAAAAAGGGGGCGGGGCCTATTCTCCTCAGCACACAGCGCCATTTTCCCTCACAGAAAGGCTGAGGGGAAGGCTCCCAGGCTCTCCCCTGCACTGCACTACAGAAACAGGGTTAAAACAGAGAGGGGGGGCACTGATTTGGCGATATACATATATATTAAATGCTATATGGGAGGAACACTTATATAAGGGTTGTCCCTGTATAATTATAGCATTTTGGTGTGTGCTGGCAAACTCTCCCTCTGTCTCCCCAAAGGGCTAGTGGGTCCTGTCCTCTATCAGAGCATTCCCTATGTGTGTGCTGTATGTCGGTACGTGTGTGTCGACATGTATGAGGAAAATGTTGGTGAGGAGGCGGAGCAAATTGCCTGTAATGGTGATGTCACTCTCTAGGGAGTCGACACCGGAATGGATGGCTTACTTATGGAATTACGTGATAATGTCAACACGCTGCAAGTGGGTTGACGACATGAGACGGCCGGCGAACAAATTAGTACCGGTCCAGGCGTCTCAGACACCGTCAGGGGCTTGTAAAAACGCCCATTTACCTCAGTCGGTCGACATAGACCCAGACACGGACACTGATTTCAGTGTCGACGGTGAAGAAACAAACGTATTTTCCTTTAGGGCCACACGTTAAGGGCAATGAAGGAGGTGTTACATATTTCTGATACTCCAAGTACCACAAAGAAGGGTATTATGTGTGAGGTGAAAAAACTACCTGTAGTTTTTCCTGAATCAGATAAATTAAATGAAGTGTGTGATGATGCGTGGGTTTCCCCCGATAGAAAATTATTGGCGGTATACCCTTTCCCGCCAGAAGTTAAGGCGCATTGGGAAACACCCCTCAGGGTGGATAAGGCGCTCACATGCTTATCAGAAAAATATCCTAAAAAGTATACACACACATGCTGGTGTTATACTGTGACCAGCGATCGCCTCAGCCTGGATGTGCAGAGCTGAGGTGGCTTGGTCGGATTCCCTGACTAAAAATATTGATACCCTTGACAGGGACAGTATTTTATTGACTATAGAGCATTTAAAGGATGCATTTCTATATATACGAGATGCGCAGAGGGATATTTGCACTCTGGCATCAAGAGTAAATGCGATGTCCATATCTGCAAGAAGATGTTTATGGACACGACAGTGGTCAGGGGATGCAGATTCCAAACGGCACAAAGATGTATTGCCGTATAAAAAGGGAGGAGTTATTTGGGGTCGGTCCATGGGACCTGGTGGCCACGGCAACTGCTGGAAGATCCACCGTTTTTTACCCTAAGTCACATCTCTGCAGAAAAAGACACCGTCTTTTCAGCCTCAGTCTTTTCGTCCCTATAAGATATCTGCCCAGGGATAGAGGAAAGGGAAGAAGACTGCAGCAGGCAGCCCATTCCCAGTAACAGAAGCCCTCCACCGCTTCTACTAAGTTCTCAGCATGACGCTGGGACCGTACAGGACCCCTGGATCCTACAAGTAGTATCAAAGGGGCACAGATTGGAATGTCGAGGCGTTTCCCCCCTCGCAGGTTCCTGTAGTCTGCTGTACCAATGTCCCCCTCCGACAGGGAGGCAGTATTGAAAACAATTCACAAGCTGTATTCCCAGCAGGTGATAATAAAATTACCCCTCCTACAACAAGGAAAGGGGTATTGTTCCACACTATAGGGTGGTACTGAAGCCAGAAGGCTAGGTGAGACCGATTCTAAATCTGAAAAATTTGAACACTTACAAGGGTTCAAATCCAGATGGAGTCACTCAGAGCAGTGATAGCGAACTGGGAACAAGGGGACTATATGGTGTCCCGGGACATCAGGGATGCTTACCTCCATGTCCCAAAATTTGCTTTTCTCACCAAGGGTACCTCAGGTTCGTGGTACAGAACTGTCACTATCAGTTTCAGCCGATGCCGTTGGAGTGTCCAAGGCACCCCGGGTCTTTACCAAGGTAATGACCGAAATGAGGATTCGTCTTCAAAGAAAATGGACGACCTCCTGATAAGAACAAGGTCCAGAGAACAGTTGGAGGTCGGAGTAGCACTATCTCAAGTAGTTCTACGACAGCACGGGTGGATTCTAAATATTCCAAAACCGCAGTTGTTCCGACGACACGTCTGCTGGTCCTAGGGATGATTCTGGACACAGTCCGGGAAAAGGGTGTTTCTCCCAGAGGAGAAAGCCAGGGAGTTATCCGAGCTAATCGGGATCCTCCTAAAACCAGGAAAAGTGTCAGTGCATCATTGCACAAGAGTCCTGGTAAAAAATGGTGGCTTATTACGAAGCGCTTCCATTCGGCAGATTTCACGCAAGAACTCTTCAGTGGGATCTGCTGGACAAATGGTCCGGATCGCATCTTCAGATGCATCAGCGGATAACCCTATATCCAAGGACAAGGGTGTCTCTCCTGTGGTGATTACAGAGTGCTCATCTTCTAGAGGGCCGCAGATTCGGCATTCAGGATTGGATGCTGGTATCCACGGAGGCCAGCCTGAGAGGCTGGGGAGCAGTCACACAGGGAAAAAATTTCCAGGGAGTGTGATCAAGTCTGGAGAATTCTCTCCACATAAATATACTGGAGCTAAGAGCAAATTTGTAATGCTATAAGCTTAGCAAGGCCTCTGCTTCAAGGTCAGCCGGTATTGATCCAGTGGGATAACATCACGGCAGTCGCCCACGTAAACAGATAGGGCGGCACAAGAAGCAGGAGGGCAGTGGTCAAAACTGCAAGGATTTTTCGCTAGACGGAAAATCATGTGATAGCACTGTCAGCAGTGTTCATTCCGGGAGTGGACGACTGGGAAGCAGACTTCCTCAGCAGGCACGACCTCCACCCGGGAGAGTGGGAACTTCATCGGGAAGTTTTCCGCATGATTGTGAACCGTTGGGAAAGACCAAAGGTGGAAATGATGGCGTCCCGCCCGAACAAAAAACGGGACAGGTATTGCGCCAGGTCACGAGACCTTCAGGCGATAGCTGTGGACGTCCTGGTAACACCGTGGGTGTAACAGTCGGTGTATGTGTTCCCTCTTCTGCTTCTCATAACCAAGGTATTGAGAATTATAAGACGTAGAGGAGTAAGAACTATACTCGTGGCTCCGGATTGGCCAAGAGGGACTTGGTACCCGGAACTTCAAGAGATGCTCACAGAGGACTAATGGCCTCGGGAGCTAAGATGGGATTTGCTTTCAGCAAGAACCATGTCTGTTCCAAGAGGAACCGTGGCATCTGCCTCTAAGAAAGGACCTGCTCCAGCAGGGACCTTGTCTGTTCCAAGACTTACCGCGACTGCGTTTGACGGCATGGCGGTTGAACGCCGGATCCTAAGGGAAAAGGCATTCCGGAAGAGGTCATACCTACCCTGGTCAAAGCCAGGAAGGAGGTGACCGCACAACGTTATCACCACATGTGGTGAAAATATGTTGCGTGGGTGAGGCCAGGAAGGCCCCACGAAAAAAATTTCAACTAGGTCGATTTCTGCACTTCCTGAAAACAGGAGTGTCTATGAGCCTCAAATTGGGGTCCATTAAGGTTCAAGTTTCGGCCCTGTAGATTTTCTTCCAGAAAAAATTGGCTTCAATTCCTGAAGTCCAGACGTTTGTCAAGGGAGTATTGCATATACAGCCCCTTGTGTGCCTCCAGTGGCACCGTGGGATCTCAACGTAGTGTTGGGATTCCTCAAATCATATTGGTTTGAACCGATCAAATCTGTGGATTTGAAATATCTCACATGGAAAGGGACCATGTTGTGGCCCTGGCCTCGGCCAGGCGATTGTCAGAATTGGGGGCTTTGTCTTAAAAAAAGCTCATATTTGTTTTTCCATTCGGACAGGGCAGAACTGCGGACTCGTCCCCAGTTTCTTCCTAAGGTGGTGTCAGCGTTTCGCCTGAAACAACATATTGTGGTGCCTGCGGCTACTAGGGACTTGGAGGACTCCAAGTTGCTAGACGTTGTCGGGGCCCTAAAAAATAGATATATATATATATATATATATATATTTCCAGGACGGCTGGAGTCAGAAAGTCTGACTTGCTGTTTATATTGTATGCACCCCAAAAGATGGGTGCTCCTGCTTCTAAGCAGACTATTGCTCGTTGGATTTGTAGTACAATTCAGCTTGCACAGTCTGTGGCAGGCCTGCCACAGCCAAAATCTGTCAATGCCCATTCCACAAGGAAGGTGGGCTCATCTTGGGCGGATGCCCGAGGGGGTCTCGGCTTTAAAATTTTGCCGAGCAGCTACGTGGTCAGGGGGGAACACGTTTGTAAAATTCTACAAATTTGATACCCTGGCTGAGGAGGACCTGGAGTTCTCTCATTCGGTGCTGCAGAGTCACCCGCACTCTCCCGCCCGTTTGGGAGCTTTGGTATAATCCCCATGGTCCTGACGGAGTCCCCAGCATCCACTAGGACGTTAGAGAAAATAAGATTTTACTTACCGATAAATCTATTTCTCGTAGTCCGTAGTGGATGCTGGGCGCCCATCCCAAGTGCGGATTGTCTGCATTACTTGTACATAGTTATTGTTACAAAAATCGGGTTATTATTGTTGTGAGCCATCTTTTTTAGAGGCTACTTCATTGTTATCATACTGTTAACTGGGTTCAGATCACAAGTTGTACGGTGTGATTGGTGTGGCTGGTTTGGGTCTTACCCGGGATTCAAGATCCTTCCTTATTGTGTACGCTCGTCCGGGCACAGTACCTAACTGAGGCTTGGAGGAGGGTCATAGGGGGAGGAGCCAGTACACACCATGTGATCCTAAAAGCTTGCTTTTGTGCCCTGTCTCCTGCGGAGCCGCTATCCCCCTGGTCCTGACGGAGTCCCCAGCATCCACTACGGACTACGAGAAATAGATTTATCGGTAAGTAAAATCTTATTATTTATGCACTACAGGACCTTACCATTAGCAGTTTCTAGCAGTAATTTAAAGACCTTGGTTCTCCTCAGTTTATAAGGAGAGGTAGATCACCTCAAATATCCCACAGAAAACTATTTCCAATAAGAAGTAAGGTAGACTCTTTCCAAATAGTTCTAAAGATGGGTACACACTTAGGAATAAAGTAAACAACTTCGCTCATTTTGGCCCTTCCTGAGCAACGTCATTTTACTTTATCGCTAAGTATGTATGCCGACGACGACGAGCGATGCACGACCCCGCAAGACCTTAACGACCCTCGGTGTCAGCTGTGCATGCAGTTCAATTTGGACTCCTCGTCCAAAACTGCATGCTCCGGCCGGCCACGCCATGACGTCGCTGTGCGATATCATTAGTGATATCGCACAGTGAGTATGCCTGCCGTCAGGCGTCCCGTCCCGGGAAGGGAAACAATAGACGACATCGATCATCGAGCACATCCCCTAGTGTATATCCACCTTAAATATTATAATGCAGCTAGGATTACACAACTTGCCTCGTGAATATTTTATAATTGCCTTTTGTTATGGGTTCAGTTGAAAAATTATATGATTAATCCATTGTCTGAGCTCTCTTATATGGCATAATGACCGCAGTGTAAGCAATGTGCACCTGTACCGTCTTTGGGCATAATTCAGACCTGATCGCTCGCTAGGGGTTTTTTTGCAGTCCTGCGTTCGCATAGTTGCCGCCCACAGAAGATTGTATTTTTGCTGTGCAAGTGTGCGATCGCATGTGCAGCCGAACGGTACAAACAGATTTTGTGCAGTCTCTGCGCAGCCCAGGACTTACTCAGCCGCTGCGATCACATCAACCTGTCCAGGAGCGGAATTGACGTCAGACACCCTCCCTGCAAACGCTTGGACACGCCTGCGTTTTTCCAACCACTCCCAGAAAACAGTCAGTTGACACCCACAAACACCCTCTTCCTGTCAATCTCCTTGCGTACGCTCGTGCGAATGGATTCTTCGCACAAACCCATCACTGAGCGGCAATGCGCTTTGTACCCATGCAACGAGCCTGCGCACTGCGGTGCATACGCATGCGCAGTTTAGACCTGATCGTGCGCTGTGCGAAAATGCAGCCTAGCAATCAGGTCTGAATTACCCCCCTTGTCTACGATACTTTCTCACCAGAGGAATATCTCAATTTAGGTTTTCTCGATTACCACTCCTAATGTTTATTAGCAACTCAGACCTTTTCTCTGGGTCTGGGAATGTGGGATTATTACTGGTGGATCAGGAGTGGTCTTGTTAGACTCTATTCGTTTCAATATTTAAAAAAATAGTTTATGACTAGAGATCAGTCATGTAGATGTATAACCCACCCCACCAATCGTGGTTATCTCAGGGATTAGATATCTTAATTATCTTTCCAATGGCCGACCTGACATTAAAGAAAAAAATTCAATACCAAACAAATCCTTTATCCAATTTTTACAAATCCGTAACTATCACTCTTTTATAAAACACAGACTTTGCTCCAGGCCTGTAATCCTTGGCCACTTTTGTTCGATGTCAGTCAGCAAATATACTCTGAGACTCCGGTGAGCGGTATTCAAATGATATATCACGCCCAATCCCCGTATTCGCACCTATAGTAATCAAGTTTAGCAGCGTAAAGGGTTGGGTGCCTCACTACCTCGGGGGAGCAGAGCTGAATTGATGATACCACACCCGACAGCAGAAACAGAACAGGTGTGGACGGGGGCAGGAAAAATGAATACTGCCGGGATGTTAAAATACAGAAATACACTTTATTGGTGCATAGACTTATAAGTGATGTTAACAAAACGGCATGCAGTTGAAAAAAATGATAAGCAAATTAGAATCAATACTTAACTTATACTTGAAAGTTCTTATGTTTGTCCTTCATATCTTCAATCATCTGAGGGGGACCCTTCATCGACTGATGGTCAATCTCACCACAGATGCGCTATGCACAGACACATGTCGCATTGGCTCTCAGCCTTAGCTGAATCCCAGTTTCACACAGGGAAGACTCTCTTCGGGAGCAGTAGGATTTGCCGGTGCATGGGATTCCGGCGCTCGTAATACCGACGCCGAGATCCTGATTTGTAAGAAGCCAACAGGGGTGAATATCGGGTGTTCCCCCACACCCTCTCCCAATCCCCTAACCCTCCCTGCAGCCTAACCCTAACCTCCCCCCTTTGTGCCAAAACCTATCCCCCCCATTCCTGCTACCCTTATTGGGGTCCAAACAGTAAACTGCAAGGCATGCAGAAAACATTTTAACCCACTGGTAACGAGCCCTCTCACTACTTTTGAGCTCCACCTGCCAGGCTCTGCAGCCTGAGATCCACACGAGAGAGCTTGGGAAAACTTTAGACGGTGAGGACTGGGCTGAAATCAGACAAAACATGGCTTCCGGTTCCGTATGTGTTCGAGTTATTATTATTATCAGTTATTTATATAGCGCACACATATGCTGCAGCACTTTACAGAGAACATTTGACCATTTACATCAGCCCCTGCCCCAGTGGAGCTTACAATCTATTTTCCCTACCACATGGACACACATTCACAGTTTCACACTAGGGTTCATTTGTTGGGAGGCAGTTAATCAGTATATTTCTGGAGTGTGGGAGAAAACCGGAGTACCCGGAGGAAACCCACGCAAGTACGGGGAGAATATACAAACTCGGTGCAGTTTGGGCCATGGTGGGAATGGAACCCATGACCTCAGTGCTGTGAGGCAGTAATGCTAACCATTACACCGTCTGTGCTGCCCAAGTTAAACAAACTGCTTATAAGCTCCATGATAGGTGGTACTTGGTCACTTCAAGATAAATTCTCAGTGCATGTACCAGATGCATGTTGCAGGGGTTGCCCAGCAACAGACACTTTCGGTCATACTTGGTGGGATTTTCTCAAAATTGATCCCCAGAGCTGTGTGCCATCTGTTGTCCACACGGCTGAATTTTGAGTTTCTTCTCTCGGAATACATATGAAACACTGGCGGTCGGGATGCCAGCGGTCACATGATCAACAGCAAACGGGGTAAGTAATTTTACCCTCCGCTAACCCTAACACTCAGGGGGTGGCAGCTATGGCTACCCCTCTGGGGTTGTCGGCTATGGCTAACCCTCAGGGATTGGCAGCAGTGGCTAACCACCCCACTAGTGGCTAACTCTAACCCTGAACCCCAATACTCAACTTCGGTTGCCTCCTGAGTAGACTCGGGATTCTGGCGTATCACATGACCGATGGGATGCAGAACGCATCCCCCTCTCTCTCTCACATGGTTCCTCTCGTTGCCATTGAATTTTCCTTCAGCCACTAAACGTCACAGTAAGCTAATCAGGCATGTAGCTTTAGCAATTACTTGTCAGATTGGCTCTACCTGGCGTCAGCCACCTCCCCCATTTATGCTCGAAGTCACAAATAGAATTTGGTACATATACCAGATGGAATATTTGACAAGCATTTTGCATAATTCCTTGAGTTCCTTCATAAAATTTGGGAGCCCAGGGTCTTAAACTTTGTTGTTCTCCATTCTTTTTATAGCTATCATCTTTCTGCCTACATAATTATTATTATTATTATTATTTTGTGGTTAGCCACCGCCGTGCTTCTCACCTCTCTTTTCTGCTCTTTCCCACTTTCCGTTCGGTATTTTAAAATGAATGACATTTCTCGCTAGCTCGATTCACCTGGACCTGTCACATGTTTGCTGTTAGCGTTTTACGGCTTTTGTGCCCTGACTTGCTTGTACCTGCTTGTTTTGATATGTCATTCTAATTATAAAGTATTTTCTAAAAGAAAATAAAAGCGTAGGAAGGATTTCCAGAGCCAAGGCAGCACAGGAACACGAGAGGGAAGTTACTACTGTAGTATGCATTATACCAGTGGTTCCTAATCTCAGTGCCTTGGGGCGCTTGCAGGTGTGTCGCAGGTTGGTGGTCCATTTTTTTATGGTCAATGTGATGGGTCCACCACCAGAAAACTGACTCTAAAGACAATTTACCTAATCATTTTTGCAGACTATCTCAATAAGAAACTTGCCGTGAAAAATCGTTGCAACGATCTGCAACTCTTAGAGAAAATGATCCCATACAATTATCAGTGAACCAATGCGTTTGTGTAGATTTGGAGGCAATCTTTTCTATAAAGCCCATCGCTTGCTCACTCCACTCCCCTTTGTCATTCGTTCTTTCCTACCTATCTTTGTGTTATGTTTTTATGATAGAATGTCAACATATCGTTCCCAGTGGACCAGCGGCTACTTACCTGCTCCTGATGGCTGCAGCGGCTTCCAGGTCCCGTGTTCATGTTCCGGTGAGTATTCCTCCTCTATCTCTAACCCTCCCCCTAATGTTTAACCTGTGAATGTCGACATGTTACCTGTCAAACATTGCAAATGTTGACCTAATGACTACATCCCTAGCGTAGACATGCCCTCCGTGAACTTTCCTACTTGAGGACGCCCTGTTATGCTTCTCCAGACATACGTATTGATCAGTGGTTCTCAAACTCGGTCCTCAGGACCCCGCACGGTTCACGTTTTCCATGTCACCCAGCAGCTGCACTGTGTATCACCAACTGTCACATTTTAAAAATCTACAGGTGACCTGCAAAACATAAACCGTGTGGGGTCATGAGGACCGAGATTGAGAACCTGTGGTGTAGCTGATAAGCTTACAGCTCTGCATCATCAGTACTTGTGTGCGCCCATGTCTTGAGCACTTAGCTAAGACTCTGCGCCAGGACCTAAGTGTCCAGGTTGGTCTAATATGGCCACCGTGTGTGTGTGTGTGTGTGTGTGTGTGTGTGTGTGTGTGTGTGTGTGTGTGTGTGTGTGTGTGTGTGTGTGTGTGTGTGTGTGGTGGCATTGTATCGAGAGCCATCCCTCTGCTCCGGGAAGACAACGTGGTCTCGATGCAGGTTTTGGAATTGTTGAGGCTTTCAGGACTTCTACTGTTCACTGTTGGCCAATTGTTTAATCATATAAGAACATAAACATTGGTTACTTCTTGTAAAAGTTATTTCTCGACTAATACATGTAAAGCAAGTGACGGACATGCTGAAACCTCTTTGGCAATGTTATTTGTACTATTGTACAATTCATTCAGTCAGCAAAGATATTGTATAAATAGCATTTGGTGCACTTATGGTTACTAGTGATGTAATCGGTATATTCACTGTCCCTGTTGCCCTGAACTGGTTTATATAAAAGTACTTTTTCTGGAAAATCTCTGATACATTACAAGCTGTAGTGTTCTTAGGGCAACTTTGCAATCTTTGGGTAGAGTGTTCTTAAGGCAAAATAGGCTGTTGTGCTCCAATCATATCTTGCTTCTATATATGAAAAGTCTGTACATCCACTCCTGTGGGTCCCTCTGTGTGTTAATGCCTTCACCGTCTATCCACCTCAAAATGATCCAACCACACAGTATCGGGACTTAACGCAGGGCACTATGAGGTATATTCAATTGACGTCGAAAGCTGGCGTCTGTCGAAAAGACGGCAGTTTTCGACTTTTTTTAGGTCGGAAGGGGTTCCAACCTATTCAATATTTTTGAGAAGTTGAGAAATTCGACTTGTCGAAAAGCACGTGGATCGGCGGTATAGCTGCCGAGCCACGTGCTTGTGTCTGTTTTGTCCCCCTTTTCGACCATCTCAGTCCGACATAGAAAAATGTTGGACTGAGATGTGGACCCAGAGGAGGAGAGGGGGGGGGGGAGCCGCAGGGAGACGTGGGACAGCTGCGGGCAGCCAGATGAGATCAGCGCTACAGCACAGCGCTACAGCAGGATGTCACACAGCCGCGCCGCTCACGGCAACTTCCACCCAGCTCCAGCAAGCCTGCTGCAGCGCTACTGTAGCGCTGATCTCCTCCGTCTGCTGGCGGCTCCCCCCACTGGTCTCCCCGCGGCTCCCCCCCCCCCTCCTCCTCCTGGGTTCCTCATCTCAATTCGACTTGAAAAAGTCGAATTGAGATGGGATTGAACAGGGGTTGTCGGATCCATTCTGACAAATGCATGTCGGAATGGATCCGACGCCAATTGAATATACCCCTATGTCAGGTAGTTATGTAAGATAGTGTAACTTACCCGGGTAGTCCAGTGGTTTCTGCTGGTCCTGCGTATCTCGATCCCCTGTTCCTGATGTGTGGTTTGTGGGTGAAGAGCTTAATGGGTTAAATGGCAGAATAGAGAAGACTCTGCACTTGTTTAAAAGTCAACGTTTTATTCAGTGTTTAGTCAGAAACACATCTGCCGGTAGTGTCCACAACTTAACACCGCAATGCTTGTATACAAAACAAACTGTTTAATACTCAAAAAAAAAAAATAACCCATCAAAACAATAACCAAAGCTAAGATAGTGGTGAATTGGTGGGCGTGCTCGGGACAGTGACGTGCAGGCAGGGGAGGCAGAATTTTGACTATAAAAATTATTAGAATAATACAAGATATTTAGAACTTATAAATATATATAGAAACAGGGGTACTGTAAATAAGGACTCGCAGGCAGGTTTTCCAGTACCAGCCACAGTGTCTTTACTGGCATCAGACACTGTGGAACAGCATACACAGGCTTGGGCCTGGTCACACAGGTACATACAGAAAAATGTAACAAACGATCATAAAAGGTCCTAGCACTTTGCATGCTCACAAGTCATTCTGCTGCAGTGGCTTGCAGCTACACATGCCATGCTCTCCTGGCACGGCCAATGTCCACAGTCATTGGCACTATAAACTGAGCCCTGCTCGCTGGCCTCTAACAGGCATCAGCGCAATGCATTGTGGGTAAATGAGAATTTTAAACCCCTCTCCTGCACCTGAATTCCTGCTGTCTTTGGGTGAGCTGGAAAACCCAGACCTCTGTTTCTCCAGCTGCAGCAGTGCAGTTTATGATATATCGGGATGATATATCGTTGAAGAATTTTTGTGAAATTTTAAATTCAAATAATCATAATATTAATTTCACTTTTACTTCTAACAAAGAAAGTCTCACCTTTCTAGATTTGGTGGTATACATAGGAGACCAACAAATATGTACGAAGACATACAGAAAAGAGACAGATTCCAACTCATACATCAATATAAATAGCGAGCACCACACAAGATGGCTAGAGAATATCCCCTTAGGCCAATTCAAACGCCTAAAAAGAAATTGCACTGATAATGTTGTTTTAGAAACACAATTAGGGGAAAGGTCTAAAAGGTTTGAAAATAAGGGATACACAGAGAGTAATCTTACTAAGGCAAAAAACAAATTAAGTCTAGTAAAGAGAGATCTTTTAAAAGAAAAAAGAGGGAAGAAAATACCCCATATGAATGGGCTTTTATTACTCAATATGGATCACATTTTAGAAAAATAGAGAGCATTTTTAAGAAAAATTGGAGAATTTTAAAAGATGATCCAGTTTTAGGCACCTCTCTGCCCGATAAACCAGTTTTCATATACAAAAAAGCAAAATCTTTAAAAGATAAACTAGTGAGAAGCTGTCTCATTGAGAATACCACAGTGAGGAATTGTACGAAAGGGTTCCATCGCTGTGAAACATGTGTTATGTGCAAAGCCACCACTAAAACTAATATTCCAAGGAAAATAACTGAATTTGAAGTGAATGGGAAAAAATACAGAATTAATAATTTTATCACTTGCCATTCAAAGAATGTTCTGTATATGTTGGAATGTAAGTGTGGCCAAATCTATATAGGGAAAACCTCACGAGCTTTAAAGGCTCGGGCAGCGGAACATGTCTATAATATAAAGAAAGGGCTTATGACACATCCGCTATCCGAGCACTTTTGCAAATATGGAAAATGTGTAGAACATTTCATAGGTATACAGCAAGTAAAATCAAATTGGAGGAATAACAACATAGAAAAACTGCTAGCGCAAGGGGAAATGAGATGGATATTTGAATTAAATACCCTCAAACCAATGGGCCACAATGCGGATTTCGAATTGAAATGGTTTTTAGATTAAGTCCTGGTAATAATTTCCATTTTCTGTCATTTTTTTTCCTTTTCTCTCTTTTTATATGTACCATTACGAAGAAAACAACTAAGAGAAAGAATAAGGAAAGTTCTCCACTCCGTTTTAGGGTATGACTTTGCTGATCTCTGAAAGTTTTATTTTATTTAAAGAAGAAGAAGAAAAATTATATGCTATCTTCCTAAGTGAAAGTTTTGGAAGGTGGAAATGGGAGACCGGCTGGTTTGGATTGTTTTTAGTAATGTAAACAAAATTGGTTGTGAAGAGAAAGAAAACACGTGGCCGGACCGAAAGAGGCGACACTTCCGCCCGGGCTTCCGGCCAGGGACCTTTTTTTGCTTTGAATTAAGCTTAGCCCACCGCACCCCAAATATTTGGTGAGATACTTTAATCATCTTAAATCAGCACTGACACTCTAAGGACTTTTAATACTATTTTTATGTGTTTTAAATAAGTGTTTGCATATGCACTTTAATAAAAATTGTTTGTGGTACCTGAAATAAGTATTACTTTCTGTTTGAGAAAAATCATTCAGCAAACATCTGGTGGTTCTTAGCGCCTATTCCTTTACTTAGGTATTTTCTATTTTTTGCATTGTTTAAAGGAGATAGGTGTTTCTCCCTTTTTTAAGTATTGGAGGCTGCTGATAGCCACCAAAAATCAGCGCAATAGGAGGTACATACATTTTTGGAAGCAGTGCAGTTTAGAAAGCCTGAAATTATAAACCTCCACTACAGGTGCAGAATGTGCAGGCCTTGTTTTCTTCTCCCTTGGAGGGAGCTGATTCCACCAGAATGTGGGCAATGTGGTGAGGCGCAAGCCCTCTCACCACAATAGTATATATTATTCATATAATCTTTGTATTATTCTAATAATTTTATTGTTAAAACTCACTACCCAATCGTGTGTGTGTGACTCTGGCTCTGACATTAGCCAGTCCTTCCCAGCCATTGACCTCACGGCAGCTCACAACGTGTCTTCCAACGCGTTTCGTCCAGTGGGACTTTTTGTTGCCAACGTCCAGTTTCTATTCCCCTCCTGTAATAAATAAGTGCCCGGTGATGTGGTCCCAGCACTTCCGGGTTGGCCCGCGTGTGTGCATACACCGGCGTCTCTGACGGGGACTCGAATGCGTGCAGGTGTCACTAGAGCTCCAAATTGCGGGCTAATGGCATCCTACTGTACATGCGCCGTTTCTCGTCATAGTCGTGGTGGCCATTTTGTTGGTGTCTCTCATGTTGTGCCCTGTTTCTGCTGCAGCCATGTTTTTGGTTAGTCGCCGCCTGTACATGTAAAGCTTGCTATATCTGTACTGGCCAGCCACCAGGATGCTGCACATATGGGGACAATTTAACCATGGTTCCCAGTGTCCTGTGCAATTATGATACTGTTCTCCTAAAAAGGGCATTCTTACATAGGGCCTAATCCATGTGTGTACGCAATTGCTGCGATTCTCTAGGTTACCTGCCGCCCAAAAAGACACCCGCCGGAGCCATCAAACTCCCTCACAATTGCGTATACATTTGCAGCCTGTATGCAAAAACGAGGAACATCGAGTCTAATGGTTAGTATATGGCTATGCATATTGGACACAGCAGTAGCGGCGCAGACGCCATGTTTTTGCACGTAGGAACTAGCAGCAGACAGTAGATACACGCTCCAAAACCGGCCTTGACACGCTTGCCTTTTTCAAACCACTCCTTGTAAACGCCCCGTTAACATCTCCAAACAGTCACTTCCTGTCAATCACTTTTCCATGAAATCCTCATTGCGAGCAGAATCGCAGTGGCACCTTGGCGCATGCGCATTGCGATCGCAGCACATGCTCAGTCTGCTGGTAATCGCTCCGTTGCGTGAACATTGGCCTCTGCGTACAAACATAAATTGGGCCCATAGGCCCTCATTCCGAGTTGTTCGCTCGCAAGCTGCTTTTAGCAGCATTGCACACGCTAAGTCGCCGCCTACTGGGAGTGAATCTTAGCTTATCAAAATTGCGAACGAAAGATTAGCAGAATTGCGAATAGACACTTCTTAGCAGTTTCTGAGTAGCTCCACACTTACTCGGCATCTGCGATCAGTTCAGTCAGTTTCGTTCCTGGTTTGACGTCACAAACACACCCAGCGTTCGCCCAGACACTCCTCCGTTTCTCCAGCCACTCCCGCATTTTTCCCAGAAACGGCAGCGTTTTTTCGCACACACCCATAAAACGGCCAGTTTCCGCCCAGAAACACCCACTTCCTGTCAATCACATTACGATAATCAGAACGAAGAAAAAACCTCGTAATGCCGTGAGTAAAATACCTAACTGCATAGCAAATTTACTTGGCGCAGTCGCACTGCGGACATTGCGCGTGCGCATTAGCGACTAATCGCTCCGTTGCGAGAAAAATATAACGAACGAACAACTCGGAATGACCCCCATAGTGCATACTCTCCCAATATTGCGTTACATACATTTGCTTCAGTCCACTGCTGTCAGAGTCTTAACAATGTATGAAAGCTGTGGTGCTAATTGTAACCTGTGCTCTGTTTTAGTTTTCTGTGATGTAAAGTTATGTATACCCTGTATTGTTCTAAGGTGTGTTGTATGTACAGCGCTGCAAAACACTTGTGGCGCCTTATAACGAAATAAATAAAAATAATAATAATAATAGAGATGTACATCAAAGCATACAGGCCCTCATTCCGAGTTGATCGCTAGCTGCTTTCGGTCGCAGCGCGGCGATTAGGTGAAAAAGCGGCATTTCTGCACATGCGTACGGGCCGCAGTACGCGCGCGCCAAGTACTTTCACACAAAACTATGCAGTTTTACACAAGGTCGAGCGACGCTTTTCTGTCGCTCTGATGATCGGTGAATGATTGACAGGAAGTGGGTGTTTCTGGGTGGTAACTGGCCGTTTTCAGGGAGTGTGCTAAAAAACGCAGGCGTGTCAGGTGAAAACGCAGGCGTGCCTGGGGAAACGGGGGAGTGGCTGGCCGAACGCGGGGCGTGTTTCTGACGTCAAACCAGGAACTAAACTGACTGAGGAGATCGCAAGGTAGGAGTAGGTCTGGAGCTACTCAGAAACTGCATGAATATTTATATGAGCAGTTCTGCTAATCTTTCGTTCGCAATTCTGCTAAGCTAAGATACACTCCCAGAGGGCGGCGGCCTAGCGTGTGCAATGCTGCTAAAAGCAGCTAGCGAGCGATCAACTCGGAATGAGGGCCACAGTCTCAGTAGTATGGAAATGTCGTATAAAAGCTTTTCAGTGTACCATGATTACCATGTACCATGTACAGTAACATGCGTCATTTATACATTGTCAATAACATCGTTATTATCGGTTACACCTGACATCGAGTGATTGAATGTCTCTGCCTAATGATGTTTATGCTCTCTGTGTGTGTTACGTACCACATCAATATATAGGCCCTCATTCCGAGTTGATTGCTAGCTGCCGTTGTTCGCTGCGTAACTATCATCTAAAAAAACTGCAAAACTGCGCATGCGTATGCACCGCAATGCGCACGTGCGGCGTACGGGTACAACGAGCATCGTGGTTTTGCACAGGTTCTAGCGACGCTTTCAGTCGCACTGGCGGACGCAAGGAGATTGACAAGAAGTGGGAGTTTCTGGGCGGCAACTGACCGTTTTCTGGGAGTGTTTGTAAAAACGCAGGCGTGGCCGGGTGTTTACTGGGCGGGTATCTGACGTCATTACCGTGTCACTCGTCGCAGCAATCATCGCACAGAATAAGTACGTACAGGGCTGGTCTTGTTCTGCACAAAATGTGTTTATAGCTGCTCGATTGCACAGGCGTTCGCACTGCTGCAAAGCGAAAATACACTCCCCCGTGGGCGGCGACTATGCGTTTGCACGGCTGCTAAAAGTAGCTAGCGAGCGATCGACTCGGAATGAGGGCCGTTATGTTACTGGTTTCCCTTCGCTTGAGGATCGTCCTGTGGTCCAGATGTAACTTCCAGAGTAGCCGTAAATCTGGTTTTATACTCTAACCGCTATTATCATAGACATTGTAAGGTTTGGTCCTCAGGCGAGGAGGCGGCAGGAGATGGTCCTGCTTGGCCCACACTCACACATAGTGTGTCATTGGTCACCAGTTTCAGTTGAATAGAAAAAAACCCTTATAATTTTGTGTAATGTCGTCTCGCTAAGAACGCATTGAAGAGTAATTGCAGTCGCTGCATTTGTGTTTGTATCCCGGCAGTTGATACGGATACAAAACCCTTTTACACAAATGCCACCCAGGATGTTGGTGTCTGAAGCCAACCATGCGTTTTATCTGCAATGAGCTAAGATCCTTTGTGTTCTGTGAGAGGGAACGTTCTGTTTAGAGGCCGCTCAGGAAGTAAAGGTCACAATTTCCTTCTCTGGGCACACGATGACCAGACAGCATTTCACTATCATCTCTTAAAACTTTTTTTATGAACTGTTTCTATTCCAGCAGATCTCTGTATTGTGTTTAGGCCGCACTGGCAGTAAAAGTGTTTGTGCCGGGGGCCCCTGCTGTGCAACACAAACAGATGATGAATAGGCCGCCGGTACAATGTGGGCACACTTGATTTATTTTATTAAACTTGCTCTTTTTAACTTTCTTTTCTCTCGCCTCCGATTGAGAATTCACTGGGAGTCTGCGGCAGATACAATTAAAGGAAAACAACACCTATAAAATGCGGCTTCCACTTAATCACCTGAAAGCAGGATTTAGTGGTCTGCTAATATTTATTACATGTTATTTGCAGAGTCCTGTCCCCCTCTGTTAGGTTAGTGTTCCCTGTAAGGGATAAATTCCGTGAAAGACGTTTATTTCATGGATATGGCAGACTTTTATACAACAACAATTTGGGGGGGGGGGGGGGGGGGTTGTTCAAAAAAATGTTCTTAAAGTTTTAGTAATACATAATCAACATGTACTTCCAAAGAAGGATGTTGCAAATTTTGAATTTTTTGATATAACAAGACATTGAGAGATATATCTCCTACATAATGGCCCTCATTCCGAGTTGATCGCTCGCAAGGCGATTTTAGCAGAGTTACACACGCTAAGCCGCCGCCTACTGGGAGTGAATCTTAGCTTCTTAAAATTGCGACCGATGTATTCGCAATATTGCGATTACAAACTACTTAGCAGTTTCAGAGTAGCTTCAGACTTACTCGGCATCTGCGATCAGTTCAGTGCTTGTCGTTCCTGGTTTGACGTCATAAACACACCCAGCGTTCGCCCAGACACTCCTCCGTTTCTCCGGCCACTCCTGCGTTTTTTCCGGAAACGGTAGCGTTTTTAACCACACGCCCCTGAAACGCCGTGTTTCCGCCCAGTAACACCCATTTCCTGTCAATCACATTACGATCGCCGGAGCGAAGAAAAAGCCGTGAGTAAAAATACTATCTTCATTGTTAAATTACTTGGCGCAGTCGCAGTGCGAATATTGCGCATGCGTACTAAGCGGAATTTCACTGCGATGCGATGAAATATACCGAGCGAACGACTCGGAATGAGGGCCAATAGCCCAGATCTGTGACTCTAACGCTGGGCGTGGCTAGGAGCTCTCATTGGGTTAGCAGCAGGTCTATCACACCCAGCCCACAGCTGATTGGGTGAGAAACGCCCTCCCACACAGGTTACATCCAATGGGAGGCTCTGTCCTTTGGCTGCTGTGTGTTCCCAGAGCAGGATTGACAATGAGGCTGATGGAGCTGCTGCTCCAGGTCCACACCCCAAAATAGGCCCACTGCATCTGCAGCAACATACCCTCCAACAAAGTACACATAAAAATCGCTATAAATTCCAAAAGGGGGCGTGACCACGGGTACAGTGGCATGGCCACGCCCCATTTCCTATACTTTCAATGGAGGTTTTGAGAGCCAAAACTCGGTACAGACCTTAAAAAAAAAAGGTCCTGTACCTGCCAAAAAGGTACAGCTGGAGGGTATGCCACTGCATCTGCAGCAAGTATCTGCGCTGTAGATAGGGGGGGGGGGATCCTTTTACTGCAGCATCCTATGTCCTGCTGCCAGTCCGCCTGCCCCCTCCGGCATCAACAATCCCCACTCCCTAGCCGCGGCGCAGGTGGAACAAAAGCTGCTGCGGCCACCGGCATAGATGTGTATGAAAGTAGCGCAGCAGAAGGCTTTCATAGCCCTCCCTGCGCCGCATACTCTCTGAGCCCCGGAGCCTCCTCTGCGCGTGATGTCACAGAAGTGCCTCCCCGCCACAGCCGCGCCCAGATCCCCAGAGGCCCTGACTCCGCAACACAGCACCTGGGCTGCCGGCCTGGAAGCCCCGGGATGGCTAATGTAACGGATAGAGTGGGTGATATCGCGGAGGGTAATGTCTGGACGCTGAATCAATGTAAAAGGTGACAGTGGGGTGCAGTGCAGTGGGTGTGCAGTGCCACTGACACTGCACAGCACTCTCACCTTTTACATTGATTCAGTCAGTCAGTTCTGCCAGCCAGTCACTATTGTTAGCACCGGTGTCCCATGGTGCCGCATTACAGGGAAGTAGACGCACTCAATAAACTACAGCTCCCAGCAGCCCTTAGCGCCAAAGCATTCTGGTGCTAAGGCCTGCTGGGAGCTGTAGTTTATTGAGTGCATCTTCTTCCCTGTAATGCGGCGCGTTGAGACACCGGATATATCAGTGTTATTTCCAATTGTAAAGCGCAACGTAATTTGCTGCGCCATATAAGAAACTATTAATAAATATCCAAACTGTGATTACAGCAAATGTGTTCTAACGGTTCGGAATTTTATTCCTTCAGGTTCTTTGAAGAAGGTTTAAAATTCAGAAATGTTAGAACACATTTGCTGTAATCACAGTATGGATTATTAATGTATTGAAGTCAGTTTCAAATGCCGTTTCCCTATGTATTATCGCTGCTTCCAGGAGGAGAAGAATTACCTGCCCCTCCCCCACTCACAGTACCTCCGTGCCCCCTCCCCTGCACCCCCACACCTGCCCCTCCCCCACCCGCTGCACCCCCACCCGCAACCGCTACTCCCCCACCCGTGGCAACCAACCCAATGCACCCATCCCTCCCCCACCGGCAAGAACCAACGTACCTGCCCCTCCCCCATCCGCAGCACCCCCGGACCCCCTCCCCCATCCGCGTCTCCCCCGCACCCGCTGCTCCCCCAACCACAGCACCTACTATGTGATTCATCGGTCCATGCGGGCGCTGTTCACGCCGTCGCAAGGGGCTACTGCCCCTTAACCATCGCACGCCCTTTGTCCGTGCAGTATTTAACCACTCACAAAATTATGATTGGAGGTAATACTCCATATAATAAAAATATTGCACGCCTCAAGGGCGCACAAGGGTTAAGGGGGCGTAGCCCCTTGCGACGGTGTGAAGAGCGCCCGCAGGGCGCGATGAATCACCTAGTATTACATAATCTTCAAAGGTCAAAAATGTATCTGACAAAATGGCAGAATATAACCTTAACTAGGAATTTAGCAAGTATGACACAATGATTTTAACATGGTTTTATTAGAATCTATCATAAAAAAAAGAATGGAGAAAGAAGAAGAAGAAAAGAGGGGAGAAAGAAATTGGCTAACAGAAAGGGGGGTGTTGGAAGGTGGGGAGGTGTAGATCGATAAGAAAAACACTTCCATATTAATAAAAAAAATAAAGTTTGTAAATAGATGTATTAATTATGTTATGGATCCCAAGTGTAACTACTCGTATTGTCAAGTATGAGATATTAAAGTCTTAGGTAAGACAAGTATGTGGGAGATTCTTTAAATTCCACCCATGGCAGCCAGATTGCCAAGAAATTTGAGGTTTGCCCTAATGAGAACGTTACGTCCATCTCCATGAAGTCATCTATCTTCTTGAACTATCTTTGTAACAATCTTGGTTTTGTTACCATACTTTAACTAATGGAAATAATCAACCAATATATTTGATATTATATCAGCCTTTAAATTGGACCTTCCCCCGTGTGCTGACATTGATTAAGCAGGTTTTCTAGTGATTTTAGGACTATTATTGGTGGTAAATCATACATACAGATAGAGCCATCTTTATCTTGGCCTTTAATACGATTAATTGAGACAGGGCAGTCAGATTTAGGGGTCTATTTATTAACATTATTTTTACTAAAATAATGTGAAAAAGGGTGTTTTCTGTTTTCACACCCTTTTCACATTATTTTAGTATCACCTGAATGTATTAAAGGTCATTTGGAGCAGTTTTCATGAAAAACTGTTCCAAACCCTTTAATTCACTTTTTTTTTAGTAACCCACATCACATTCCCCCCATACTTATAATGGGAAATGTGATGTGGCCACATGTACTAAAAACACAAACTGAACACAAACACAAACTACTAAAAACACACTAAACGTACTAAAAACACAAAACACAAACTGATCACAGTGTAAAAAAAACTTAACCATACTCACCTGTCCAGGGAGCCAGTATCCGCTGATCCGGTGAGCGCTGCCGGGTGACGGGTCCCCCATATGCTGTGCTGTGACCCCAGTGCAGTAAAGTGACGCTGCAAAGCGGCAGCGCACTTTACAGCACCGGGGGTCACAGTGCAGAAGAAGGACCTGACGCCCGGCAGCCTCCTGAAGCAGGTGTCTATATTATCCTGCTAAGGGTGTCCACGGTGCGCGGGGGTAGTCGCGGCGGGGAGGGGGGGTCGACCGGGCGGCGTTGGTAGCGGCGATGTCGCCTGGGGAGGTGCATGCGCAGCAGGACATCAGGGTATTTTTTACGAAAAATACCCCGATGATGCTGCAAAGAGGCATCGCAGGGACAGAGCTCTGTCCGCAAGCTCTGTCCCTGCATGCGATAATTGATACATCCCTGCGATGTAATCAATTATCGCACTGCGAGTTGGGGCGATTTTATCACCTGTCATCCGCATCCTGGATAAATAGGCCCCTAAATCCCCTGCTGTAATGACTTAATCCCCTGCTGTATTGTTCTCTGTATTGTATTGTATTGAGAACAATAGATGAAAGGCTTATGCTAATAAACCTTGGTGCTCCTAGGCGCAGCATAGAAGCCAAGATGATCCTGGCTCCATCTTTATGAACATTTATCAGTTTGGTACCGGACTTAGCGGACTATGCAGACTAGACTGCGGCCTATTTTCGCCTTGCAGAGAAATAAGGTGGAGAGAGATAAAGTACCAACCAGTCAGCTTCTAACTGCCATGTTGAAAAATGACAGGAGCTGGTTGGTTGGTACTTTGGGGTCCATTTACTAAGCTTGGGTGCACATCTGACCGATGCGCAGAACAAGCAGCCGATCAAGGCAAGTCTACACACTTACCGATCATACCCTCGACGTGGCGATCAAGATCCCCAGCTGGGTGGGCATTTGAATTTGCCTGCCCAGCTGTGACATTAGCCCCCGCAGTAAGTGTACAGGCGGTCAGAGGCGTAGCTAGGGTTTTTGGAGCCCAGGGCAAGATCAATAATTGCGCCCCCCCCCCCCCTTTCCCCCCCCCAAAAAAAAAAACCTACAAAAGGAAAGTATGTGCACACGTCACCGGTGTCACTGTATATAAAGATGTCAGGGTGTGTATGTATAGATGTAGGTGCAGTGGTCGAAGTGGAATTTTTGAAGGGGGAATGAACAAGTGTAGACTGCACTCCGGAAAAGGGGGCGTGGTCACTCAAAAGGGGCGTGTCCTTCAGTGTAGTAGGACCCCTTATACTATCTAGTACTGGTGCCCCTTTCACATTATAGCACACGGTATGAGCCGAAATTCACAATACCCCACACGGTATGAGCCGAAATTCACATTATAGCACACGGTATGAGCCGAAATTCACATTACCCCACACGGTATGAGCCGAAATTCACATTATAGCACATAGAATGAGCCGAAATTCACGTTACAGCACATGGTATGAGCCAAAATTCACATTATAGAGTGAGGGAATCCTACCCCCTTAATTAACAAGGCCTGTGGGGCACTGTGGTGAGGGGATCCTACCCCCTTAATTGACTAATTGCAGAGTTTAGCAGCGGAAGGGCTGCAGCGGTTTCTCACCCCAAGCTGCAGCGCTTCTGCCACCTCCGACACTCCACGTCTTCGGCGCCACCCGGGATGCAGAGCACCGCACCGGGTATGCACCCTTTTCAGTGTGGTCTGCTGCACTCCGAAGGGGGATCTTCTCTCCTGCTGCAGGATCCCGATCTGCGCCGTCCTCCCCGCTGTTACTGCCACGGTAAGCATTAGTATCGTTTACCGCAGAGGCCATTTTCTGAGGCATATGTATTAAACCTCGGGAACTGAGATGCCCTTCTCACCGTACAGCTGTGTGGCCGAGCCAGGCGGGGGAACAGCCAGCAGCAGCAGCAGCATGCCGGATATCAGCAGCCATGGGTGCGGGCTGTACATACTTGAGACAGCTGGATATTCAACAGCTGCAGTACACCGGCAGAGGACACCCATCCCCCGAACCCTGCGTAGCCCAAAGCCGGAAATCGGCAGCATGTTCAACGCGGAAGCAGAAGCTGGTTGTTGCCGGTCAACATGCTGCCGATCTCCGGCGTTGAGCTCCGCACGTGCCTTACAGCCCGCACCCTCGGCTGCTGATATCCAGCATGCTGCCCCTGCTGCTGGCTTTCCACCCGCCCGGCTTGGCCACCCAGCTGGATGGTGAGTGAGAAGGGCATCTCAGTGCCCGTGGTTTAATACATATCCCTCTTCTGTAAATGGCCTCTGTGGTAAAGGGTACTAATGCTTACCGTGGCGGTAAGCATTAGTACATCCCGCCCACACACACACACAGACTGCCCCACCCCCTTACTTACACACACACACACACACTGTAGATTACACACACACAGACTGGCCACCCCCAAACCCCACACACACCCACTCAGACTACACACACATTCTCATACTTTCCCCTCCCCCACACACACTGGACTGCAAAAATTGACACACACTCACACTGTCCCACACACACAATTAACACACACGCACTCACACTGTCCCGTAAATTTGGAGGCACCCCGGATCCTACATTATGGCACTACAAGGATCAGCATACCCTCCAGCTACTGATCCCATCCATGACTCTCAGAAATTAAATACACAGAATGGTGGTTGCTCAAAGCAATTTTGTTGGTCCATCACAGATGCATGTAAGCAGGGCCGGACTGCTCATCTGGGTTGGTGGGCCGGTCCTGTCATTCAGAGTGCTGGGAAGGCCGTGTGCAGCGCAGCCTCCGGCTCTCTGTTGTGGAAGCCCTTCTGCCCGTCTCCATGGAATTGGAGGCGTGCCACGAGTCCACACCCCCTTCGCTAGTATCCGCGCGCCCCTGTTACGTGCGTGCATGCCAGTGCCTATTTCGGTCCCCAGTCTGTCCCGGCATGTAAGGAAGGGGTTAATCTAGACAAGAAAAACAAACCATAATGGGCCAGCAAAAGAGACATCTTATATGTTAACAGAAATGCAGAGATCTCAGTTTTTGCAAAGATATGGTAAACCACCAGCCATCTCTGCTCTGGTGGTTCTACACTACATGGTGATAGCACCCACTCTGGGTCATATAGAACATAAAATGGGGTGTAGTTAATATCCCAGTGCTCACTACCAGGATCCTGACTTTTGCCCGGGGCGCCGCCTTCCGGAGGGCGCCGCACCATGGCAAGATCCGCTACTGTGCCCCCCGCTGTGTCCCGCTGTGTCCCCCGCTGTGAAGGGAACTAGACGCTGCCCGTCTAGTTTCCCTTCGTGCAGAGGTCCTTTGCTGTGTGGTGCGCGATGACGTCATCAGACAGATGCTAGGGGTCATATTTGACCTCTAGTGTCTGTGTATGCTGTGCTATGGGAGAGACGTCATGATGTCTCTCCCATAGATCCGAGGAGAGGAGCGGCGCCGGCGGAGGTCTGCAGCGGTCAGGAGCGAAGATTGTAAGTATTATTATTTTTTTGTGTGTGCAAGCGGCACTATGCTACAGGGGGCACAAATAGGGGCACAACTCTACAGGGGGCATAACTGACCATGCCCCCTGTATGAAGCCACGCCCCTATTCTCCGCCTGGGGCGCCAAAAGACCTAGAACCGGCCCTGGATACTGGGGTTAGGTTTCGGGTCGGAGGGGACGGTTAAGATTAAAATACTTGCCAAAATGTTAAAAGTTGGGATGCCACTCTGCATTCTGACTGCGTGGAATATCAATACCAATTCCATAAAATACATGTCTACACCATCAAAAACTTATCTAAACATTATAAACAGATCTTCAGAGAAAACAATCTAATCCTGAAGTTTCATTTAATCTCCTTGGTGATAGAGTGTTGTAAGTGATGAAACCACTTCGCCTCTACCTGAAGCCGTAGCCTAGGGTGATTGCCATCTCCTTTAAATGACCGTATTGGTCATATGAGGCAATTCCGGGTCTGTTTGTATGATAGGCCACAAAGATGCAATGTCCTACCTGGTGTGTGGCTGGCTGTGTTATAAGTGTTCGTACAGGTCAGCATGGAAGATACATTCATAGAAACGCCAGGTTTAAGTGTACTTCTCTATCATGTAACTATCAGGATCACTACACATATTGAATAATGATAAAAGAAAAGTTCATTGTGAAGACAAAGTTCAGGACAATTGGCAAGTCAGTCATTTTTGTAGCTGTACTTGTGTGCTGTCTCTTTTATTGTGATTAAGGGGGACATTTACTAAGCAGTGATAAGAACGGAGAAGTGAGCCAGTGGAGAAGTTGACCCATCAACCAATCAGCAGCTCTGTATCATTTTATAGTAGGCAAATTATAGATGTTACTTCAGTGCTGATTGGTTGCCATGGGCAACTTTTCCACTGGCTCACTTCTCTGCTCTTATCACTGCTTAATAAATGTCCCCCATAGTCTCCAGAGAGCTTTTAGTTATGGGCAAAAGTGCTTCACACACAGCGCAGGTGACAGAAGTGACTTCAGGCTGTAATTAGCTACTACCTGCATGAAGTATTATACAGTACATGATACCTTTCCTTTATGTCGTTGAAGAGTCACTAATTGGATGAGCTGTGGTGGGAGGAGGTGTGTGTATGTGCTACAGGCCTGGTGTCCTCCAATTACATCACATACAAATCGTAAGACCTGCTTGTTGCATTTAGACCACTGAGCGGCAACAAGACATTTCTAATTACAAGTTGCCTCTTCAGGGGTGCACATGTTACCCAGGCAGAGAACCATCAGGGTCACATTGTGAAATGTGATCAACAGCAGGAAATATCCATGCAACCCAAATAAACGCTTCACGTCTATTTCCTTAGAGGCTACGCCAAGAAATACAGAGTAACCTAATCCGTGGGCCCTGCAGAAAAGAACAGCAAGGAACAGGGGGCAGATTTATTAAGCCTGGTGAAGTGATAAAGTGGAAGGTGATAACGCACCAGCCAATCAGCTCCTAACTGTCATTTTTCAAACCCAGCCTGTAACATGGAAGTTAGGAGCTGATTGGCTGGTGCGTTATCACCGTCCACATGATCACATCACCAGGCTTAATAAATCTGCCCCAGGGGGTATTATTCTGTCCATGTGCACGGATAAGAGGAGGGCTATATATCTTGCACCAGTGCAGAGCGTTTCCTCTCCTAGATAACGGATGCTACAGTAGTTGTATATAGTGGACTCAATGTATGCAGAAGTGTATAAAAGTATAGATTGCAGACAATAGCAGGCGTGTAGAACCAGAGGGGGGAATGCGACCTCAGATGAATCAGATGGGGCTCTGCGGGATGAGGGTAGACGTACAGAAAGTCTGATGTATACAGCCCCAGAACACTGGCACCAGCCCTGTGTACTTTTTCAGGGTCTGTGGCTGACTGGATCTGTCCGGGCCTGGTATATTGCTTTTGTGGTTCCATAGATGTACAGACATCAGCATATGAGCTCTAGGCTACCTAGGTGAAGTCAATAGTCTGATGTTGTTGTTGGCTGCTGTAACTTTTATATTCGTACTTCAAATAATTTCTAAAACAAGGGTAGATGACTGGAGATCATTGCGATTGTCGTTTGGATTTGTTTCCACATGGAATAGACCCAGCATAATAACAACGTATTGGATCACACTTTAAGCAATTGTGTGTCCTTTTTATTCACGTTTTTATTCACATGCTCTCGCGATGCACATATAAGATATAATCTCCAGACAATCAGAAATAAGCTGATATGCGTTAACTACAGATCAGTAACACTGGGTATATTCAATTGAAGTCAAAAGCTGCTGTCTGTCGAAAAGACGACAGCTTTCAACTTTTTTAGGTCGGAAGGGGTTCCGACCTATTCAATCTAACCCCAAATTATTCGACAAGTCGAAAAGCACTTGGATCGGCGGAATAGCTGCCGATCCACATGCTTGTGTCGAAAACGGTTTTGGCCCCCTTTTCGACCATCTCAATTCGACTTTAAAAAAGTTGAAGTGAGATGCGGGAGCAGAGACCAGGAGAGCCGGGGGCAGCCAGATGGGGAGATCAGCGCCGGAGGATGACACAGCCGTCGTTCGAGACTTCGCTTGCTGGAGCCAGGTGGACGTTGCCGTGAGCAGCGGCTGTGATGCGGGGACGGGGAGAGGAGGAACATGGAGAGGCAGAGAGATGGGGGGGGAGCCGCGGGCAGACGGTAGAAAGCAGCGCTACAGCAGCGGCTATATAGCCGCTGCTGTAGCGCTTCTCTCCCCCGTCTGTCCGCGGCTCTCCCCCGTCTCAGCTCCCGTATCTCAGTTCGACTTTTTTTAAAAGTCGAATTGAGATGACATTGAATAGCCCAGGTCGGATCCATTCCGACAAATTAATGTAGGAATGGATCCGACTTCAATTGAATATACCCCTTGGCAGTGGCGTAACTAGAAATTTTTCTCCCCCAAGCCAAAAAATTCTTCGGCCCCCATATCCCCTATAATTGGCACTAGTAAAGGGACAAACATGTGCGTGCTGCCAAAAAGGGGGTGTGGCTTTGTTTGAATGGGTGTGGCTACGCATAAAGGGGCGTGGCATTGCAGGAAAAGACTACCTTATACCCCAGTTTTGCAACCTGCACGCCCAGACGTTAGCCACCACAGAAAAGAACAATAATCCTGATTCATGCCCCTTACATTATTTGTCATTTCTCTGACGTCCTAGTGGATGCTGGGGACTCCGAAAGGACCATGGGGAATAGCGGCTCCGCAGGAGACTGGGCACAAAAGTAAAAGCTTTAGGACTACCTGGTGTGCACTGGCTCCTCCCCCTATGACCCTCCTCCAAGCCTCGGTTAGATTTTTGTGCCCGAACGAGAAGGGTGCTCACTAGGTGGCTCTCCTGAGCTGCTTAGTAAAAAGTTTAAGCATAGGTTTTTTATTTTCAGTGAATCCTGCTGGCAACAGGTTCACTGCACCGAGGGACTAAGGGGAGAAGAAGCGAACTCACCTGCGTGCAGAGTGGATTGGGCTTCTTAGGCTACTGGACATTAGCTCCAGAGGGACGATCACAGGCCCAGCCATGGATGGGTCCCAGAGCCGCGCCGCTGGCCCCCTTACAGAGCCAGAAGACTGAAGAGGTACGGAAAATCGGCGGCAGAAGACGTCCTGTCTTCAATAAGGTAGCTCACAGCACCGCAGCTGTGCACCATTGCTCTCAGCACACTTCACACTCCGGTCACTGAGGGTGCAGGGCGCTGGGGGGGGGGCGCCCTGAGACGCAATAAAAACACCTTATATGGCAAAAAATACATCACATATAGCTCCTGGGCTATATGGATGCATTTAACCCCTGCCTATTTTTCCTTAAAAAAGCGGGAGAAAGGCCGCCGAGAAGGGGGCGGAGCCTATCTCCTCAGCACACTGGCGCCATTTTTCCTCACAGCTCCGTTGGAGGGAAGCTCCCTGACTCTCCCCTGCAGTCCTGCACTACAGAAACAGGGTAAAACAAGAGAGGGGGGGCACTAATTTGGCAGATAAATCTATACAGCAGCTATATAAGGGAAAAACACTTATATAAGGTTATCCCTGTATATATATAGCGCTCTGGTGTGTGCTGGCAAACTCTCCCTCTGTCTCCCCAAAGGGCTAGTGGGGTCCTGTCCTCTATCAGAGCATTCCCTGTGTGTGTGCTGTGTGTCGGTACGTTGTGTCGACATGTATGAGGAGGAAAATGGTATGGAGGCGGAGCAATTGCCTGTAATAGTGATGTCACCCCCTAGGGAGTCGACACCTGACTGGATGGTCTTATGGAAGGAATTACGTGATAGTGTCAGCACTTTACAAAAGACTGTTGACGACATGAGACAGCCGGCAAATCAGTTATTACCTGTACAGGCGTCTCAAACACCGTCAGGGGCTCTAAAGCGCCCGTTACCTCAGATGGTCGACACAGACCCAGACACGGACACTGACTCCAGTGTCGACGGTGAGGAAACAAACGTATTTTCCAGTAGGGCCACACGTTACATGATCACGGCAATGAAGGAGGTTTTGAACATTTCTGATACTACAAGTACCACAAAAAAGGGTATTATGTGGGGTGTGAAAAAACTACCCGTAGTTTTTCCTGAATCAGATGAATTAAATGAGGTGTGTGATGAAGCGTGGGTTTCCCCCGATAAAAAACTGCTAATTTCTAAAAAATTATTGGCATTATACCCTTTCCCGCCAGAGGTTAGGGTGCGTTGGGAAACACCCCCTAGGGTAGATAAGGCGCTCACACGCTTATCAAAACAAGTGGCGTTACCGTCTCCTGATACGGCCGCCCTCAAGGAACCAGCTGATAGGAAGCTGGAAAATATCCTAAAAAGTATGGCCCTCATTCCGAGTTGATCGGTCGCAAGGCGAATTTAGCAGAGTTACACACGCTAAGCCGCCGCCTACTGGGAGTGAATCTTAGCTTCTTAAAATTGCGACCGATGTATTCGCAATATTGCGATTACTAACTACTTAGCAGTTTCTGAGTAGCTCCAGACTTACTCTGCCTGTGCGATCAGTTCAGTGCTTGTCGTTCCTGGTTGACGTCACAAACACACCCAGCGTTCGCCCAGGCACTCCCACCGTTTCTCCGGCCACTCCTGCGTTTTTTCCGGAAACGGTAGCGTTTTCAGCCACACGCCCCTGAAACGCCGTGTTTCCGCCCAGTAACACCCATTTCCTGTCAATCACATTACGATCGCCGGAGCGATGAAAAAGCCGTGAGTAAAAATACTTTCTTCATAGTAAAGTTACTTGGCGCAGTCGCAGTGCGAACATTGCGCATGCGTACTAAGCGGATTTTCACTGCGATGCGATGAAAAATACCGAGCGAACAACTCGGAATGAGGGCCTATATACACACATACTGGTATTATACTGCGACCAGCAATCGCCTCAGCCTGGATGTGCAGTGCTGGGGTGGCTTGGTCGGATTCCCTGACTGAAAATATTGATACCCTGGACAGGGACAGTATATTATTGACTATAGAGCATTTAAAGGATGCATTTCTATATATGCGAGATGCACAGAGGGATATTTGCACTCTGGCATCAAGAGTAAGTGCGCTGTCCATTTCTGCCAGAAGAGGGTTATGGACGCGACAGTGGTCAGGTGATGCGGATTCCAAACGGCATATGGAAGTATTGCCGTATAAAGGGGAGGAGTTATTTTGGGTCGGTCTATCGGACCTGGTGGCCACGGCAACGGCTGGGAAATCCACCTTTTTACCCCAGGTCACCTCTCAGCAGAAAAAGACACCGTCTTTTCAGGCTCAGTCCTTTCGTCCCCATAAGGGCAAGCGGGCAAAAGGCCACTCATATCTGCCCCGGGGCAGAGGAAGGGGAAAAAGACTGCACCAGGCAGCCTCTTCCCAGGAACAGAAGCCCTCCCCCGCTTCTGCCAAGTCCTCAGCATGACGCTGGGGCCTTACAAGCGGACTCAGGCATGGTGGGGGCCCGTCTCAAGATTTTCAGCGCGCAGTGGGCTCACTCGCAAGTGGATCCCTGGATCCTGCAGGTAGTATCTCAGGGGTACAAATTGGAATTCGAGACGTCTCCCCCTCGCCGGTTCCTGAAGTCTGCTTTACCAACGTCTACCTCCGACAGGGAGGCGGTATTGGAAGCCATTCACAAGCTGTATTCCCAGCAGGTGATAATCAAGGTACCCCTCCTACAACAGGGAAAGGGGTATTATTCCACGCTGTTTGTGGTACCGAAGCCGGACGGCTCGGTGAGACCTATTTTAAATCTGAAATCCTTGAACACTTACATACAAAGGTTCAAATTCAAGATGGAGTCACTCAGAGCAGTGATAGCGAACCTGGAAGAAGGGGACTATATGGTGTCTCTGGACATCAAGGATGCTTACCTCCATGTCCCAATTTGCCCTTCTCACCAAGGGTACCTCAGGTTTGTGGTACAGAACTGTCACTATCAGTTTCAGACGCTGCCGTTTGGATTGTCCACGGCACCCCGGGTCTTTACCAAGGTAATGGCCGAAATGATGATTCTTCTTCGAAGAAAAGGCGTCTTAATTATCCCTTACTTGGACGATCTCCTGATAAGGGCAAGGTCCAGAGAACAGTTAGAGGTCGGAGTAGCACTATCTCAAGTAGTACTACGACAGCACGGGTGGATTCTAAATATTCCAAAATCGCAACTGATTCCGACGACACATCTGCTGTTCCTAGGGATGATTCTGGACACAGTCCAGAAAAAGGTGTTTCTCCCGGAGGAGAAAGCCAGGGAGTTATCTGACCTAGTCAGGAACCTCCTAAAACCAGGCCAAGTGTCAGTGCATCAATGCACAAGGGTCCTGGGAAAAATGGTGGCTTCTTACGAAGCGATTCCATTCGGCAGATTCCACGCAAGAACTTTTCAGTGGGATCTGCTGGACAAATGGTCCGGATCGCATCTTCAAATGCATCAGCGGATAACCCTGTCTCCAAGGACAAGGGTGTCTCTCCTGTGGTGGTTACAGAGTGCTCATCTTCTAGAGGGCCGCAGATTCGGCATTCAGGACTGGGTCCTGGTGACCACGGATGCCAGCCTGAGAGGCTGGGGAGCAGTCACACAGGGAAGAAATTTCCAGGGCTTGTGGTCAAGCATGGAAACGTCACTTCACATAAATATCCTGGAACTAAGAGCCATTTACAATGCCCTAAGTCAGGCAAGGCCTCTGCTTCAGGGTCAGCCGGTGTTGATCCAGTCGGACAACATCACGGCAGTCGCCCACGTAAACAGACAGGGCGGCACAAGAAGCAGGAGGGCAATGACGGAAGTTGCAAGGATTCTTCGCTGGGCGGAAAATCATGTGATAGCACTGTCAGCAGTGTTCATTCCGGGAGTGGACAACTGGGAAGCAGACTTCCTCAGCAGACACGACCTCCACCCGGGGGAGTGGGGACTTTACCCAGAAGTCTTCCACATGATTGTGAACCGTTGGGAAAAACCAAAGGTGGACATGATGGCGTCCCGCCTCAACAAAAAAAAAAACTGGACAGATATTGCGCCAGGTCAAGGGACCCTCAGGCAATAGCTGTGGACGCTCTGGTAACACCGTGGGTGTACCAGTCAGTGTATGTGTTCCCTCCTCTGCCTCTCATACCCAAGGTACTGAGAATCATAAGAAGGAGAAGAGTAAGGACTATACTCGTGGCTCCGGATTGGCCAAGAAGGACTTGGTACCCGGAACTTCAAGAGATGCTCACGGAAGACCCGTGGCCTCTACCTCTAAGAAAGGACCTGCTCCAGCAGGGACCCTGTCTGTTCCAAGACTTACCGCGGCTGCGTTTGACGGCATGGCGGTTGAACGCCGGATCCTGAAGGAAAAAGGCATTCCGAATGAAGTCATCCCTACCCTGATCAAAGCCAGGAAGGATGTAACTGTGCAACATTATCACCGTATTTGGCGTAAATATGTTGCGTGGTGTGAGGCCAGGAAGGCCCCTACAGAGGAATTTCAACTGGGTCGTTTCCTGCATTTCCTGCAAACAGGACTGTCTATGGGCCTAAAATTAGGGTCCATTAAGGTTCAAATTTCGGCCCTGTCGATATTCTTCCAAAAAGAACTAGCTTCAGTTCCTGAAGTTCAGACGTTTGTCAAGGGGGTACTGCATATACAGCCTCCTTTTGTGCCTCCAGTGGCACCTTGGGATCTCAATGTAGTTTTGGGGTTCCTAAAATCACATTGGTTTGAACCACTCACCACTGTGGACTTAAAATATCTCACATGGAAAGTGGTAATGCTGTTAGCCCTGGCTTCAGCCAGGCGTGTCTCAGAATTGGCGGCTTTATCCTATAAAAGCCCTTACCTAATTTTTCATACGGACAGGGCAGAATTGAGAACTCGTCCTCAATTTCTCCCTAAGGTGGTTTCAGCGTTTCACTTAAACCAGCCTATTGTGGTACCTGCGGCTACTAGGGACTTGGAGGATTCCAAGTTGCTGGACGTAGTCAGGGCCCTGAAAATATATGTTTCCAGGACGGCTGGAGTCAGAAAATCTGACTCGCTGTTTATCCTGTATGCACCCAACAAGCTGGGTGCTCCTGCTTCTAAGCAGACTATTGCTCGTTGGATTTGTAGTACAATTCAGCTTGCACATTCTGTGGCAGGCCTGCCACAGCCAAAATCTGTAAAAGCCCATTCCACACGGAAAGTGGGCTCATCTTGGGCGGCTGCCCGAGGGGTCTCGGCTAAACAACTTTGCCGAGCAGCTACTTGGTCAGGGGCAAACACGTTTGCTAAATTCTACAAATTTGATACCCTGGCTGAGGAGGACCTGGAGTTCTCTCATTCGGTGCTGCAGAGTCATCCGCACTCTCCCGCCCGTTTGGGAGCTTTGGTATAATCCCCATGGTCCTTTCGGAGTCCCCAGCATCCACTAGGACGTCAGAGAAAATAAGAATTTACTTACCGATAATTCTATTTCTCCTAGTCCGTAGTGGATGCTGGGCGCCCATCCCAAGTGCGGATTGTCTGCAATACTTGTACATAGTTATTGTTACAAAAATCGGGTTATTATTTGTTGTGAGCCATCTTTTCAGAGGCTCCTCTGTTATCATGCTGTTAACTGGGTTCAGATCACAAGTTGTACGGTGTGATTGGTGTGGCTGGTATGAGTCTTACCCGGGATTCAAAATCCTTCCTTATTGTGTATGCTCGTCCGGGCACAGTATCCTAACTGAGGCTTGGAGGAGGGTCATAGGGGGAGGAGCCAGTGCACACCAGGTAGTCCTAAAGCTTTTACTTTTGTGCCCAGTCTCCTGCGGAGCCGCTATTCCCCATGGTCCTTTCGGAGTCCCCAGCATCCACTACGGACTATGAGAAATAGAATTATCGGTAAGTAAATTCTTATTTTTTCCTCCTTATAGTAATGCCCAGTATACATTATGCCACACATATACAGTATACATTATGGCCCTTAGACATTATGCCACACACAATAATGCACATGACACAATATGCACACACCGTAATGCCCCCGACACATTATGCCACACACTGTAATGCCTGTGACACATTATGACAGGAATCGCAATGCCCGTTATACATTATGCTACACACTGCAATGCCCCTGATACATTATAGCACATACAATGTCTGTGACACATTATGACACACACCGCAATGATTCTGAGACATTATACCACATACCACAATGCCCGTGATATAGTATACAACACACCGTAATGCCTGACACATTATGACACACACCGCAACGTCCGTGATACATTATGCCACACACTGCAATGACCCTGAGACATTATACCACATATCACAATGCCCGTGATATAGTATACAATACACCGTAATGCCTGACACATACCGCAATGCCCGTTATACCCTATGCCACACACCGCAATGCCCGTTATACATTATGCCACACTGCAATGCCCCTGAGACATTATACCACATACCACAATGCCCGTGATATAGTATGCCACACACCGTAATGCCCCCGACACATTATGCCACACACCGTAATGCCTGTGACACATTATGACAGGAATCGCAATGCCCGTTATACATTATGCTACACACTGCAATGCCCCTGATACATTATAGCACATACAATGTCTGTGACACATTATGACACACACTGCAATGACCCTGAGACATTATACCACATACCACAATGCCCGTGATATAGTATACAACACACTGTAATGCCTGACACATTATGACACACACTGCAATGCCCGTTATACATTATGCCATACTGCAATGCCCCTGAGACATTATACCACATACCACAATGCCCGTGATATAGTATGCCACACACCGTAATGCCCCCGACACATTATGACACACACCGCAATGTCCGTGATACATTATGCCACACACCGTAATGCCCATTACACATTAAGTTCTACAGTAAGGCTTCTAATTACTTTTAAATTACCTGCTCGTTGCCAGGGGTTTCATGCTCTTGGTTCCATGCACGGTGCCAGGGATTTTCATGCTCAGGGTGTCATGCTCGTTGCCAGGGGTTTCATGCACTGGGTGTCATGCTCGTTGCTAGGGGGTAGTGCTTGTTGCTAGGGTCGTGCTCCCAGTGTCACATATGCCCCCAGTGCCAGGTATTCCCCCACAGTGCCAGGTACTCACATGCCCCCAGTGCCAAATATAGCCCCCCCCCCCATGTGCCAGGTACACATATACCCCCCACATATACACGCTCGTCCGCATGTCAATCTGCGCTAAATCAGTGGCGCCCCTGCAGCCCTCGCCCCCAAGCCACCGCGAGGACTGCGGGGGCAGTAGTTACGCCACTGCCCCTTGGGCAGATGTATTAAGCCTGGAGAAGTGATAAAGTGGAAGGTGATAATACACCAGCCAATCAGCTCCCAACTTTCAAGTTACAGGCTGGGTTTGGGAAAAAAATGACAGGAGCTGATTGGCTGGTGCGTTATCACCTTCCACTTCATCACTTCTCCAGGCTTAGTACATCTGCCCCACTGTGTATTATATTATACTAAAAAGAGTATGCCTCTCAAAGACGCTTTATCCAGAAAAACCCCCCCATTATATTTCTCATCTTGTTACTTTTAAAATAGTGAGGTATTATAATGTTATCCTGATCTGCCATGAGACTTCTGGGTGCATGGGTCAAACAGGAATATGTACAGAGATCCCTCATAAAGCTAAATAATAATAAATATTAAAAATCTTGGAACTCGTATCAAAATGTTTTATTTCTTTTATATTTTGGGCTTCCTTAATTGTGCTATACTTTCAGCACAGTGTCCTACAGTCATTGTTACAGAAACAAAATGACCATTTGTTTTATATAGTTCTAGTATAGTTCTACTTCAGATGATTCTTTATCCTGTGAGGCTGATTATTTACACTGCTCTGTGACAAAGTTGGTGCTAACCTGCCCCCTGCTGGCTGATATACAGTAATGCCACTAAAGACGTCTTTTCTACATAGCTGAGACTCTCACTGGTTTCAGTAAAGATCATATATTTTTATGTGTGTCACTCCTGCTCTCTGCTGCATCTTGTTAATGCTTCAGGCCTTGACCACTGACCATCCCTTCCCCCCAACACTCACACAAAGGGATTTGGGGTTTGCTGACATAAGGCTCCCCAGGTCGCGGCCGTACAAGGTTTGTTTGTCTGGTCTGGTATACAAACAGACTGCGGATAAGCCTGGAGGGTAGCCAAAAGTGAATGTCAAGGCAATGCAGGTCAAAACCAAACAGATGAGGAAGCTGAGCCAAATCAGGAGACAAGAACGACATCAAGTATAAGCAAGGATACAGGGAATTATGGGACAGTCAGGCTATGGGGAACTAGGGAACACTCAGGCTATGGGAACTAGAGAACAGTCAGGCAATGGGGAGACTGGGCACAGTAAGACTATGGGGAACTACGGACAGTCAGGCTACAGAGGAACTAAGGAACGGTCAGGCTACAGGGGAACTAGGAAACAGGCTACAGGGGAACTAGGGAACGGTCAAGCTACAGGGGAACTAGGGAACTGTCAGGCTACAGGGGAACTAGGAAACAGGCTACAGCGAAACTAGGGAACAGTCAGGCTACAGGGTAACTAGGGAACAGTCCGACTACAGGATAACTAGGGAACAGGGTAACTTTCATTTTCTTTTCATCCAATCCATCTCTGTTTATTAATATCTACACATTAGCGCTGCTATTCTCTATTTGTTTTATGTTTTTCTGTTCTACAGGACCGACTAATCCTGTGTTTTTAGCAGCAGCATTAGAACAGTGATCCAGTCTGCTCCCAAGCACCTACCTTGGTTATTTCTTTCTTGCGGCTACAGGGGAACTAGGAAACGGTCCAGCTACAGGGGAACAGTCCTGCTACAGGGGAACTAGGGAACAGTCCGGCTACAGGGGAACTAGGGAACAGTCCGGCTACAGGGGAACTAGGGAACAGTCCTGCTACAGGGGAACTAGGGAACAGTCCGGCTACAGGGGAACTAGGGAACAGTCCGGCTACATGAGAACTAGGGAACAGTCCGGCTACAGGGGAACTAGGAAATGGTCAGGCTACAGGGGAACTAGGGAACAGTCCAACTACAGGGGAACTAGGTAACAGTCTGGCTACAGGGGAACTAGGGAACAGTCCGGCTACAGAGGAACTAGGGAACAGTCCAACTACAGGGGAACTAGGGAACAGTCTGGCTACAGGGGAACTAGGGAACAGTCCGACTACAGGGGAACTAGGGAACAGTCCGGCTACATGAGAACTAAGGAACAGTCCGGCTACAGGGTAACTAGGAAACGGTCCGGCTACAGGGGAACTAGGGAACAGTCAAGCTACATGGGAACTAGGGAAAAGTCCAACTACAGGGGAACTAAGGAGCAGTCTGGCTACATGGGAACTAGGGACCAGTCCGGCTACAGGGGAACTAGAGAACAGTCAGACTACAGAAGCACTGGGAACAGTAAGACTATGGGGAACTGCAGACAGGCTACAGGGGAACTAGGGAACGGGCAGGCTACAGGGGAACTAGGAAACGGTCAAACTACGGGGGAACTAGGGAACAGTAAGACTATGGGGAATTACGGACAGTCAGGCTATAGGGGAACTAGGGAGCAGTCCGGCTACAGGGGAACTAGGGAACGGTCCGGCTACAGGGGAACTAGGGAACGATCCGACTACAGTGGAACTAGGGAACAGTCCGGCTACAGGGGAACTAGGGACCAGTCCGGCTACATGGGAACTAGGGAACAGTCCGGCTACAGGGGAACTGGGAATAGTAAGACTATGGGGAACTGCAGACAGGCTACAGGGGAACTAGGGAACGGTCAGGCTACGGGGGAACTAGGAAACAGTCAAACTACGGGGGAACTAGGGAACAGTAAGACTATGGGGAATTACGGACAGTCAGGCTACAGGGGAACTAGGAAACAGTCCGGCTACAGGGTAACTAGGGAACGGTATGGCTGCAGGGGAACTAGGGAACGGTCCGGCTACAGGGGGACTAGGGAACGGTCCGACTACAGGGGAACTAGGGAACAGTCCGACTACAGGGGAACTAGGGAACAGTCGGGCTACATGGGAACTAGGGAACAGTCTGACTACAGAAGAACTGGGAACAGTAAGACTATGGGGAACTGCAGACAGGCTACAGGGGAACTAGGGAACGGTCAGGCTATGGGGGAACTAGGAAACGGTCAAACTACGGGGGAACTAGGGAACAGTAAACTATGGGGAATTACGGACAGTCAGGCTACAGGGGAACTAGGAAACAGTCCGGCTACAGGGTAACTAGGGAACGGTATGGCTACAGGGGAACTAGGAAACGGCCCGGCTACAGGGGGACTAGGGAACGGTCCGACTACAGGGGAACTAGGGAACAGTCCGACTACAGGGGAACTAGGGAACAGTCAGGCTACATGGGAACTAGGGAACCGTTGGACTACAAAAGAACTGGGAACAGTAAGACTATGGGGAACTGCAGACAGGCTACAGGGGAACTTGGGAACGGTCAGACTACGGGGGAACTAGGGAACAGTAAGACTATGGGGAATTACGTACAGTCGGGCTACAGTGGAACTAGGGAAACAGCCAAGCTAACAGAAACTAGGTAACAGTCAAGCTACAGGGAGACCAGGAACGCTGGAGCACAAGTAGAGCGTCTGAAACTCTGGTACAGATCTGTTCATAGAACTGCTTTATATAGGCAGAGCAGGTGAAATACAGTGTTTTTGGTGACACCAGCTGTCATGTGACAACCTGTGTAAACTAAATTCCTGTCCAATTTGCAACCTTATAGCGTGCTGGCTGTCATGGAGTTGGAGGAAGCTGCCAAAAGTGGGCCAGAGGCAATCCACCACAGAAGCATCCATCAGACCCAGTAGGAGATGACCAGTTGTCAGATCTGGCAGCTCCTGGCCATTTTTAATATTTATTAACAGTATTAATTTGCTGCTGTTCTCTGATATTGATGTATCGGATGCCCAGCATCACTACCAATAAAACAATGCAAAATACAGGTTGTCCTCTGCTTTCTTTGTTGAAAGATATTACACTTTTATACACAGAGGCTGTATAGTAAATAACTCTCTTCCCATGATTAGTCTCCTGATGGCAATATTCTTTTTTCACTCCCACGGACTGTTCGGTAATTGTGCCCCAAAAAGAAGAAAAAATAGGATTATTTGGAGCACTTATGTCTGAATGACAGACAATCTGACTCCCAACACCATTGTTCTGTTCCTCTGCACCCAGAGAATGGGCAAGTGAGATATTAGTGTGTCTCTCATATAGAGTGATCTCATTAAGGTGTTACATTTGTCTGCTCTGCTCATTGTGTGGAACATACTGTAATTCCAGCTCTAGGCCGAGTTCTAAGCCTATAACTATCTGCCCTGTTCAGTTCAGACAAGACCCCTTCAAAGCACATCTGGATTATCCCCTGTGGGTTCAATTAAAAGCTATCACTTCATATTTAAATACTTATTTGTAGTTCAGCTTCCTCAAAGGGTTTATTTGGAGAATTCTGCGTTTCTTGGCGACTTTACTGACAGTTAGCAAAGCCCGTCATAAATCCCGTCAATCTTCTCTGATAGCGAAAGTATAGCAGGTGATGAGGATTATGATGTAAAGTTTCACTGAGAGAACAAGTGTGGAGACTGCACAAATACTATGACTGTCTAGGAAAAGCATTCTTGGTTTGCATTATGTGTAAAGGTGACTGTGACCGTCCTCACTTTTTAACTAATATCATATTGATAGCACAACAGAATATGCTTTACTTCAATGTATTATTGAAACCTCACCGTGGTGGCTGTACGATACCGTGTTGCTGTTTATTACTGATATTAAATGTGGGCCTTTTGAATAGTAACCGCAGTAGGGGTCTACATGTGCATTGTTGTGGTCACTGGTAGCAAGATAGCTGTGCAGGGGAAAAAGGGTGATGTTGCCATATCAACCCAGATCCTAAGGAGAGGCATAGGGGGAATTCAATTAGCCTGAGGCTATCCAATTAGCCCTAAAGCCAGGAATTATCAGACTTTTTTTAACCAGCCTCAGTGGCTCAGGTAAAAAAAAATCCCCTCCAAAGTAGTGGGTTAATTGATGCTACGACCCTGTTAACACTCAAATCTGTAAACTTTTCACGAACTCTGTGCGATAACACTCATTAACCCGTGTTAATGCCCGTTAGAGTGCTACTTTAACATGCGTTAACAATGCTGTCAAGTGAAATAGGGAGTGCAATTGAATAGCCCCAGGTGTTAAACCCCCGAGGCTAACTCCCTTTTTCACCTGTGATTATTTACCACGGGTAATTGAATTCCCCCTATAGAGATCAGTCCAGTTAACGCCGAAAGGGGCGGGTTGTCTTTGCAGCGGTGCAGAACCGCCAACAACGGCACTACAATTCAACCCCCATGTGCCCCAATCTCACTCGGACTCGCAGATTTTTGTACGCAGCCCTATGGGACAGCAAACAAAACTCTGTTCATCGGGTGGTACCTAAGTGCAGCATTCAGCCGCACTCGCCCACTGTTTATAAATATGCTGATAAGAGAAGCCCCAGCTAATGAGTGGCGATGTACAGAACAGAATGAGGTACCACTGACGCTTAGACAGGGTGACTATAGAGAGGTGTGGTGAGGTGTCAGGACAAAAATGTCTGCCAGTATATTGCAGCCAGACTACGGGTGAAGAGGGGACAAAGCCACAGACGTCATAGGGAGATCTGTCTATTAACTGAGGGTGCTGATCCAGAAACCTGGAACAGGTCTAGTGTTGGAGGAACTCCACTCACACTCACACACATCATTCAGTGAGACACATCAATTGTTACAGCACCAATTTTGTTCTCTCCAAAGCTTGATACATTTCCCTTCCTAAGAGTTAATTCTGGAAAACAGCCTGCAGCAATTTATTCTAGGTATTTAGGTGCACTACTGAGTAGCTATGGAATAACAGGTTGTAAAGTCTAGGAACATTGGGGGTAATTCAGACCTGACCGCTGCTGTGCGTTTTTGCACAGCGAACGATCAGGCCTAAACTGCGCATGCGTATGCACCGCAAAGTGCAGGCGCGACGGGGAGCGACAGGATGGTGCGAGAAAAGCGATCGCAAGGTGATTGACAGGAAGAGGCCATCTGTGTCCGTTTTCAGGGAGTGGCCGGAAAAACGCAGGAGGGACCAGGCATATGAAGGGAATGTTTCTGACGTCAGCTCCGGCCCGATCATCGCACTGGTAGAGTAAGTCCTGGGCTCTGCAAAGACTGCAGAAACTTCTGTTTGTGCAGCTCTCCCGCACATGCAATCGCACCCCTGCACAGCGAATTCCCCCTCCCCCTGTAGGCGGCGACTACCTGATCGCAGGGATGCAAAACACGCACCCTAGCGATCAGGTCTGAATTAGGCCCATTCTTTTGACATTTTCAGTGTTAATGTATGTCCCAGGTCCAACTGACCTTTTCCTCATGTGCACCAGCAACTTTTGGCCAAGTTATACTGCAGTTACTACTATATTATTATTATTATTATTATTATTAACACATAACACATTGTTGAAGTATTTATTTATTTATGGGAGTTAAATGTGAGAGGTGAATGAGAGTTGATATTCAGCATATAGGTTTATAATATTTAATGTAGGCAATAAGAAAAGGATTTATGGGAGGCATATAGTACGACCTGGAATACTTACGGGAAATTAGGGTCATTCCGAGTTGATAGCTAGCTGCCGTTGTTCGCAGTGCAGTGATCAGGATAAAAATCGGCATTTCTGCGCATGCGTATGCTCCGCAATGCGCACGCCCGTCGTACGGGTACAAAGCCCGTTGTGGTTGTGCACAGGTTGTAGCGAAGTTTTCAGTCGCACTGGCGTCCGCAAGAAGATTGACAGGAAGGGGGCGTTTCTGGGTGTCATCTGACCGTTTTCAGGGAGTGTTTGCAAAAACGCAGGCGTGTCTGAAAAAACGCAGGCGTGGCTGGGCGTTCGCTGGGCGGGTGTAGGACGTCAAATCCGGACACGAATAGGCTGAAGTGATCGCAAGCGCTGAGTAGGTTCAGAGCTACTCTGAGACTGCACAAACTGTTTTTGCAGAGCTCGGCTGCACAAGCATTCGCACTTCTGCTAAGCTAAAATACACTCCCCCGTGGGCAGTGACTATGCGTTTTCAGGGTTCACTACGGTATGCCGGCGGTCGGGCTCCCGGCGACCAGCATACCGGCGCCGGGAGCCCGACCGCCAGCTTACCGACAGTGTGGCGAGCGCAAATGAGCCCCTTGCGGGCTCGCTGCGCTCGCCACGCTACGGGCACGGTGGCCGCTATGCGCGTCACGCTATTTTATTCTCCCTCCAGGGGGGTCGTGGACCCCCACGAGGGAGAATAAGTGTCGGTATGCCGGCTGTCGGGCTCCCGGCGCCGGTATACTGTGCGCCGGGATCCCGACAGCCAGCATACTGAAGACCACCCGCGTTTTCACGGCTGCTAAAAGTAGCGAGCGATCAACTCGGAATGACCCCCATTGTCCAGTGTTTATCAGGGTCTGGCTGGCCAGGTAGCAGGGGGGATGCACCTTCAGGGTCAGACAGCCGCAGGATGTGTTCAGCCTCCCTGCTGATCCTTTGGTGCAGTGAACGGTGAGGATTATGTACTCTGAATCTGAAGGGCTGAGCACAATCATGTGAGTTCTTGTGTTACTATCCGTGGCACATCACCTCAGTTGTCACTAGTACAGGAAGTGCTGCGAGACCACCCCAACACCCCTTTTTTTTACCTGGAGTCTCCTCTCTATTTCCAGAGGCAGCGACAATGGGGAGAGGGGGGCAGGTATGTTGATTAAAAGGGCCAGGCTTCTTAGAGGATCTTTTGGCGGGAGCCTGGTTTAGCTATTGACAATGGGGGTCATTCAGATCTGATCGCTGGGCTGCGTTTTTTGCAGTCCTGCGATCAGATAATCGCCGCCTACAGGGGGAGTGTATTTTCGCTGTGCAAGTGCTATGTGTTAGCAGAGCTGCCAAAAATCAGTTTGTGCAGTCTCTGCGCAGCCCAGGACTTAATTACTCTTCCAGTGCGATTAAATCCTGCTGATCCGGGTCAGACCTGACGTCAGACACCCTCCCTCAAAATGTTTGGACATGCCTGCGTTTTTCCGACCACTCCCTGGAAACGGTGAGTTGCCTCTTCCTGTCAATCTCCTTGCATATGCCCGTGCGAATGGATCCTTCGCACCATCCTGTCGCTGAACGGCGATACCCGTTGTAGCTGTCCGACGCGCCTGCGTATTGCGGTGCATACGCATGCGCAGTTTGGACCTGATCGCCCGCTGTGCGAAAACGCACAGCAGCGATCAGATTTGAATGACCCCCAATGTCCCCCTTTACAGTGCATGGGCTGCAAAATATTATTTAATTTTTTGAGAGGACATGGCCACCTACCTGATTCAGCCATGCGCCCCCCCCCCCCCCCCCCCCCCGACCTCTGGGCAGCCCAAGCATTTCCAGAAGTAGGAACAAGCATCCTGGGTGCCAGGACAGTAGCCCAGAGCTAGGACCGTCCTGCAGGATGCAGAGCTATAGCCAAGGAGACGGCTGTACAGTTGTACACCAGACTCTTACGGATTTTTGCCCTGTGTCATGACCCAGCGCACATGTACGGAGGAGATGCTGAAGTGTATGCACTATAGTCACATCTGCACTTGAGTTGGAGGGAATAAGTTCGGGCATACATCTCTTAATCAGCCTAAGTTCTCTAACACATAAACGGTATCCGTTCACATGGTCGACCATGTTATGGTCGACAGTCAGGTTGACCACTATTGGTCGACATTGACATGGTCGACATGGACACATGGTCGACACATGAAAATGGTCGACACGTGAAAGGTCAACACATGAAAAGGTCGACATGAGTTTTTTAACTTTTTTTTTTTCTTTTGGGGAACTTTTCCATACTTTACGATCCACATGGACTACGTTTGGAACGGTAAAGTGTGCCGAGCGAAGCGGTAGTGGAGCGAAGGCACCATGCCCGAAGCATGGCGAGCGAAGCGAGCCATGCGAGGGGACACGGTGCACTAATTGGGGTTCCCAGTCACTTTACGCAAAAAACTACACCAAAAAAAGTTAAAAAAATCATGTCGACCTTTTCATATGTCGACCTTTCATGTGTCGACCATGTGTCCATGTCGACCATGTCAATGTCGACCAATAGTGGTCGACCTAATGACTGTCGACCATAACATGGTCGACCATTCATACCGGAACCCACATAAACATAGACACCCACACAACTACACACTAAGGCACATTCTAATCAGCAGCCAATTTTACTCGGCCCTGTGATTTTGGCATGTGGGAGCTCACTGGAGCACCCGGGGTAAACCCACTCAAGCACAGGAGAGCCATACAGACTCCACACATATAGGGCTATGTTCAGGAATTAAACTCATGACCGGGTCGCTGTCCCTGCACTCCGGACGCGGCTCCGCTGCACACACAGACAGACACCTGCTGCTGAGGCTGGAGGAGGAGAGCGCCAGCCGCCGCTGCTCCACTACTGACGCCGGCCCCAGGAGCGCTGCTGCCGCTGTCTTCTACACAGGGTCCCTGACATGATCGGCAGCAGCAGGTGATGGACTACGGGGGAATGAAGGGAGGGGAGCAGCTTACTGTCCCGCCGCCTCGTATGGATGATTGGACCAGCGGATCCAGCACTGGATCCGCTGTCCAATCATTTCTGCCTTGCTGACAGTGATGTCAGCGAGGCACTTCTATAGGTGCCGCTTTGCCTATGTTTTTCAATGGGCTTTTACAGCCCACTTCTTGGCCCCACCCCCCGCTCGATCCCCGTTTCCATTATCTACGGGAGGCACTGCTATCAGTGCCTCCCAAACCTATTTAAAGCCCTAAAATTATTAGAATAACATAAAGAACATACTTATGACACAGAACATGTGTCATAAGTATCTTCTTTTTGTTATTTTAATAATTAATTAAAGGGGAGGCACTGCCTCCCCTGCCTCCCCTGACTGCACGTCCCTGCATGACCCCAGTTCTGTGAGGCAGTGATGCTAACCACTATGTCACATATTCAAACAAATCTGCATATGGGTGAATATACGCATTTATTTTTGTGCACGCAACGCTGGAACAACTACTGCCAGCGTTTCAACTCTGCATTGTCCCCAATGTGCATACAGGACAAAATGACGTATCCGCATTTCCTGAGGGGCCAATCTGTGGTTATAGTGACCAGTGGGAGCACACACCATCACTTTAATGTTCCAACAGGTGAGCAGGTATACTGTAATACAGAAAACAAAAATAGAAAGTGCTGGCAAGCTGTATATTTAAAAAAAAAAAAAAAAAAAAAAAAAAAAATTTTTACATTTATTCAATCCACTTTAAAAATCTTTTATACCAGAACATAATTATATTAACAAGGATCACACATTTCAGCTGATAATCATTAGTGAGTATATTTCTGGCTTGCAGAGACCAATTTCACCTCAGTACTATGAGGGTAATTCAGAGTTGATCGCAGCGGCAAATTTGTTAGCAGTTGGGCAAAACCATGGTGGTCATTCCGAGTTGATGGCTAGCTGCCGTTGTTTGCTGCGTAGCAATCATTGAAAAAAACTGCAAAGAGCAGCGTTGTTTTGCACTGCTTCTAGCGACGATTCCATTCGCACAGCAGATCACAAGGAGATTGACAGGAAGTGGGAGTTTATGGGTGGCAACTGACTGTTTTCTGGGAGTGTTTGTAAAAAAGCAGGCGTGTCCAGGCGTTTGCAGGGCGGGTGTCTGACGTCAATTCCGGGACCTTCGTCGCTGCAATCATCGGCTGCACAGGCGTTCGCACACTTGCAAAGCGAAAATACACTCCCCTGTGGGCGGTAACTATGCGTTTGCATGGCTGCTATAAGTAGCTAGCGAGCGATCAACTCGGAATGAACCCCCATGTGCACTGCAGGTGTGGCAGATATAAAATTTGCAGAGAGAGTTAGATTTGGGTGGGTTATTTTGTTTCTGTGCAGGGTAAATACTGGCTGCTTTATTTTTACACTGCAATTTAGATTTCAGTTTGAACACACCCCACCCAAATCTAACTCTCTCTGTACATGCTTACATCTGCCCCACCATGCAGTGCACATGGTTTTGCCCAACTGCTAACAAGTTTGAGGCTGCGATCAACTCAGAATTACCCCCAATGTTTCTTAATAAGATTTTTATGTATCTTATTTGTCTCTGATTTATAGAGATCAATTGAATTTTATACTATGTTTCTTTATAGAGCCTCTATATATCTTTCGGTCTCTGCGAGTCAGTAACACCCTTTTTCTATTAAAAGCTTAGAATACAATCAATCCACAATTGCTTTCAGATGTAATTATAACAATTCAGACATGTCTACACAAACAAACTATTAGTATATCTACAGTTTTTTTCCACAGTTTAGCTTATTAATGCTGGAAAAGTTTTTTTATCAGCAGTGTTTAAATGTTTGTATGGTTATTGCACCGACAGTCTGGACAAAAAGCAATTAGTTAGGACGTGTTTGATCCGTATTTAGCAAGTCAGCAGTCTGTTTAGATGTATACAAATAATTTGTAGCATGCTTAGATTCTTGATCAATATTTAAAACATGGCCATGTTATTACAGTAAAAGTGAGTTACCGTGTCCTCCCTCTCTGGATGGTTACTGGTTTCTTTGCTCCCGGCTCTGGTTGCTAATTCCATTAGAGAGCCATATCTGGAGATCCAAATGAGATTCCACAGCAATGCTTCACAGGTCCGGTAGGTAAAGAAGTCCACACTGGTAAACTCAGATAAAACGTGTTTCTCCGCCTAAGTACTTCTCAGCGGCTTCCTCAGTCAGTGGAATACAACAAGAAGATTGGCTAAACTACACAGCAGCGGCCAATCTCATTTTTCACACAGCAGATTCACTTTATACAGAAAGTAGTCTAAGCCAAGTTTTATATTGTGTAGAACATTAAATTACAGATTTTCAGCAAGTACCCTCTAATATGTCTGAATTTATCCCAGGTAACTTCCTCAAAGTGTTTTTATTTATTTACCTGTGATGGATGCACACTAGTACCCCTTTCACATCGCACAAATAACCCGGTATCGACCCGGTATGTTGCCAGGTCCACACGGGTCACTGTGCGGTGTGAAAGGGTCCCTTTAGAAATCCTGTGTCGCCTGGCCCGGTAATTCAACCCGAGTTATAAGAAGGGTTATTCCCAGGTTGAATACCGGGTCAGGGGCAGTGTGAACGGGTTGCCTGGTCGATGTAACCCAGGACCCATTCACTACATAGGGAGAGGTGGCGCGGGGACGAGCTCATATCCCAGCACCACCGCCACTATGGCAAACTGACCCAGCATATTGCCGGGTCGGGAGGGCAGTGTGAGAGGGGGTAGGGGGGGTAGGGGACGGCCCAACCCCACTAAGGGTTAATGGTCCCGTTCCACACTAACAGGACGTTAGCTCCTGAGGGAACTATTCGCAAGCCCCACCACGGCGAGTGTACATTCCCGCAGCATGCCGCCACCCCTAACAGAGCCAGAAGAAAGAAGAGTGGTGAGTACTAAGCCGGCATCCCAGTTAGCAGGTCACCGGCCATTATGGTGGCACAAGGGTACGGAGACGCACAGATTCTACACGGGGCGGAATGAGTTTCCAGACTTAGTACACTGTAGTGTACACAGTAACCCAGACTGGCAATACAGGCTTGAAAGGGGGCTTACTCCATTTTATGCACTCAGACACATAAAGCCAGTATAAAGAAGAGTGGGAAGACTGTACGCCATTGAAGGTTCGGGGCTTCACTATGAGCGTATCCAGCAGCTCACAGGTGCCGTTTTACCCTACTGCAGCTACACAGATGCTGACTACAGGGACGCGCAACTCCTCCGGAAAGCCTACAGATTACCTCAGCGGTACCAAGGGGTCATAGCAGTGGGGAGATATACTAGTGTACCAAGTCCCTAATCTAGGTACTTAGTCTGCGTCCCGGCCTCGGGAAGGGCTCTTTGTAGGTTAATTGTGCATATAATCTTTTCCTGTGTGTGTGCTGTCACTGCTGCAGTATGTCAGGCAAAGAGTGTGTTTCATGTAAGGCACAGTGTTCCTCTTCTCCAGGGGGTTCACTAGTGTGTACTCAGTGTAGTATCCCTTCTCAGGCTAGTGGGGCGGAGCCAGCATGGCTGGAATCCATTAGGGGGATGATTTCCACCATCTCTACTAAATTATCTCGTAATAAGAAAGAGACGCAATACTTAAGACAGTCTATGGCTGAGTTTATGCAAAAGGACTTCGTACTCAGATCAGCGTCTCAGTCCTCTACCATTTTTCCGCAAAAACGTACTTTGGCCCATATCCTGCTGTCAAAGTCGGAAAAATATCATGCTACATGTTGCCATATATCCACCCCATGCGCGTGCCTGCTGCACGTGCACATTCTCTCCCGTGCGTGCGGATACTCGCAGTTGCGTAACGGCGCCCCTACGGGCGTGCGCTCGAGCGCATGGTATGTGCATTTACGGTAGAGTTTGTGTGCGTCTAGCGGGCGACTCAATCGTTAAATAATAAAACCAAATGGTATGTTTTATAGGTATTGTTCCCCTTAATGATAACTGTAAGTTTGTTTAATGTGACTTGTTCACGGACTTGGGAATCCCTCTTTACGTGGTACAAAGGGTCTGATTAAGGTTGAACAGTGGTGTCTGGTACCTAACCGAAGAGTATTTTAACAGCAACAATCCGGTGTTGGTTAGGTAAAGATTAATCGCTCCTGCATATAGTTATGCCCATTAGTAGTTTCTGGACATTTCTCATATTTGCAGTTCATTATCCATGCGGCGGGAATCCGGCGATTCCCTCCCACCTGAGCAGTTTGTAATAGCCACAGCCCACCTGTTCAAATCCACCTATGACCTTTTGTTACAGTGCAGAGAGACATTCCTGTGTCCAATGAACAATAAGATTGTAGGGCCCTTTGTAGTACACTGTATGTTGTGTATATAAGGGTCACTGTCCCCAGACCGGCCAGTACTCTCTCTCTTCAACATTTATCTCTGATAATTGGAGGACTGGATTCCGGTTGCGCTTGCGAGTGTTCCCCGTATGGTATGTTTCTCTGTGGCCACTTTGTTACCCATTTTTATGTTAGCCATTCATTCTTAGTCGATGTATTTGTGTTTGCGATCGTTCGCTATTGTGTATATTTTTGTTTAGTTATTCTGTTAGATATTAATGTTAGCCTGTAGTGTATGAACTGTTCACTGTTTTCTTTTCCCTTTTACTTAGCTAAATATTGTTAGTAAAGGTGTTGGAACCTTAGCAAGGTATTGTGTGTTTATTGCATTGCTGAGGGTAATCGGAGCATCTCAATCGCTCAAACAGCTAGCTTACAGACCAAGGTTAAACAGCATTATATCATTGCAGTATCTCAACACTAAGATTTACAGTATAAGCATACTCTGTGTAAGGTTTAAAAAGGTTATTATCTGTGTGTACGCTCGCTGTGTGTATTCCGTACTCACAGCGCAGCGTGTGTACGTAACTAGCGTACCACGTGCGAGGTCTTTGTACGCAAATAGCATACAAAGTGCGTAGCACGTGCACGAGGGACAGCGGCCATTACGGCTTCACGATATTAATAAATAGCTTGTGTTCTAAGGTAAACAATCAGCTTTATCAATTGAGGGCTCGTCCGTCCTCCACATATCCGCCACTAGCGAGCACAGACTTTATCTGTCAGCAAAGGGCGGGAACGCAGTATCCCTTCGTATCCGTATTGGTGGTGAGGGATACAGTGGTGCTGACTAGATAAGCGTCTGTTACGCTACGCTGTAGGAGTGCTGGGGTGGAATCCGAAACCGGAAGGTAGGAAGGTAAGAACAAAACGCTATTATCTTTTAAAACTGTTTATTTCTGTATTGCGTATGCACACACGCACGCACACATATACATTGTTGCGACTCACTCTCTTGTTGCCATTAGAACCGATTATTAAGACACGTGCTGAGGAAATCTGGTGCTATTTAGTTGAGATTATAAAGGATAATTTTTAAGGGAATAATTGTAAAGGACACGCACACAGCATAGCAAATACTGTGTGGTGTACGGTAAGCGATTACAGTTGAACATCGTTTACATTTATAGAAGCGTGTTAGTTGCGTTGCTGTGGGCATATCTGGACTTTGTGCATACGTGTCTCGGGCAACGTGCGAGATTACGTACGCAACACAAAGGCATACGCACGTGGCGTCTTTACGCAACGGAGCGTACGGATACGCCCACCGAGACTCAAATCACACGATAACATTGTTTTAGTGGGGGCGGTATAGTATAGCCACCTGATAATAGCACAGGTTTGTTCAGTTTCCAAAAAAGCTTAGTTAAAAGAGAACCTTTTTCTATTACAATACTCAGGGATTGAACTACTGCCTGTATGAAAGGAATTTCTGTACAGAAAGATCAGTGTATATGAGTGAGTAGGAGTGAGTGTGGAAATAAAGGTATTATTTTTTGTGAACCCACAAATCGGGATCCCGTCGGAGACCACATCAGGTGAGTGGACACTTGGTGGCGTGGGACTGGCTTGCCCGTGTTAACAGTATACAAGGTAAAAGGAGCAAGTAGTATCCGCAGACAAAAGGACTGCGAAGGTTTAAGCGCAGCCCGGGGGGTTTTGCGTATTACCCATATAGATCGAGCTCCGGCTGAAGGTTTCGCAGCCTAAACAACTGATTCCGTTGGTCGTACAGCGTATAAATATTAAGTTACTTATACGCAGTGCGACTGGACCGCACGTAATTGTGTGCATTAGTTTGTTACCTTGATACCCATTAAAATTTACTGTGGGATCATAAACGCTATTTGTACATTCTAACGTGATTTGTGTAGGTTTTTGTTATTTTAAGGGAGTTTCGCTGTTCACTCAGGAAATCTCCAACAACCAATACTTACTGGGGAGGGTAGCATACTCCCACACGCCCCAGTAAATAGAGGTTACAAAAAGATCCCGCGGATTGGGTACGTCCAGTGGTGGGCACATTGCTGGAACTCGTACTGGCCAATTGGGGCGTAAAGTGAGTGAAGGCACTAGTTGAACTTTCACCGTCGCCTTACCGCGGGCAACTTGGTTTGTTTTGTAAGAATTTGCTGAGACAGCAATCTCTACAAACAATGGGGGCCAGTTGTTCAAAGAAGGGACGTCCAACAAGGGTTCACGTTGGTAGTTGTTGGCCCAAAGGGTCAGCACGGTATATAATGTGTGAAAAATACGGATCACACACACACAGGTATTTTGCAAAGAATGGGAACGAATGACAGAGGATGATGGGGAGCAGTTTCCCCGGGTAGGCAGTTTGAACCCTGAGGTATTGCAGAATCTAAAAAAAAGGATAGGTCTAATAAAATCTGCAAAGCAGAGGATTAGACATTATGATTGTTTACAGGTATGGCAACAGGAAAGTGAAATACAACAGGAATTAGCTCAGAAAGCAAATTCAAATCCTGGTAGGAGTCTGATAGCAACGGCACCACCACCGTATATAGTAGGGGACAGTGGCTGCAGAGAATGACATGCGGGTGTACGATAAGGGTGCACTTAACCAATGTAGTAATGATAAGAATAAAATGAAAGTTAATGCAAATGTTGCTACTAACGCTAACCCATGCAAGTTGTATCCCATTTTAAACTTCCCCCAGGAATACGACCAGGAAGATGAGCCCACTACGATTTCAGCTCTCTCTCTAGCGGCCACCATAAACGATACTTCAGTGGGCATCGCCCAACCAGTAAGAGTGGTATCAAAGGCACATAGTTCAGGGACAGGTGAGGTTGTATCTAGAGGTAAGTACGGCACTGTACAATATGCTGAAACTGTTGCACCACCCACTGTAGAATCAACCCAGAGTGAAGTAATTAATATTAATCCTGTTAGAGTGATAGCGGTCCCCAATGGGAAGACCGACACAAATGGGGTCACACCCATCAGGAATATTGCAATGCACTGTCCCTGGTCCCGAGCAGAATTAAGAACAATTTTGTCTGAATTTCCTGATCCCAGAAAAGATTTAGCTGCATGTCAGAGGTTCATTAAGGACCTGGGTAACTCCACTGAACCCAACAACAAAGATTGGCGGACACTACTGAGGGCATGTCTGCCCTCTAGTATTGATCTTGTGAAATTTATAGCTGACTGTAAATTAGATGAAGAAGTACCCCTTACAGATGAGTATAATCAAGATAATGTAATCAGGATCAATCTGCAACTGGGAATATACTTCCCAGCTGTGGTAAAATGGAGCAAAATTTTCTCCATCAAACAAACGGAAGGAGAAACTGCCTCTGAATATTTCCACCGGGCACTGGAGGAAATGGCTAAATATACTGGGATCGTGGAAATTGAGGCAAATGTACACCATAGAGAGGTAGCGGTGTCCGTCTTGATGGACGGTTTAAAGGAGGTATTAAGGAATAGGGTGCAAACCACTCAACCTAACTGGAGAGGTATGTCGGTGGCCGCCTTAAGAGAGACTGCTGTTGGGCACGACAGGAACATCACAAGACGCAGGGAGTCACAGAGTGATAGACTGATGGCTATAAGTATCCAAGCCCTTACAACAAGGCCGCCTCAGTCTAAATCTCAGACCCCTGGTGGTAAGCCACATACGGTAAAATGTTACAATTGTAATAGGGAAGGTCATTTTGCACGTAACTGCACCAGTAATCCACACAATGCATATAAAAACCCTAGACAACGACATGACATACGAGATTGGGATCAAGGACCGCAGAGACGGAGTTATGAGCCACACGCAGGGGAAACAAGGAGGTATCCCCCAAGAAGAGACTGGCAAGTCTCTGATAATTCCCATTTACCTCCTTCACAGGTAATAGCTGCCAGCGCAATGCAGGTAGTTCACCACGCACCATAGGGGTGGGGCCACACCTGTAGTCTGCAGCCAGTGAAATTAATTGCGAGCCTTGGAAATGAACCTGAGGTCACAATTGATGTAGCTGGTAAATCTCTAAATTTCCTTGTAGATACGGGGGCGGCCAAGTCAGTGATAAATTCGACCGTGGGCATGAGAACCACTGGTAAAAAAATTCCAGCCATGGGAGTAACAGGAGTAGTGCGACAATACCCTTTAAGCAAACCAGCAGAGATTACGATAGGGCCTTTGCATACCAAGCATTCTCTTCTGCTGGCTGCATCGGCTCCGACTAATCTCTTAGGGAGAGATTTACTGTGCAAAATGGGATGCGTCATATACTGTACTCCTGAAGGTGTGTTCTTGGACATACCCGAAAACCACGCTCAGGAAGCGCAGGATATGCTAGACTCCCCAACAAGATTAATGTCACACACTGTTGTTGTAAATAGGTGTCCGTCCAAGGTAGAGGAAATGATTTCCCAGATACCGGAATCACTTTGGACCAAGGATGGACAAGACACTGGATTGATGGCATACATAGCCCCAGTAGTTGTGCAAGTAAAAGACAGTAGGATAGCTCCAAAAACCCAACAATACCCTCTGAAGCCAGAGGTGGAGTTAGGAGTTTACCCTGTAATAGAGCGCTTGCTACAACAGGGCATTCTGGTAAGAACGTCCAGCACTGCCAATAGTCCCATCTTCCCTGTTAAAAAGAGTGGGGGGAGGGGTTACAGATTAGTGCAGGATCTAAGAGGGATCAACAAAATAGTTGAGAGTCAATTCCCCGTAGCGCCAAATCCAGCTGTCATCCTTATGCATATCCCTCCCACTGCCAAATTTTTCACTGTGATTGACCTCTGCTCCGCCTTCTTCTCGGTACCTCTGCACCCTGACAGCCAATACTTATTCGCATTCACATACAGAGGAGTTCAGTACACTTGGACTCGATTACCACAAGGTTTCATAGACAGTCCAAGTATTTTCTCACAGGCCCTACATGATTGTTTACAGTCTTTCCAACCAGAGAGTGGATCAATATTGATACAGTATGTGGATGATTTACTGCTGTGTTCAGATTCACTGGAAGCGTCCCTGAGAGATACGAAACAACTCCTGTTTCATCTTTCAGACACAGGACACAAGGTTTCCAAGGACAAGTTACAATTATGCCAGACCCATGTGAAGTATTTGGGACACTGTCTAACACAAGGACTGAGACACCTTACCGCTGATAGAATTCAAGCAATTCGTGACATGACCCTGCCACAAACCCAGCAACAGATTAGAACGTTTTTAGTAATGTGTGGGTATTGCCGTAACTGGATCCCAGGTTTTTCCATACTAGCCCTACCTTTGCAGGAGATGGTCTCCTCAAACAAACCTGATCGGATTTCGCACACAGACGAATCTGAGATGGCATTTGAGAGACTTAAACAGTGCCTAACGCAGGCACCGGCATTAGGTATGCCTGACTATGGGAAACCCTTTGAGCTGTACGGAAAAGAGAGTGCTGGGTGCGCAGCAGGTGTCTTAACCCAGAAGCATGGTGATGCCAGCAGGCCGGTAGCCTACTATAGCGCTCAGCTAGATACGGTAGCGCGATCTCTCCCCACATGCTTGCGAAGTGTTGCAGCAATAGCATTGCTAGTCACAAAGAGCGAAGATGTAGTGCTAGGACACAACCTCACAATTCATACACCACATGCAGTGTCAGCCTTACTGAATTCGGCCCAAACCAGACACGTCTCATCAGCGCGGTTTACAAGATGGGAATTGGCATTGATGGCCCCCGTAAACATCACCATAAGGAGATGCAGCGCATTAAATCCTGCAACGTATCTCCCAGGTGTGCCTGGACAGGCACAAAGGGTGGAGGATGAGAGTGATGGTGAAGGAGGATTTAATACAGGGGATGACACGCATGATTGTATGGAATATTTGACCCAAAATTTCACGGCAAGGCCTGACATCAGTGACAACCCACTGGAAGATGTAGATTTTACTTTCTACACTGACGGTAGTTGTCACAGACAGACGGACTCGGGAGACTTGTGTACTGGATACGCAGTCGTAGATGACCAAGGTACCATAGAAGCAGAACCGCTAGGCCAACCACATTCAGCACAAGTTGCTGAACTGGTTGCCCTAACCAGAGCATGTGAATTGGCTAAGGGCAAGTCAGCCAATATTTACACAGATTCTAGGTACGCCTTCGGAGTAGTCCATGATTTCGAAGCCCTATGGCGCCTCAGAAATTTCATGACGGCAGCTGGCACACCCGTAGCGCATGCAGCCCACATCAAAAGACTTCTAACAGCGATACAGGAACCCGACAGAGTGGCTGTTATCAAGTGTAAAGCTCACACATATAGCCAAGCCCCGGTATCACTTGGTAACAGCCGAGCAGACGAAGCTGCTAAATCAGCAGCTAGTAACCCCATACAAACAGATAGTACACGACTGATGGTATTTAATACTGTAAACACACAGAAATTGTGTGAAATGCAAAATTTGTGTTCCCCACAGGAAAAGGCAGTCTGGAGGTCAAAAGGATATGGCCAGGAGTCCTCAGGACTCTGGACAGATGGACATGGTAAACCAGTGGCACCCAGAGCATACCTTCCAAGTCTAGCGGAAGCGGCACATGGGCTGACTCATGTAGGCAAAGAAGGAATGTGTAAGCTAGTAAGAGCTTATTGGTGCGCCCCAGGATTTTCTTCCCATGCGGGTAAAAGAGCAATGACATGTCTCACCTGCTTGAGGAAGAATATCGGAAAGGCAATACCGAAAGAGCCATCCCATATCCCTCCGACAGATGGCCCTTTCCAGGTAATACAGATTGATTTCATACAATTACCACCTTGTAGAAATTTAAAGTATGTTTTGGTCTGTATTGATGTATTCTCAAATTGGGTCGAAGCATTTCCCGCGGCCACAAATACCGCTGTATTTACTGCAAAGAAAATTGTGCAGGAATTTGTGTGTAGGTACGGTATCCCTAGAATCATTGAGAGTGATAGGGGTACCCATTTTACAGGTGAAGTCTTTCAAACAATGTGTAAGTTGATGGGAATTAATAGTAAGCTGCACACTCCGTACCGCCCCCAGGCGAGTGCGAAGGTGGAAAGAGTGAACAGCACTATTAAAAATAAATTGAGCAAGGTAATGACTGAAACAGGACTGTTATGGCCCGAAGCTTCGCCAATTGTATTATACAGCATCAGAACCACTCCCAGGTCCCCTCTTAATCTGTCTCCTTTTGAAATTCTGTTTGGTCGACAACCCCATGTTATGATTAACCCCCAGGATGATTTGAAATGTAACAATGAAGTAACCGTAAAGTACTTGGTTAAGATGAGTAAGCAATTGAGGAATCAGAATGATAATCTAAAGTTGGTGACTCCTGATCTGCCAGACAGTAATTGTCATGACATTGAATCTGGGGATTATGTAATGATACGGAATTTTCTACGCTCAGGTTGCCTTATTGACAGATGGGAAGGACCATATCAAGTCTTATTGACCAGCACAACAGCATTGAAGGTTGCCGAGAGAGAGACTTGGGTTCATTCGTCTCATTGTAAAAAGGTCACTGACCCAGAGAGGTCCCGTGATAAAGAACAGACGGTAGAGGTTGTATCACTAGAGTGTCTGTTCAGGGAGGATTAAGACGACACCTGAGCGCTGAGAATAATAAGACCAGAAGCTTGTCGAGCCAGATTTCTTTTTCCCATTTGTTATTTTCTCCAGTTCCCACCTCCCTCCTATTTCCTTTCCCCTTTCTTATTTTTCTCCTTTTACTCCTCTAAGATGGACTTGCCCCAAGAGACAGTGATCCGGATTTTCCTGTTGACCATGATGTTGACCAGAGCAGTCTGTTTCGGTGAGAGTACCATGGAGGTCGAGAAAGGATCGGGAATGGGTTCTGATGACCAGGATGCAGGCGTAAATTTCCAAGAGCAACATAATCACCGAGTAAAGGCGAGTATCAGAAAACGATCTGGTAGCATTGACAATAGAAGGAATTGTGAAGGATTGTTAGCTGAAGAGAACTGCATCTGTAGGCATTGTGACAATATAGTTGAGGATGGGTGCATAAAGAAATGTCAGTCCAGTTTTAATGTCCACATGGACCGGCATCCATTGAGTGACTATCACTCCCTAGTGGGTAAAGTGTTAAACCAGACAGACTGTTGGGTATGCTCTCAAGTACCTCAAGGTCATAGCAAATCAGGACTAGTACCATTCCCTTTAACTATAAGAGAGGTACTTGAGCTAAGTGGTGGGAGGCCGGTGGACAAGAGGTTTAATATCTCTAGTCCTCCTAGTTTGAAGCTCCACCAATATCATGTGGATAGGTCCTTAGTGTGCTTTAACATTTCCAATCCCCGGAAGCCGGGAAATTGGGAAGTGTCATGGAGTAATCAAACCATGACCTTTTCATACAGAGCCGACAGAATGCCCATAGACACAGAACTTATACGCCAGATAGCCGACCATGGAAGATTTTTCCGGTATAGGTACACTCTGGGAAGTAAGACCATGCGAGTTGGAGAAGTATCACCAGGATACTGTGCACATATCGTACAAACAGATATGTGTACTAAACAGATGGGAGAATTAGGGTTAGGAGATTTCACATGGAAAATTTGTAACATGATAATGTCATACTCTGTCCCATTTGTTCTCCCCGATGATGCATATTTCATATGCGGGAGAAAGGCGTATAAGTGGCTTGCCCCAAACTCAGAGGGATTGTGCTATATTGGAAAAGTACTGCCTGAAGTAATGACTGTATCCCATAACAAAATGAAAGATATTCACCGCAGTGCCCAAGCTCCTTATACTCACACTCATTATGAGCACGTCGTTAAACGGCACCTGATAGAGAGGACAGAGCATTAAGCCTCTGATCTGATCCATGAATCCACCGGGATTCAATTCCTACTCGCGTTAGATATCACTCGTACCGCCAGAGGAGTGATAAATTATAAATATATATCTGCGCTTGCAAATTTATTAGACAATATCACCGAAATGTATGACGACACATTCAGGTACACTGGGAAAGAGTTACAAGCCTACAAAACAGAACTGGTTCAGCATAGGATGATTCTCAATTACCTCACAGCTGTGACAGGCGGGTATTGTGTTACCCTAGCAACTCAATATGGAATAAAGTGCTGCACGTACATTACAAACAGCACGGAGGACCCAGCCGAGATCATAGACCAAAAGATGGATGACATTTTACAATTAAAATGGGAGTTTCGAAGGAAACACAATCTCACACTCACTACTGTGGGTAATGAGCTGACCAGTTGGGTGTCATGGTTGAACCCACGAAATTGGTTCTCGGGTTTAGGAGAATGGGCCCAAGATATTATTATGGATGTAGGAAAATTTATTTTGTGTATTCTGGGGGTCGTCATATTGGTTGGCCTGATATTTAGATGCGTTCGGGTTTTAACAAAGAGTAAAAGCAATACCAGGGTGATGAGCTTAAGGAGCGAGGACACTGTAATAACAACAACTAATTTGATTTATGACCCAACGATAGAAACAATGTTGTGATGAAAATGTGATTCCACAGTCCGTTTCTTTCACCCGTTTCTCCTTTGTTTTCCTCCAAGGTACAAAGACATCCGCTTGGAAGAAGAATTTGACAACCTCTTTTATACAGACCATTGATGAACTATGCTACAAGCCCCATTTTCCCTAGTGACTTTAAATTTTACGATAGCCCAAATATTTTAGTGACTAACTTTCTGGACAATGGAAAAACTTTTGCCGTCATTTATAGCAAAAGCATCAGGAGACTACAGTCAACATGTACATCGAGACAAGACACAAGACAAGACCTCAATCGGCAAATGTATATTAAACTCACATAGTTTATGACTGCATTTACCATAATTGCTTCTTATCTTCATTTCTACAACCTTCAGGTAATGACACACATAGTCGATAGGGAATATAGATACAGGTATCAGCACTCACATATCCCCCCATTCATGTATCATCAACTAAATGTGCTCCCCCATTTGTTGCAACCAAAAGCCGAAAAGAGCTCGGTAAAGTTTGACAGCCCATCCACAGACCCGTAATACGGGATAAGAAGGAATTCAAATGTATACTTCGCAATACCTCGAAGCTTGATTTAAAACACGTACGGCACGATGATACATGACCCCTCAAACATGGATTCATACACACATGCTTCTACTATTTCACTAGGTCATACCTTTTTCCCACCTGCTCCTCTCCTCCCTTTACCCAATCATAAAATTGTATTTACATATGACATATATTTTTCTCTTTTTGAACTGTTTTAGGAAGTGGCAGTTATTGGTGACTGCCAAAGGGTGGACTGTCAAAGTCGGAAAAATATCATGCTACACGTTGCCATATATCCACCCCATGTGCGTGCCTGCTGCACGTGCACATTCTCTCCCGTGCGTGCGGATACTCGCAGTTGCGTGACGGCGCCCCTACGGGCGTGCGCTCGAGCGCATGGTATGTGCATTTACGGTAGATTTTGTGTGCGTCTAGCGGGCGACTCAATCGTTAAATAATAAAACCAAATGGTATGTTTTATAGGTAATGTTCCCCTTAATGATAACTGTAAGTTTGTTTAATGTGACTTGTTCACGGACTTGGGAATCCCTCTTTACGTGGTACAAAGGGTCTGATTAAGGTTGAACAGCGGTGTCTGGTACCTAACCGAAGAGTATTTTAACAGCAACAATCCGGTGTTGGTTAGGTAAAGATTAATCGCTCCTGCATATAGTTATGCCCATTAGTAGTTTCTGGACATTTCTCATATTTGCAGTTCATTATCCATGCGGCGGGAATCCGGCGATTCCCTCCCACCTGAGCAGTTTGTAATAGCCACAGCCCACCTGTTCAAATCCACCTATGACCTTTTGTTACAGTGCAGAGAGACATTCCTGTGTCCAATGAACAATAAGATTGTAGGGCCCTTTGTAGTACACTGTATGTTGTGTATATAAGGGTCACTGTCCCCAGACCGGCCAGTACTCTCTCTCTTCAACATTTATCTCTGATAATTGGAGGACTGGATTCCGGTTGCGCTTGCGAGTGTTCCCGTATGGTATGTTTCTCTGTGGCCACTTTGTTACCCATTTTTATGTTAGCCATTCATTCTTAGTCGATGTATTTGTGTTTGCGATCATTCGCTATTGTGTATATTTTTGTTTAGTTATTCTGTTAGATATTAATGTTAGCCTGTAGTGTATGAACTGTTCACTGTTTTCTTTTCCCTTTTACTTAGCTAAATATTGTTAGTAAAGGTGTTGGAACCTTAGCAAGGTATTGTGTGTTTATTGCATTGCTGAGGGTAATCGGAGCATCTCAATCGCTCAAACAGCTAGCTTACAGACCAAGGTTAAACAGCATTATATCATTGCAGTATCTCAACACTAAGATTTACAGTATAAGCATACTCTGTGTAAGGTTTAAAAAGGTTATTATCTGTGTGTACGCTCGCTGTGTGTATTCCGTACTCACAGCGCAGCGTGTGTACGTAACTAGCGTACCACGTGCGAGGTCTTTGTACGCAAATAGCGTACAAAGTGCGTAGCACGTGCACGAGGGACAGCGGCCATTACGGCTTCACGATATTAATAAATAGCTTGTGTTCTAAGGTAAACAATCAGCTTTATCACTGCATTCTGACTCTGATAATGAAGGGTCAGAAATGGAGGAAAGTGAGGTGGACTTAGAGGTAGGGGAGGGTATTCCGTTGCAGGGGGTAGAGTCTCTCATAGATTCTATCAGAGATGTCCTAAATATCCCTGATAAGGTGACAGAGGAGTGTGAGGAATCTTTCTTTAATATAAAGAAAAAATCCTCAGCCACTTTTCCTGTGTCAAAGGAACTAAATACCCTGTTTTGAAGAATTGTGGGTTAATCCAGATAAGAAATTTCAAATTCCTAGGCGGTTATTATCATCTTTTCCTTTTCCTCCTGAGGATAGGAAAAAATGGGAAAATCCACCTATAGTGGATACATCAGTCTCCAGGCTCTCACGTAAAATAGTACTACCTGTTCCTGGTGCAGCCTCCCTAAATAATACAGCTGATCGTAAGGTTGAGGCTACACTCAAATCTTTGTATACAGATGCAGGGGTGGCCCAGAGTCCCACTATAGCATGTGGGTGGATTACTCGAGCCATAATTTAATTGAGGGATTAGACACCTTACCTCAAGAGGAAATTGTTTTACTCCTGCAACACATACAAGACTCTGCAAATGTTATGGTGGAAGCCATTAAAGAGATAGGTTTGCTTAATGCACGCACTACAGCTATAGCAGTGTCGGCACGCAGAGGATTATGGCTTTGTCAGTGGACTGCTGACGCGGACTCCAAGAAAGGTGTGGAAAGCCTGCCTTTCACAGGTGAGGCATTATTTAGTGACGAACTCGACAAGTGGATCTCACAAGCTACTGCGGGTAAGTCCACTTATATACCTTCTGCAGCTCCTCCAGCTAGGAAGGCCTACTCAGGACCCAATTTACAATCCCTTCAGACTGCCAAGTTTAGGGGCAAGGCTAGAGGTTCTTCTACCGCTGCCAGAGGTGCTAGAGGTAAACCATGGAAACCAACGACTGCTGGTTCACAGGAACAGAGCTCAGGCTCTACCTCCTCAAAACCTTCCACATGATGGTGGACCGTGATGCCTGGGAGACAGGCAGGTGGAAGCCCAGCTAAAATTCTTCAGTCACATCTGGACAAGATCTTGCCAGGATCCTTGGGTCATAGACCTTATATCCCAGGGCTACAGACTGGAGTTCCAGGATCTCCCACCTCACAGATTTTTCATATCAGGCTTGTCAGTTTCACAAGAGCCAAGAATAACCTTACAGGGCACCATTCAGAAACTTTTACAGACCCAGGTCATTGTCCCAGTTCCACCTCATCTACAAAACAAGGGTTACTATTCCGGCTTGTTTGTAGTACCGAAACCGGACGGTTCGGTAAGATCGATTCTGAACCTCAAGTCATTGAACCCATACTTACGAGTGTTCAAATTCAAGATGGAGTCTCTGAAAGCGGTGATCTCAGGTCTGGAAGAGGGGGAATTCCTAGTGTCTCTGGATATCAAGGATGCGTACCTTCACATTCCGATCTGGCTGCCTCATCAGGCTTATCTACGGTTTGCACTGCAGGATTGTCACTACCAGTTCCAGGCCCTGCCTTTTGGTCTCTCCATGGCAACGAAGGTGTTCACCAAAGTGATGGCAGAGAAGATGATACTACTCCGCAAACAAGGAGTAAATGTAATTCCTTACCTGGACGATCTTATGATAAAGGCTGTGTCCAGGGACCAGTTGTTGGAGAACATTGGTCTCCCAACCTGATTACTCCTGGATCCATGGGTGGATTCTGAACCTACCAAAATCTCACCTAGAACCAATGTAGAAGCTTCATTTCCTGGGAATGATACTGGACACAGAGTCTCATAAAGTTTTCCTTCCCTTGGAAAAGGCAATGGTAATCCAGTCGATGGTTCGGGCCGTCTTGAAGCAGACCCAAATCTCAGTACATCTATTCATCCGCCTTCTGTGGAAAATGGTGGCTTCTTACGAAGCAATTCACTATGGAAGGTTTCATGCGAGACCCTTCCAGCTGGATCTGTTGGACAAATGGTCCAGATCGCATCTTCACATGCACCAAAAGATTTGTCTGTCGCTGAAAGCCAGGATCTCCCTCCTGTGGTGGCTACAAACTTCTCACCTAGTGAAGGGTCGAAGGTTCGGGATTCATAATTGGATTCTTTTAACCACAGATGCAAGCCTCAGAGGTTGGGGTGCAGTCACCCAGGGGGTACAGTTTCAGGGAAGATGGTCAAGTCAGGAAGTCGTCCTTCCAATAAGCATCCTGGAGCTCAGGGCTATATACAACGCCCTTCTGCAGCCCTCATCTCTTCTTCAGAATCAGGCCATTCAAGTCCAGTTGGACAATGTGACGGCGGTAACGTACATAAAACGACAGGGCGGAACAAAAAGAAGAACTGTAATGTCAGAGGTGTCAAGAATTCTCCTCTCGGCGGAAAAATACGCCGTGGTGTTGTCGGCGATCTTCATTCCGGGAGTAGACAACTGGGAAGCAGATTTCCTTAGCAGACACGACCTGCACCCTGGGGAATGGGGCCTCCATCCGGAGCTGTTCCAGTGTCTAACACGTCGGTGGGGGTATCCAAAAATCGACATGATGGCCTCTACAACAAGAAGCTCAAGCGGTGTTGTTCCAGGTTGAGGGACCCACAACCTGTAGCGGTCGACGCCCTGACAACGCCGTGGGTATACCAGCTGGTGTACTTGTTTCCTCCCCTTCCTCTGATCCCAATAATTCTCAAAAGAATAAAAAGGGAAAGAGTTCAAGCAATTCTCATTGCTCCGGACTGGCCGCGAAGGGCCTGGTATGCGGATCTTCTCAAGATGCTAATCGAAGATCCGTGGCCTCTGCCTCTTCGAGAGGATCTTCTGCAACAGGGCCTGTTCATCTATCAAGACTTACCACAGCTACATTTGACGGCATGGAAGTTGAACGGCTGATTCTAGCCAGGAGAGGGATTTCTGACAAGGTCATCCCGACTATGATCCAGGCTAGGAAGGGGGTAACATCAAAGCATTACCATCGAATCTGGAAAAAATATGTCTCTTGGTGTGAGAGCAGACATTATTCCATGGTGGAATTTCATCTAGGACGTTTCCTGCTTTTTCTGCAGTCGGGAGTTGACGTGGGCATACGCCTAGGCTCCATAAAAGTTCAGATTTCGGCCTTGTTTATTTTCTTTCAGAAACAATTGGCTTCCCTCCTTGAGGTCCAGACGTTCTTTAAAGGTGTTTTTCACATCCAACCTCCCTTTGTGCCTCCCACGGCACCTTGGGATCTAAATTTGGTTCTGACATTCCTCCAATCGGACTGGTTTGAACCGTTACAAGAGGTAGACGTAAAGTATCTTACGTGGAAGACCGTCGCGCTGTTGGCCTTGGCTTCGGCAAGGCGCGTGTCGGAGCTGGGGGTGTTGTCTCACAAGAGCCCCTACACAGGGCCGGTTCAAGGGCGCATAGCGCCCCGGGCAGGAAAGGGGCGTGGTCTAATACAGGGGGCGTGGTCAGTTACGCCCCCTGTACATTCTAGCGCCGCTTGAATGCTGAGCGATGCGCGATGACGTCATCGCGCACCGCACAGCAAAAGGTCCTCTTCACGAAGGGAAACTAGACGCTATGCGTCTAGTTCCCTTCGTGGAGAGGACCTTTGCTGTGCGGTGCGCGATGACGTCATCGCGCACCGCTCAGCAAAGTTACTCTCCACGAAGGGAAACTAGACGCATAGCGTCTAGTTCCCTTCACAGGGGACGGCAGCGGGCAGCGGGCATTTGAGGCGGACGGGGGACACAGCGGGCAGCAGTGGCGGATCTTGCCACGGTGCGGCGCCCTCCGGATGGCGCCAGCGCCCTCCGGAAGGCGGCGCCCCGGGCAAAAGTCCTGCTTGCCCGTGGCAAGATCCGCTACTGCCCCTACTTGATTTTCCATGAGGACAGAGCTGAACTCAGTATTCATCAGCAATTCCTTCCTAAGGTGGTGTTGGCGTTTCACATCAACCGGCCAATTGTGGTCCCGGTTGTTACTGACACCTCTGCTACTTCAAAGTCCTTGGACGTTGTAAGGGATATGAAGGTATATGTAAAGCGAACTGCTCGTCACAGAAAATCAGACTCACTGTTCGTTCTATATGATGCCAACAAGATTGGGTGTCCTGCTTCAAGGCAGTCAATTATTCGCTGGATCAAGCTCACTATTCAGCATGCTTATTCCACGGCAGGCTTGCCGATTCCAAAATCTGTACAGGCCCACTCTACTAGGGCGGTGGGTTCCTCTTGGGCAGCTGCCCGGGGTGTCTCGGCTTTACAGCTCTGCTGAGCAGCTACTTGGTCGGGTTCGAACATGTTTGCTAAGTTTTACAAGTGCGATACCTTGGCCTCTGAGGACCTTCAGTTTGGTCAGTTAGTTCTGCAGGAACCTCAGCACTCTCCCACCCGGTTTGGGAGCTTTGGTACATCCCCATGGTACTAAATGGATTCCCAGTATCACCTAGGACGTAAGAGAAAACAGGATCTTAATTACCTACCGGTAAATCCTTTTCTCGTAGTCCTTAGGGGATACTGGGCGCCCGCCCGGTGCTTCGTTCTTCCTACACTGTTACTTGTTTAACTACTGTTTGGTTCAGCCGTTGCTGTTCCGGTTTTCAAGTGTGGTCAGCATGGCTTTCCTCTTGTTCTGTGTGTGCTGGTTCTAAATCTCACCACTTTCCTTCTCTATTTACTTTTCTCAATGTATGCCCGTCTCCTCGGGCACAGTTTCCTAGACTGAGTCTGGTAGGAGGGGCATTGAGGGAGGAGCCAGCACACGTTATCAAACTTCTATAGTGTCCATGGCTCCAAGTGGACCCGTCTATACCCCATCGTACTAAATGGATTTCCACTATCCCCTACAGACTACGAGAAAAGGATTTACCGGTAGGTAATTAAAATCCTATTTTTGTACAGGTTTTATTTATTTCAGGTACATTAAACTTACTTGAAATTTCCTCTAATTCCCTGCGACCTTCATCTGATATCATTTGGTTTTTATAAACGTACAGTTTTAGAAGCCATAGATTAAACCTTAATGTTTGTAGCCATTAATAGTACTAGATGTAATTGTACTTTTTTCCTATACAATTTGCCCACCAGAGGGCACTGCTACATTGAAATATAAATGATCCTTCATTTTACTGTGGCTGGATAATTAATCTAGCTATTTTGGAAATTGGCAAGATTGATTCTGGACAGAAAACTCAATCTGTTCGACTGAACATTTATAGAAGAAGGAATGAGCCTTATTTAGAAGTAGGATTTGCTTTCCCTGTCATCTGAAATTGCACATGGCTTGGGATGGGAGAGTGGGGTGGATTTACTTTTTACACCACCTTGCCTGTCCTGGAAGTGGCACTGTATGAAGTCTGTCATTTTGTATCTTGTAATACTCAGAACTATTTCCACTACTGTAGCTTGGACATCTATTGTATAAACTGTGGTTGTGTCCATTTAGCAGTTTCGCCATCAGAGACAGAGAGGGTCTCTCCCCCATCCGGCCTGTGCTCTTGAATTTCAATACGAACTAGTACTGGAAATCTATTTGTATCTAGCAAAGCAGGGAGATTGTGTTACATTTAAATCAAAACATTTACGCTTACAGCCCATCTTTAAAGGACCCCAATCTATGCAAGTCAGGCAGTACGGATGGTGTAGTGGTTAGCAATTTAGTGATGTGCACCGGACATTTTTCGGGTTTTGTGTTTTGCTTTTGGATTCGGTTCCGCGGCCGTGTTTTGGATTCGGACGCGTTTTGGCAAAACCTCACCGAAAAATTTTTGTCGGATTCGGGTGTGTTTTGGATTCGGGTGTTTTTTTTCAAAAAACCCTAAAAAACAGCTTAAATCATAGAATTTGGGGGTCATTTTGATCCCATGGTATTATTAACCTCAATAACCATAATTTCCACTCATTTCCAGTCTGTTCTGAACACCTCACACCTCACAATATTATTTTTAGTCCTAAAATTTGCACCGAGGATGGCTAAGCTAAGCGACACAAGTGGCCGACACAAACACCTGGCCCATCTAGGAGTGGCACTGCAGTGTCAGGCAGGATGGCACTTCAAAAAAATAGTCCCCAAACAGCACATGATGCAAAGAAAAAAAGAGGCGCAATGAGGTAGCTGTGTGACTAAGCTAAGCGACCCAAGTGGACGACACAAACACCTGGCCCATCTAGGAGTGGCACTGCAGTGTCAGGCAGGATGGCACTTCAAAAAAATAGTCCCCAAACAGCACATGATGCAAAGAAAAAAAGAGGCGCACCAAGGTCGCTGTGTGACTAAGCTAAGCGACCCAAGTGGCCGACACAAACACCTGGCCCATCTAGGAGTGGCACTGCAGTGTCAGGCAGGATGGCACTTCAAAAAAATAGTCCCCAAACAGCACATGATGCAAAGAAAAAAAGAGGCGCACCAAGGTCGCTGTGTGACTAAGCTAAGCGACCCAAGTGGCCGACACAAACACCTGGCCCATCTAGGAGTGGCACTGCAGTGTCAGGCAGGATGGCACTTCAAAAAAATAGTCCCTAAACAGCACATGATGCAAAGAAAAATGAAAGAAAAAAGAGGTGCAAGATGGAATTGTCCTTGGGCCCTCCCACCCACCCTTATGTTGTATAAACAGGACATGCACACTTTAACGAACCCATCATTTCAGCGACAGGGTCTGCCACACGACTGTGACTGAAATGACTGGTTGGTTTGGGCCCCCACCAAAAAAAGAAGCAATCAATCTCTACTGAGATGACTGGCTCTACAGAGGCAAGATGTCCACCTCATCATCATCCTCCGATTCCTCACCCCTTTCACTGTGTACATCCCCCTCCTCACAGATTATTAATTCGTCCCCACTGGAATCCACCATCTCAGGTCCCTGTGTACTTTCTGGAGGCAATTGCTGCTGGTGAATGTCTCCACGGAGGAATTGATTATAATTAATTTTGATGCACATCATCTTCTCCACATTTTCTGGAAGTAACCTCGTACGCCGATTGCTGACAAGGTGAGCGGCTGCACTAAACACTCTTTCGGAGTACACACTGGAGGGAGGGCAACTTAGGTAGAATAAAGCCAGTTTGTGCAAGGGCCTCCAAATTGCCTCTTTTTCCTGCCAGTATACGTACGGACTGTCTGACGTGCCTACTTGGATGCGGTCACTCATATAATCCTCCACCATTCTTTCAATGGTGAGAGAATCATATGCAGTGACAGTTGACGACATGTCAGTAATCGTTGGCAGGTCCTTCAGTCCGGACCAGATGTCAGCACTCACTCCAGACTGCCCTGCATCACCGCCAGTGGGTGGGCTCGGAATTCTTAGCCTTTTCCTCGCACCCCCAGTTGCGGGAGAATGTGAAGGAGGAGATGTTGACGGGTCACGTTCCGCTTGACTTGACAATTTTCTCACCAGCAGGTCTTTGAACCTCTGCAGACTTGTGTCTGCCGGAAAGAGAGATACAACGTAGGTTTTAAATCTAGGATCGAGCACGGTGGCCACAATGTAGTGCTCTGATTTCAACAGATTGACCACCCGTGAATCCTGGTTAAGCGAATTAAGGGCTCCATCCACAAGTCCCACATGCCTAGCGGAATCGCTCTGTTTTAGCTCCTCCTTCAATGTCTCCAGCTTCTTCTGCAAAAGCCTGATGAGGGGAATGACCTGACTCAGGCTGGCAGTGTCCGAACTGACTTCACGTGTGGCAAGTTCAAAGGGTTGCAGAACCTTGCACAACGTTGAAATCATTCTCCACTGCGCTTGAGTCAGGTGCATTCCCCCTCCTTTGCCTATATCGTGGGCAGATGTATAGGCTTGAATGGCCTTTTGCTGCTCCTCCATCCTCTGAAGCATATAGAGGGTTGAATTCCACCTCGTTACCACCTCTTGCTTCAGATGATGGCAGGGCAGGTTCAGGACTGTTTGCTGGTGCTCCAGTCTTCGGCACGCGGTGGCTGAATGCCGAAAGTGCCCCGCAATTCTTCGGGCCACCGACAGCATCTCTTGCACGCCCCTGTCGTTTTTTAAATAATTCTGCACCACCAAATTCAATGTATGTGCAAAACATGGGACGTGCTGGAATTTGCCCAGATGTAATGCACGCACAATATTGGTGGCATTGTCCGATGTCACAAATCCCCAGGAGAGTCCAATTGGGGTAAGCCATTCTGCGATGATCTTCCTCAGGTTCCGTAAGAGGTTGTCAGCTGTGTGCCTCTTCTGGAAAGCGGTGATACAAAGCGTAGCCTGCCTAGGAATGAGTTGGCGTTTGCGAGATGCTGCTACTGGTGCCGCCGCTGCTGTTCTTGCTGCGGGAGGCAATACATCTACCCAGTGGGCTGTCACAGTCATATAGTCCTGAGTCTGCCCTGCTCCACTTGTCCACATGTCCGTGGTTAAGTGGACATTGGGTACAACTGCATTTTTTAGGACACTGGTGACTCTTTTTCTGACGTCTGTGTACATTTTCGGTATCGCCTGCCTAGAGAAATGGAACCTAGATGGTATTTGGTACCGGGGACACAGTACCTCAATCAAGTCTCTAGTTGCCTCTGAATTAACGGTGGATACCGGAACCACGTTTCTCACCGCCCAGGCTGCCAAGGCCTGAGTTATCCGCTTTGCAGCAGGATGACTGCTGTGATATTTCATCTTCCTCGCAAAGGACTGTTGGACAGTCAATTGCTTACTGGAAGTAGTACAAGTGGTCTTCCGACTTCCCCTCTGGGATGATGATCGACTCCCAGCAGCAACAACAGCAGCGCCAGCAGCAGTAGGCGTTACACTCAAGGATGCATCGGAGGAATCCCAGGCAGGAGAGGACTCGTCATACTTGCCAGTGACATGGCCTGCAGGACTATTGGCTTTCCTGTGTAAGGAGGAAATTGACACTGAGGGAGTTGGTGGTGTGGTTTGCAGGAGCTTGGTTACAAGAGGAAGGGATTTAGTTGTCAGTGGACTCCTTCCACTGTCACCCAAAGTTTTTGAACTTGTCACTGACTTCTGATGAATGCGGTCCAGGTGACGTATAAGGGAGGATGTTCCTAGGTGGTTAACGTCCTTACCCCTACTTATTACAGCTTGACAAAGGCAACACACGACTTGACACCTGTTGTCCGCATTTGTGTTGAAATAATTCCACACCGAAGAGCTGATTTTTTTTTGTATTTTGACCAGGCATGTCAATGGCCATATTCGTCCCACGGACAACAGGTGTCTCCCCGGGTGCCTGACTTAAACAAACCACCTCACCATCAGAATCCTCCTTGTCAATTTCCTCCCCAGCGCCAGCAACACCCATATCCTCATCCTGGTGTACTTCAACACTGACATCTTCAATTTGACTATCAGGAACTGGACTGCGGGTGCTCCTTCCAGCACTTGCAGGGGGCGTGCAAATGGTGGAAGGCGCAAGCTCTTCCCGTCCAGTGTTGGGAAGGTCAGGCATCGCAACCGACACAATTGGACTCTCCTTGGGGATTTGTGATTTAGAAGAACGCACAGTTCTTTGCTGTGCTTTTGCCAGCTTAAGTCTTTTCATTTTTCTAGCGAGAGGATGAGTGCTTCCATCCTCATGTGAAGCTGAACCACTAGCCATGAACATAGGCCAGGGCCTCAGCCGTTCCTTGCCACTCCGTGTCGTAAATGGCATATTGGCAAGTTTACGCTTCTCCTCAGACGCTTTTAATTTTGATTTTTGGGTCATTTTACTGAACTTTTGTTTTTTGGATTTTACATGCTCTCTACTATGACATTGGGCATCGGCCTTGGCAGACGACGTTGATGGCATTTCATCATCTCGGTCATGACTAGTGGCAGCAGCTTCAGCACGAGGTGGAAGTGGATCTTGATCTTTCCCTATTTTACCCTCCACATTTTTGTTCTCCATTTTTTAATGTGTGGAATTATATGCCAGTATCAATAGCAATGGCCTACTACTATATATACTGCGCACAACTGAAATGCACCCCAGGTATAGAATGTAGAAGGATAGTATACTTGACGACACAGAGGTAGGTACAGCAGTGGCCTTCCGTACCGTACTGCTATATATATTGGTGGTCACTGTGTCAGCAAACTGCACAACTGAAATGCACCACAGGTATAGAATCTAGATGGATAGTATACTTGACGACACAGAGGTAGGTACAGCAGTGGCCTTCCGTACCATACTGCTATATATACTGGTGGTCACTGTCAGCAAACTGCAAAACTAAAATGCACCACAGGTATAGAATGTAGATGGATAGTATACTTGACGACACAGAGGTAGGTACACCAGTGGCCTTCCGTACCGTACTGCTATATATACTGGTGGTCACTGTGTCAGCAAACTGCACAACTGAAATGCACCACAGGTATAGAATGTAGATGGATAGTATACTTGACGACACAGAGGTAGGTACAGCAGTGGCCTTCTGTACCGTACTGCTATATATACTGGTGGTCACTGTGTCAGCAAACTGCACAACTGAAATGCACCACAGGTATAGAATGTAGATGGATAGTATACTTGACGACACAGAGGTAGGTACACCAGTGGCCTTCCGTACCGTACTGCTATATATACTGGTGGTCACTGTCAGCAAACTGCAAAACTAAAATGCACCACAGGTATAGAATGTAGATGGATAGTATACTTGACGACACAGAGGTAGGTACAGCAGTGGCCTTCCGTACCGTACTGCTATATAAACTGGTGGTCACTGTGTCGGCAAACTGCAAAACTAAAATGCACCACAGGTATAGAATGTAGATGGATAGTATACTTGACGACACAGAGGTAGGTACAGCAGTGGCCTTCCGTACCGTACTGCTATATATACTGGTGGTCACTATGTCAGCAAACTGCACAACTGAAATGCACCACAGGTATAGAATCTAGATGGATAGTATACTTGACGACACAGAGGTAGGTACAGCAGTGGCCTACTGTACCGTAATGCTATATATTATATACTGGTGGTCAGCAAACTGTGCAAAACTGAAATGCACCACAGGTATGGATGGATAGTATACTTGACGACACAGAGGTAGGTACAGCAGTGGCCTTCTGTACCGTACTCCTATATATTATATACTGGTGGTCAGCAAAATTATGCACTGTACTCCTACTATATACTACACAATGCAGCACAGATATGGAGTGTTTTTCAGGCAGACAACGTATACTGGTGGTCACTGGTCAGCAAAACTCTGCACTGTACTCCTCCTATATAATATTATACTGGTGGTCCCCAGTCCCCACAATAAAGCAGTGTGAGCACAGATATATGCAGCACACTGAGCACAGATATGGAGTGTTTTTCAGGCAGACAACGTATACTGGTGGTCACTGGTCAGCAAAACTCTGCACTGTACTCCTCCTATATAATACTGCTGATCCCCAGTCCCCACAATTAAGCAGTGTGAGCACAGATATATGCAGCACACTGAGCACAGATATGGTGTGTTTTTCAGGCAGACAACGTATACTGGTGGTCACTGTCAGCAAAACTCTGCACTGTACTCCTGCTATATAATACAGCTGCTCCCCAGTCCCCACAATTAAGCAGTGTGAGCACAGATATATGCAGCACACTGAGCACAGATAAGGAGCGTTTTTCAGGCAGACAACGTATACTGGTGGTCACTGGTCAGCAAAACTCTGCACTGTACGCCTCCTATATAATACTGCTGGTCCCTAGTCCCCACAATAAAGCAGTGTGAGCACAGATATATGCAGCACACTGAGCACAGATATGGAGTGTTTTTTTCAGGCAGAGAACGGATAAAACTGGTGGTCACTGATCAGCAAAACTCTGCACTGCACTCCTCCTATATTAATATAAAGCTGCTCCCCAGTCCCCACAATGATATAAGCAAGCACAAATATTTGCATCAACTCAACAATGAATAAACGGAGAGGACGCCAGCCACGTCCTCTCCCTAACATTTCCAATGCACGAGTGAAAATGGCGGCGACGCGCGGCTGCTTATATAGAATCCGAATCTCGCGAGAATCCGACAGCGGGATGATGACGTTCGGGCGCGCTCGGGTTAACCGAGCCATACGGGAGAATCCGAGTATGCCTCGGACCCGTGTAAAATGGGTGAAGTTCGGGGGGGTTCGGTTTCCGAGGAACCGAACCCGCTCATCACTAGTTAGCATTACTGCCTCACAGCACTGAGGCATACTTACAGACTTTTTGGCTGCTCTCTCCAGGAGAGAGCAGCCAGGTTGGCTCGGCAGGGGGGCAGGCTGCGATGTGCGTGCAGAGGGGGGCGGGCCGGAGGCGGACCGGGGGTGTGGTGGAGGCGGGCCGGGGGCGTGACCACTGGGGGTTCGTGACGTGTAAGCCCCGCCCCCGCTGTGTAATGCCGCTATTACCGGCATTATACAGCAGGGGGCGTAGCTACGATGACGCGATTTTACAAGAATCGCGTCATCGCCTGCCCGGACCGCCCACTTTACTCGCTAAGTGGGCGGCCGGGCAGGGGGGGACCCCTGAAATCGGGAGACTTGCCTGCTCTTCCGGGGGGCCGGGAGGGTCACCCGATTTTCGGGAGCCTCCCGGCCATTCCGGGAGAGTAGGCAAGTCTGCACTGAGGTCATGGGTTCGATTCCCACCATGGCTCAAACTGTGTGGAGTTTGTATATTCTCTCTGTACTTGCGTGGGTTTCCTCCCACACTCCAAACGTATACTGGTCTGTTAATTGGCTCCCAACAAAATTACCCCTAGTGTGAATGTGTCTGTGTGTACATGTGATAGGGAATATAGATTGTAAGCTCCACTGGGGGCAGGGACTGATGTGAATGGCCAAATATTCTCTGTAAAGCGCTGCGGAATATATGTGCGCTATATAAATAACTGGTAATAAATAAATAATAATAAGTCCCTACACTAGCATATATGCCTAACACACCATTGCATTGCAGTTAAATGTATTCCCCTTTCATGTACCTCAAAATATGAGCCACACCCACAAGGTGAGATCCTTGCTATACCTGAATTTGACTATGCGATTTCCCTTGGACTCCCCCAGAGCCCAGATAGCACAGACAGTACAGATTTTGTCTATGTACGGTTTTGACTAAGTGCCAATCTTGACCATACTTTGTACTAGATCGTACACTAGATAGTCAAGATTGACTAGCCTGCACAGTCTATCTAGCCTTGCGATACTGACCTCGCGGGAGTGCGCATCGGGATCGAATCGGTATCTCAAGCTGCCTAACACCATTGAGATATGTACTAAGTTTCCATGAAATTTTGACTATATAGTCAAAAGCTTACAGATTTATCTCACCGTGTGTACACACCTTTAGAGAGGGGGGGATTCAATTCCAGAGCTATGCTGTTGACTGAATTGCATCTGGCAACATAGCCCGAGAGATGTGGATTCCTGTTTACACCTCAGGAGGGTGTGAGCAGAAATCCACGATAACTGCAGCCTCGCGGCTGGTTGTACAAATCAATTGAATAGTTCCCGGGCACTTTAGATGGGCGCTAAATTCAGACAAACAATTGAATCACCCTCATATAACAATAATTACAATGCTACGGACATTTTTGAAATACAAAGCAATATGGCCGCACTCTGGGTGCATTTAACTGCAGTTTGATGGTGTGTTGAGCATATACACTAGTACAGGGACTCGCAGAGAATGGGGGGGGTCCCTCTTTGACTGACTGCAAGTTTAAATGTTTAGATCAAAAGATAATCAAAATCCCCATGCCAGGGAAGTGCCGCATATGGGAATGGAAGACAACTAGGATTTCTTGCACTGGCACATAGAGGACAAGTGAACCAGCAACCGCGGGTTGTATTCCCACTCTGTGCGTGTCGTGGGAATAGTCCCTGTTGGTTGACATGCCAACCGTCGGGATTGTGAGGGGGCGGGATGTAGGGGGAGATATTGGGACCGCCGGTCACATAATTGTATCCCATTTTACAGAGCCTCTACTTGGGTAAGTCGTCACAAGCTATAACAAAATATGGACCCCATTGAGTAAGCTTCGGCTACTGAGAAGGGTTGCTACAGACCAGGGGCGACTTTCTACAGAGGAGGGGGCCCATGTGCACCTCCGAGTGGGCCCCCTCCACTGAACAGTCCTGTAGACTCTGGCTTTGTGCCGGAGTCTACTGCGCATGCGCAGGTCTCCGGAAACATGGCGCCCGCCATGATCCGGACACCAATTTGGCTACCGTGCATGCGCAGCGGCCATTTTGGCAGCGATTTCCACCGCTGCTGGACTCTGGTAAGGTAAGTATTTAAATGGGTGCAATGTGTGCGGAGTGGGCTTCCCCCTGGACCCAGGGGCCCATGTGCACCGCACACATTGCACCCATTATAGAAACGCCAATGCTACAGACATCAAAGACTGTTCCCTCGCTGATTGTTGGACTCGGTAATTCTAGTTTTCCAAAGCGGAACGGAATCTGCATCAACATCTGCATCAACAAAACGGAAGTGCAAATGTCAGGGGCGTAATTAGAACTTTGTGAGCCCCCAAGTAATATATTGAAGGGGCCCCTGTCTCAATGCTTCTTGAGAGACACCTCTCTGCAGCAGTTATTACTTTTATGCATCATAATAGTGCCCTAGTTCATTCTCTGAGCCATAGTAGTGCCCTAGATCATTCTCTGAGCCATAGTAGTGCCCTAGTTCATTCTCTGAGCCATTGTAGTGCCCTAGTTCATTCTCTGAGCCATAGTAGTGCCCTAGTTCATTCTCTGAGCCAAAGTAGTGCCCTAGTTCATTCTCTGAGCCATAGTAGTGCCCTAGTTCATTTTCTGAGCCATAGTAGTGCCCTAGTTCATTTTCTGAGCCATAGTAGTGCCCTAGTTCATTTTCTGAGCCATAGTAGTGCCCTAGTTCATTCGCTGAGCCATAGTAGTGCCCTAGTTCATTCGCTGAGCCATAATAGTGCCCTAGTTCATTCTCTGAGCCATAGTAGTGCCCTAATTCATTCTCTGAGCCATAGTAGTGCCCTAGTTCATTCTCTGAGCCATAGTAGTGCCCTAGTTCATTCTCTGAGCCATAGTAGTGCCCTAGTTCATTCTCTGAGCCATAGTAGTGCCCTAATTCATTCTCTGAGCCATAGTAGTGCCCTAGTTCATTCTCTGAGCCATAGTAGTGCCCTAGTTCATTCTCTGAGCCATAGTAGTGCCCTAGATCATTCTCTGAGCCATAGTAGTGCCCTAGTTCATTCTCTGAGCCATTGTAGTGCTCTAGTTCATTCTCTGAGCCATAGTAGTGCCCTAGTTCATTCTCTGAGCCATAGTAGTGCCCTAATTCATTCTCTGAGCCATAGTAGTGCCCTAGATCATTCTCTGAGCCATAGTAGTGCCCTAGTTCATTCTCTGAGCCATTGTAGTGCTCTAGTTCATTCTCTGAGCCATAATAGTGCCCTAGTTCATTCTCTGAGCCATAGTAGTGCCCTAATTCATTCTCTGAGCCATAGTAGTGCCCTAGTTCATTCTCTGAGCCATAGTAGTGCCCTAGTTCATTCTCTGAGCCATAGTAGTGCCCTAGATCATTCTCTGAGCCATAGTAGTGCCCTAGTTCATTCTCTGAGCCATTGTAGTGCTCTAGTTCATTCTCTGAGCCATAGTAGTGCCCTAGTTCATTCTCTGAGCCAAAGTAGTGCCCTAGTTCATTCTCTGAGCCATAGTAGTGCCCTAGTTCATTTTCTGAGCCATAGTAGTGCCCTAGTTCATTTTCTGAGCCATAGTAGTGCCCTAGTTCATTTTCTGAGCCATAGTAGTGCCCTAGTTCATTCGCTGAGCCATAGTAGTGCCCTAGTTCATTCGCTGAGCCATAATAGTGCCCTAGTTCATTCTCTGAGCCATAGTAGTGCCCTAATTCATTCTCTGAGCCATAGTAGTGCCCTAGTTCATTCTCTGAGCCATAGTAGTGCCCTAGTTCATTCTCTGAGCCATAGCAGTGCCCTAGTTCATTCTCTGAACCATAGTAGTGCCTAATTCATTCTCTGATCCATAGTAGTTCCCTAGTTCATTCTCTGAGCCATAGTAATGCCCCAATTTATGTTATGAACCACTGTAGTTCCCTAGTTTATATGACGTCACATTGTAGGACTGCCAGTACAAATTATGCCACACAGTGGCCCTCATTCCGAGTTGATCTCTCACTAGCTTTTTTTGCAGAGCAGCAATCAGATAGTCGCCGCCTATAGGGGAGTGTATTTTCGCTCTGCAAGTGTGCAAACGTTTGTGCAGCCGAGCGGGCCGAAAATTTTTTTTGCCGTTTCTGAGTACCTCTGTACTTAGTCAGCCGCTGTGATCACTTCAGCCTGTCCGTTCCCGGAATTGACGTCAGACAACCGCCGTGCAAACTCCTGGACACGCCTGCATTTTCTCTACCACTTCCTGTCAATCTCCTTGCGATCGGTTGTGCGAATGGATTCGTCACTAGACGCATTGCACAGCAACGATGCTGTTTGTGCCCGTACGACGCGGGTGCGCATTGCGGTGCATACGCATGCCCAGTAGTAACCTGATCGCTGCGCTGCGAAAAACAGCAGCGAGCGATCAACTCGGAATGAGGGCCAGTATCTCCAATTCACATATGGTGTCCCCAGTTCATATTGATATACAGTGCCCCCAGTTCATATTGATATACAGTGCCCCAGTTCATATTGAGATTACAGTGCCCCCAGTCAGTGGCGGAACTAGCGAGCGGTGGGCCCAGGTGCGACAAAATGCTTTGGGCCCCCATCCCATCCAAGTTCACCCCTGGAGAGGATCTGGTGAGGGGGGACCTGCTCAGGGAAGTGGATACCTAGCAACAGTGCCGTAACTAGACATTTTAGCACTGTTTGCAAGAAACGGCATCGGAGCCCCACCCCTGCATGCAAAACAGGGGCAGTGTGCGCCGTAGGCGGTCGCAAAAATATATAGTGGCGTGGCTTCGTGGGGAAGGGGTGTGGCCACAAGATAATACCAATTCATAAAACGGTGCGCAGTAGTCTCCATTATTCAAATTACGCCGCACAGTAACACCACTACACCAGGTAGAGACCCTTTTACACCTTACGGCGGACAGATTCCTCTTTTTACACATTACGGCAGACAGCGTCCCCTTTTTACACATTGCGGCAGACAGCGTGCACTTTTTACACATAACGGCAGACAGCGTCCCCTTATTACACATAACGGCAGACAGAGTCCCCCTTTTACACATAATGGCAGACAGCGTGCCCATGTTACACATAGTGGCAGACAGCGTACACTTTTTACACATAACGGCAGACAGCGTCCCCTTTTTACACATAACGGCAGACAGCGTCCCCTTTTTACACATCACGGCAGGCAGATTCCCCCTTTTTACACATCGCGTCAGGAAGATTCCCCTTTTTACACATCGCGTCAGGCAGTTTCCCCCTTTTTACACATCGCGGCAGGCAGATTCCCCCTTTTTACACATTGCGTCAGGCAGATTCCCCCTTTTTACACATCACGGCAGACAGTCCCCCTTTTTGCACATAAAGAAAGAAAGAAAGAAAGAAAGAAAGAAAGAAAGAAAGAAAGAAAGAAAGAAAGAAAGAAAGAAAGAAAGAAAGAAAGAAAGAAAGAAAGAAAGAAAGAGAATTATACTTACCCTCTCCGCTGGCTCAGGCTCCTCGGTGCAGCTTCTGGCAGAGATGGATCACGATTCCTGGGCAGGAGAGAAGGAGGAGGAGGGAGGTGGAGGAGGGAGCTGTGTGTTATTGGTGGAGGCGCTGCTGCCGCTGTCCCTCTGCTTCACTATAGGCTGTTCTCCGCCGCTGTGAATGGCTGTGATGCGCTTCACAGAGGGCGGAAGACAGCCTATAGTGAAGCAGAGGGACAGCAGCAGAAGCGCCTCAACCAGTAACAAAGCGCTGCTGCGGCTCCCTCCTCCACCTCCCCCCTTCTCCTTACCCCCGTGACCGCTGCGCTGCACTCCTCTCCTGTGTCCTGCGGGTGGCTGTGTGCTGCTGGCAGCGGTTGCCCGCAGCACACAGCGGCATGTAATGAGTCAGTTTGACTCATTACATGCTTTGGGCCCCTGGACAGTGGCGGGCCCCAGTGCAAAGCACTGGTTGCACTGGCGGTAGTTCCGCCTCTGCCCCCAGTTCATATTGATATACAGTGTCCCCAGTTCATATTGATATACAGTGCCCCAATCAGTGGCGCACCCAGGGGGGGTTTCCGAGTACCCAGAAACCCCCCTCCACTTAAAAAAAAAAATTTTTTTTTTTTTTTTTTTTTTTAGCTGCATGAGTATTATTAATGACTGTCTAGCGTCCTCTGCAGCCTGCTGTCTTACTGGTGGCACTTGCAAGTGCAATAAAAGTTTACTTTATTTTAATTATAGTACATATATATCCATGTGCCTACATATATACACATGTATATACATACATACATACATATAAACACACACACACACATATGATATATATATATACATGTGTATATATATGTGTACTGTATGTGTGTATGTGTATATATATATATATATATATATATATGTATGCATGTTTAATATGCTATGTATATGGGTTCACTACGATCTCCCGGCGACCAGCATACCGGTGCCGGGAGGCCGGCCGCCGGCTTACCAACAGTGTGGCGAGCGCAAATGAGCCCCTTGCGGGCTCGCTGCGCTTGCCACGCTACGCGCGCCACACTATTCTATTCTCCCTCCAGGGGGGTCGTGGACCCCCACGAGGGAGAATAAGTGTCGGTATGCCGGCGGTCAGGCTCCCGGCGCCGGTATGCTGGTCGCCGGGAGCCTGACCGCCGGCATACTGAAGACCACCCGTGTATATGTATGTGTGTGTGTGTATGTATATATATGTATATATATGTGTGTATATATGTGTGTGTGTGTGTGTGTGTGTGTGTGTGTGTGTGTGTGTGTGTGTGTGTGTGTGTGTGTGTGTAGATATATGTATATATATATATATATATATATATACAGACACACTAGTTTTACGGACCCAACATATACTGGGTCACCTCAGTCCCCACCCCCGTGATTGGCTCCGCCCAGTTCTGGAAACCCCCCCATGCAAATCCTGCGTTTGCCACTGCCAATTCATATTGCTATTGATATACAGTGCCCCCAGTTCATATTGATATACAGTGTCCCCAGTTCATATTGATATACAGTGTCCCCAGTTCATATTGATATACAGTGTCCCCAGCTCATATTGATATACAGTGTCCCCAGTTCATATTGATATACAGTGTCCCCAGTTCATATTGATATACAGTGCCCCCAGTTCATATTATACCACATTAGTGCCCCCAGTTCACATTGTTCCACATTAGAGTGCCATTATGCCATGTTAAGGTGCCCCAGTTCATATTAAGCCACACTATAGTGCCTCCATTTCATAATGTGCCCCATTACCATTATAACATCCCCCACACACTCCTCTCACTGAGAATGTAATGTCACACTATTCAGGCTGGGCAATTGATCAGACCCAGTTGCTTAGCAACTTAGGGGTCTATTTACTAAGCCTTGGATGGAGATAAAGTTGACGGAGATAAAGGCTCAACCAATCGGCTCCCAACTGCCATGTCACAGGCTGGGTTTGAAAAATGACAGTTAGGAGCTGATTGGCTGGTACTTTATCTCCGTCCACTTTATCTCTGTCCAAGGCTTAGTAAATAGACCCCTAAGGGCAGTACAGATGGTGTAATGGTTAGCATTACTGCCTCACTGCAATGAGGTCATGGATTCAATTCCCACCAAGGTCCTAACTGTATAGCATGATGTGTGGTGCAGTGAGGTGAGGCAGAGCCTTTTCTGTCTTCAGTATACGCTAGTAAAAAGTCTATGACAGGTGAGGAAGTTCCCCCCCGCCTTCCTTTTCTGCACATCTCTAATCAAAACTCACCAAATTTCCAGCAGTATATATGTGTATAATGCCTATATGTATATACTGCCGCACCTGTGTATAATGCCCACATGTATATACTGCTGCACCTGTGTATAATGCCCACATGTATATACTGCTGCACCTGTGTATAATGCCCACATGTATATACTGCTGCACCTGTGTATAATGCCCACATGTATATACTGCTGCACCTGTGTATACTGGCCGCATGTATATACTGGTACACCTGTCTACAATGTCCACATGTATATACTGTTGCACCTGCGTATAATGCCCATATGTATATACTGCCGTACCTGTGTATAATGCCCACATGTATATACTGCTGCACCTGTGTATAATGCTCACATGTATATACTGCTACACCTGTGTATAATGCCCACATATATACTGCTACACCTGTGTATAATGCCCACATGTATATACTGCTGCACTTGTCTACAATGTCCACATGTATATACTACCGCACCTGTGTATATTGCTCACATGTATATACTGCCGCACCTGTGTATAATGCCCACATGTATATACTGCTGCACCTGTGTATAATGCCTACATGTATATACTGCTACACCTGTGTATAATGCCCACATGTATATACTGCTACACCTGTGTATAATGCCCACATGTATATACTGCTGCACCTGTCTACAATGTCCACATGTATATACTACCGCACCTGTGTATATTGCTCACATGTATATACTGCTGTACCTGTGTATAATGCCCACATGTATATACTGCTGCACCTGTGTATAATGCCCACATGTATATACTGCTGCACCTGTGTATAATGCCCACATGTATATACTGCTGCACCTGTGTATAATGCTCACATGTATATACTGCTGCACCTGTGTATAATGCCCACATGTATATACTGCTGCACCTGTGTATAATGCCCACATGTATATACTGCTGCGCCTGTGTATAATGCCCACATGTATATACTGCTGCACCTGTGTATAATGCCCACATGTATATACTGCTACACCTGTGTATAATGCCCACATGTATATACTGCTGCACCTGTCTACAGTGTCCACATGTATATACTGCCGCACCTGTGTATATTGCTCACATGTATATACTGCTGCACCTGTGTATAATGCCCACATGTATATACTGCTGCACCTGTGTATAATGCCCACATGTATATACTGCTGCACCTGTGTATAATGCTCACATGTATATACTGCTGCACCTGTGTATAATGCCCACATGTATATACTGCTGCGCCTGTGTAAAATGCCCACATGTATATACTGCTGCACCTGTGTATAATGCCCACATGTATATACTGCTACACCTGTGTATAATGCCCACATGTATATACTGCTACACCTGTGTATAATGCCCACATTAAGCCTTGGGCTCATAAATTGTGTGTAAATATGGCTCTGGGACTAGCCAGTGCCTCCTGAGCCATTTAGCTGGAGTTGGTATATTCTCTCCATGCTTGTGTCGGTTTCCTCCTACAATCCAAAAATATACTGGTAGATTAATTGGCTCCTGACTAAAATGATCCCTTGTTGTAAGTGTGTGTATGTACATAGGCAGACTAGATGGGACATGTGGTTCTTATCTGTTGTCACATTCTGTGTTTCTATTAGCAGGCAAAGCTGAGAAATTGGTATACAATTACACCCCCCTCCCCACCCGGACCCTAACCCTGAACCCCGATACTCACCTTTGGGATGTTGTCTGTCAATGATACGGAACCGGTCTCCTGAGTGGCTAAACGCACCCATGTAAGACAAATAATTGCATGTAAATAATTCAGTGTATTCATTTTGATTAAAACAATGTATAGGAGATAAAGGTTTATGCCAATTCATTTGCACACCATTTTAACTCCCGCCTTCCATATAGCGCTTTTGTATGCGTTCGGAGCCAATAGGGCAATCTGTATTTAGTTAGTGTACCCCTATGTTTCTGTCCCTGTTTCCTCTCCATGATAATAGTCAGGTGTGCTGAGTTATGGAACCGCTGGCACCTGAAATACTGAATATACAGGAATAAACGTTATTATAAAGCCTCAGTGTAGTCACTGTGTCGCAGACATCATTTTATCACGTATAAAAGGAAGAATTTCCATTCTGAATAATTATTAGGGTGGGGAATAATCCATGTGAGTTCTTCAAGGGCAGAAATGAAAATATAAAATTATTATAGTTCTTTGTACAGTACTTGGGTAACTGTGTGACTGACATTTCATAGTATAATTGGTTTTACCTGCATTCTGTTCTTTATGTTCTCTCCTGGGTTTGGGGGATGTTTGCTTTTAGGAATAAGGTAAGTAACGCCATTTCTACAGTCTATTATAATAGATTTAGATTACATACATTGTGCTGATGTCAAGGTAATAATAGTAAATGCATTTTATTCTATTATGACTTTTACTGTTTAGAACAGTATGAGATACTTGGCAGGGAGAGATCTGGATATGTAAAACAGGGTCACTTACAAATACCGGTGCCCCCGTGAATGGTGACGTAGCCTCAGGGCAGCCATCAGGGGGGGACTGCGGGGACTGGAGTCCTGGGCCCTTATAGAGAAGGGCCCATCCCTGGCTCCTACCACAAATACCTGGAAAGCTACACAGGCTGCACAACAACAGCGGGCTAATGGGTTTGGAGGACTTAAAACAAGCCTTCCTTGCGCATCAGCTCTATGAATTGTTTGTGCAGGTTCACAATGCTCCACCCATATGTAACATCATGATGTGTGACATCACATAGGGGTGTAGTTTTTTGGTGGGGGGCCCTGTCTATTTTGTCAGTCTTGGGCCCCACAATTTCTGATGACAGTCCTGCGTAGCCTAGTGGCCAATAAGCAATTGGCTTAGATCAGTCTGGTGCAACTAAAACAGATTTTTGATTGGTTGGCATGGGATTCAAAGCTGTGCAGGTTTAACTTTGCACATATGATAGGTAACTGCCCCAGGACCCCTCTTGCAGCTAGTAGGAGGGTCTGCATAGTATACCAGTAGTTGGAGATGTACAGTATGGTGATTAGGGATTGGTCCCTCATCTGCAATTTGGCATCAGGCCACCATCAGCCTCTCCGCTTTATATTGGCGCGTGTTTCCCTGGAAAGCACATGCAGTGATGCATTTTTGTATTAACGGCTCCAATTTTGGTTAATTGGCCAATTTATCTGGAAACGTATAACCCAAAGGGTAGATTTGTGCTTATTATCTCGGCGGACAAGAAATGCAATTACCTGTCAAGGTATAATGCTGCATAATTGCAATATTACCAGCATTAATCCACCTGGGGCTCACCTGCCTGCCTTCCTTTAAGCTGTAAGACATAGCTTTCTAGTAATAATACTGCTACAGGAGAGACTGTGGCTTGTATGGGCCGAGCCCAGTTTATGAGGAAAACGCCTTTCTGTTATAATTCAGTGTTAGAGAGAAAACAAATGCTAAATAATTTTGGGTTCCTGCTCTTCCAGTTCATTTGTTGCCTTTGTTAAACTGTAAAAACGAATTATACAAAAATGTGCAAAAGTTTTAGGCAGGTGTGGGGAAAAAAATGCTGCAAAGTAAGAATACTTTCAACACAAGAAGTGTTAATAGTTTATCAATTCGCACAATGCACAGAAGAGAAATCTAAAATCAATAGTTGCTGTCACCACCCTTTGCCTTCAAACCAGCATCAATTCTTCTAGGTACACTTGCACACAGTTTTTGAAGGAACTCGGCAGGGAGGTTGTTCCAAACGTCTTGGAGAACTAGCTACAGATCTTCTGTGGATGTAGCTTGCTCAGATCCTTCTGTCTCTTCATGGCCCTCATTCCGAGTTGATCGCTCGCTAGCTACTTTTAGCAGCCGTGCAAACGCATAGTCGCCGCCCACGGGGTAGTGAATTTTTGCTTTGCAGGAGTGCGAACGCTTGTGCAGCCGAGCGGCAGCAAACACATTTTGTGCAAAACAAGGCTAGCCCTGTACTTATTCTGTGCGATGATTGCTGCGACGAGTGACACGGTAATGACTTCAGATACCCGCCCAGCAAACGCCCGGCCACGCCTGCGTTTTTCCAAACACTCCCAGAAAACGGTCAGTTGACACCCAGAAACTCCCACTTCCTGTCACTCTCCCTGCGATCGGCTGTGGGACTGAAAGCGTTGCTATAACCTGTGCAAAACCACGATGCTCTTTGCACACGTACGCCGCGCGTGTGCATTGCGGTGCATGCGCAGTTTTGCAATTTTGTAACTAATCGCTACGCAGCGAACAACGGCAGCTAGCGCTCAACTCGGAATGAGGGCCCATGTAATCCCAGACATTGTCAATGATGAGATCTGGGCTCTGTGGGGGCCATAAGTCCTCACTATAGGCAGCTTTGAACCTGGAAGCACATTTTCGGTTTGACTCTGATGTGACAGCAGTGGCCAGGTTTTCAAAAATCTGGGTGATAGAATAGGACTTGCAGTGTAATAGGGGTCCTTGATGTTGGGCTGCAAGCTTAAATGCATTGTACACAGGAGCGGTTCTTGGTGCGGGCAAGCAGTGCCTGCGCCTGGGGTGCTGCGGCCTGGGGGTGCGGCCGCAGTCACCCCGCAGGCACCGCCGCCTACCTGCACCCCGCTCCCCGGCTGCAGCAGACGCCGTGGGCTGGGTGGGCGTCCGCTGCAGCCGGCTCCAGTGACAGACACTAGAGGTCATTATTGACCTCTAGTGCCTGTGCGGCGCTGCTATGGGAGATACGTCATGACGTCTCTCACATAGAGAGGAGCCGCGGGAAGCCAGACGGAGCAGCAGCAGCAGCGGTCGGGAAACAGGAGCGGGGCAGTGGTAAGTATTGTTTTTTATTTTTGTGTGTGTTTTAAGCGGCTACCAAGGGGCACAGCGACAGGGGGCACAACTACTGGGGGCACAGCAACAGAGGGCACAACTACTGGGGGCAAACCAACAGAGGGCACAACTACTGGGGGCAAAGCAACAGGGGGCACAACTACTGGGGCAAATCTACTGGGGGCATAGCTACAGGCGGCACAACTACTGGGGGCACAGTGACAGGGGGCACAACTACTGGGGGCAAAGCAACAGGGGGCACAGCGACGGGGGCACAACTACTGGGGCAAATCTACTGGGGGCATAGCTATAGGGGGCACAGCTACTGGGGCATAGCTACAGGGGGCACAGCTACTGGGGGCACAGCTACAGGGGGCAAATCTACTGGGGGCACAGCTACAGGGGGCAAATCTACTGGGGGGCAAATCAACTGGGGGCACAACTACTTGGGGCAAATCTGGGGGCACAGCCACTGGGGGCATAACTGGCCACGCCCCTCGTATGAAGCCACGCCCCTATTTTTACGCACGCCTCCGGCGCTCACTAACTGTTTTGCCGCGGGAAGGGGGGGGGCGCCAGTGGAAACTTTTGCACTGGGCGCCACAAGGTGTAGAACCGACCCTGATTGTACAATCCATGAATTAAAACCCCATTATTTAAGTACTGATGTATTAAGGTGAATGAGCATACCATGGTGAGTGCTGGGCTCTCGGTATATTATATATGTATTATACATCCACTCCTCGTAGAGTACTTGGATACGCAGACTCCTTGACCTGACACTTCCACAGGCGGTTTTCCATCCAGTGTTTGTGTTTGGTGAAAGGTTCTGTGTGCCGTCTTAGCCGCCTGTTGTGTGCAGCTCTGTTAGACAACATGTTCTCTGCTTTTAAAATTATGTTTTGGGTAACTAATATAAATCTTATTTGGTGCAATGTAATAATGTTGATTTTCTTAATGCTTCTATTAACCCCTTCAGTTGCAGGTTTTCAATTTAAAAACACACCCTGGGTGGTGTGTTATTAAATTGCAGTGAGAGCGGGGGGGAAGGTGCAGGGGGGGCGAGCGATGGGGCAGGGCGAAGTAATCGCATAGCGATCGCCCGCGGCGTCCGGGAATCAGCATAAGCCATTTTACAGCTAAGCCCGCCCCCGGCCAATAGGACTCCAGGGGGCAGGCTAAACTCCGTAATGGAGCATACTGATTCCCGGGCGCCGGGCGCGCTGCCGGGGAATCAGTCGGTAGTATGCCCAGAAATCTTCTGGGGTTGCCAGCGCTGATTTCTGGGCATACCACTGAAGGGGTTAAAGTTTATCTGCATGTAACGTGAGCAGTGGTGCATCTATTCTTACATATCTAGGGCTGTATGCATCTCAAGATGATACGCTACTAGCAGGCATATATTTGCTTATGCCCAGGTCTGAATAAGACGCCCTTTGTGAGCTGTGCCTACATGAGAACGCCCCTTCAAGTGTAAATGCAATTAAAAATGTGTGTGACTCTGAATTGATGTACTTAGGGCAGCACGGATGGTGTAGTGGTTAGCATTACTGCCTCACAGCACTGAGGTCATGTGTTCAATTCCCACTGTGGCCCTGCTGTGTGGAGTTTGTATATTCTCCCCTGCGTGGGTTTCCTCGGGGTACTCCGGTTTCTTCCAACAATTTGCTGGTAGGTTATACTGGTTGATTGTGTCAACATTTTGTCTTTGTCATCATGATGAATGTCTATATTCTGCATGTTGACATTGTAAATATCGACACATCATAGCACATGCCTACATGGAACACCCTGTGCCTATCGAGCGCAGTGTAGGGATGGCCATCGGTGTGTTTTCCATCGATGGCGAAATTGAGAGTGGCCATTGTTGGTCTCTAGCTATGCTATAGGAGACCATCAATGGTTTCTCTCATCAATGGCCATCCCTGTTGCTGCTGTGAAAGGTCCGAGGGCCAATCGCAACCCAGGGGCGGGGCTTTGCAGATGTCAGGGGCGGAGCTATCCCGGCATCTTGTAATAAAAAATAAAAATATTCGTTTAGGACTAGCCATCGATGGAGGGAATCCATCTGGTACTCCCCCATCAATGGTAAAAGTATGCGACATCGGTCATAGACCATCGATGATTTTGAATCATCGATGGTCGGTGGCCATCCGTAGCGCAGTGGATTCAGCCCTGTGCACTGAGGCCTCTCCATCTCATTATCTCATTTCCGAAATCTCACCTGCCATACAGATGTGCCCTAACACATGTTTACGCTTTGTGGCGTATGGTGTCCAGAACATCTGTGCATAGACTATAATTGGTTATAATAACCCCCGCTGTTACCACGCTGTGCTTGCTCATGTTGCATGGCTCCCTCCACTCACTCCATGGTGCAGCAGGACCTCTGAGGTCACAGTAACACTTATGTGCTGTGGAAAAACTGGCTTTTCTGCATCAACCTTTTCATTCTGAATGGTGGGAACTGCACATTTTATGGGATCATTAACGTGTGATCTGTATGAATGAGCCCTCAGTATCTGCAGCCCGATAATGGTAAGAACGTCACCATCCCCTCCAGAGCTTCTCCTTCTACTGCAATGCCCACCTGTGCTTCCAGATCTGGCAGCAGGTATTGGGTTTGTGCTTTGTAGGGATGTACTATGCAGATGGACCCACATTTATCTTGGCCTTTAATAGGATTAACTAAGCCAGGGCAGTCGGACTTAATCCCCTGCTGTATTGTTCTCTCTGTATTGTATTGCAGCTGAGAACAATTGATTAAAGGTTTATGCTAATAAACCTTGGTGCACCTAGGCGCAGCAGAGAAGCCTGGATGAGAGTGGCTCCATCTGTATGTCTGTCCCTCTGCATATTGGCCCTCATTCCGAGTTGTTCACTCGCTAGCTGCTTTTAGCAGCCGTGCAAACGCTAGGCCGCCTCCCACTGGGAGTGTATCTTAGCTTAGCAGAAGTGCGAACGAAAGGATCGCAGAGCGGCTACAAAAATAATATTGTGCAGTTTCAGAGCAGCTTCAGACCTACTCAGCGCTTGCGATCACTTCAGACTATTCAGTTCCTGTTTTGACGTCACAAACACGCCCTGCGTTCGGCCAGCCATGTCTACGTTTCCCCAGGCACGCCTGCATTTTTATCTGGCACGCCTGCGTTTTTTCACACACTCCCCGAAAACGGTCAGCTGACACCCAGAAACACCCTCTTCCTGTCAATCACTCTGCAGCCAGCAGTGCGACTGAAAAGCTTCGCAAGACCATGTGTGAAACCGCATCAGCCGTTGTGAAAGTACATCGCGCGTGCGCACTGCGCCACATACGCATGCGCAGAAGTGCCTTTTTTTCCTGATCGGTGCGCTGCGAGAATGACCCCCATTGTGTCTGTGCTTTTATTATGGCTCACCTCCTTCCTGTTCTGTGTGCAGACTGTGTCACCCCTGCATCTCTACGCTTCACACCCTGCTTGTAAGCAAGCAGAGGAAGGAATGGGAGGCAGCAAGCAGATAAAAGAACCAAGAGCTGCAGCCATGACTGCTGTTTCTGGGGACAGGTTAGGGGGGTGAGTAGTCTGGGACCACGAGGGAAGGATGTATGATGGGAGCCCGGAGGCTGTATCACAAAGTTTCATACTCCTCCATGGCCCTCATTCCGAGTTGTTCGCTCGCTAGCTGCTTTTAGCAGCTTTGCACACGCTAAGCCGCCGCCTACTGGGAGTGAATCTTAGCTTAGCAAAATTGCGAACGAAAGATTCTCAAAATTGCGAATAGAAATTTCTAAGCAGTTTCTGAGTAGCTCGACACTTACTCTGCCACTGCGATCAGTTCAGTGCTTGTCGTTCCTGGTTTGACGTCACAAACACACCCAGCGTTCGCCCAGACACTCCCCCGTTTCTCCAGCCACTCCCGCGTTTTTCCCAGAAACGGCAGCGTTTTTTCACACACTCCCATAAAACGGCCAGTTTCCGCCCAGAAACACCCACTTCCTGTCAATCACACAACGATCACCAGAACGAAGAAAAAACCTCGTAATGCCGTGAGTAAAATTCCTAACTGCATAGCAAATTTACTTGGCGCAGTCGCAGTGCGAACATTGCGCATGCGCAGTTTGCGGAAAATCGCTGCGATACGATGAAAAGGAACGAGCGAACAACTCGGAATGAGGGCCCATATACGTACATAGACTTCCTACTGACCATATGGAGGGACACTTATAGCTGATCAGCATGGTAGTAATTAAATCGAAAAATTACGTTTTTCAATATAAAAATTCTAATTTCTTATCGCCACAGATGCTATGAGAAAATATATACCACCAAAATGTGTATACCCGCGGGGCCAGGATTTCTGAAAGGAGCCCATCCCTGCGATGTGTAAGGTTATCGTATCAGCGATCTCTTCACTCCTCTAGCGGGAATCCTGTGCCCTACTGAACACGATGACGCATTGCTGGGGAGGGTCCTGGAGGAACCCCTCCCAGGAGTTTTTGGTTACAGTAGGCTAATAGAAGGCATTAGCTACCAGGGCCAAACTCTGTAAATCTGACAGAAACCTATGGGGGCTGTGGCTGCTTTCGTAAATGGAGCGCGGCAGATATGGAGATACAGTATCTGCTATGGTCCCTCCATGGTACGTTCTGTAGATATTTAATATCTGTGGGATATATTGCAAATATTATTTGATAAATTAGCCCCTTTGTCATATACTGTATATACTGTATAGCGTCTTTGGGGCCAAATCAAATTGTTTTTTTTTGTTCGGCCTCCACTAGAGGGCGCCCAACGGCTTCCATTTTATTGTTATGCCATTTGGGCTCCCAGGTGTCAGAAAATAATGTGTTGAAACTGGACACTTTGGGTGTTTGGACAGGTGTTTGGACGACCCAAAGCAGGACGTTTCTAAACCCAGTCTGTTTGGGCGCTACATCAGAAGATTTTCCTATGTACCGGCCGCTCTAGCCACACCCATTGCGCAGGTTACGAACGCCCTGTGTACTGGCCGCGCTAGCCACACCTGTTGTGCAGGTTTATGTGTGTTTTATACTGAAGGGAGAATTTTTTATTTTTTACTTGTCTGAATAACAAAATGTTGGTATTGAGTTACGATAACGCAGTATTAGTAAACCTGTAGCTTCGCTACCTGCTGTCTAGCCTGCAGGGGTGGCTGGAACTTGTAGTTAACTGTAGAGGCACAGTTTGTGTTGAGAATGTTATAACACACCGGAGTTAATTTACTAAAGCTGTGCTTTAAAAACACGCTGTCTTTCTGGCGCTTTCAGCCTCTGGATTTAAAGGGACAATACTAAATACAATGCCAGCTGGGCTTCGTAAATTTACCCTAGTGCTGAAAGGCGATTCTTAGTAAATTTACCCTAAAAAGAGGTCAGAAGAGACATCAGATCGCCTTCTTAAAATGGAATAAAGGATGTGAGGACATTTCCACAGGACAAAAATATGTCTAAACATAAGAGATGGGCCACAGGCTGCTAATTAAAGCCTGTAATTGCGACCTCCCGTGACTCTCTTGGACTGAGATGTCCTCCTCCCACCCTAATTTATCCCTCCTAATCCCCCTTTCTGGTTTATCCCAAGTGTGTCTGTAACATTCTCATCGCCCTGCACAACTGATCCCAGCTTCTACTAGAGACTCTTAACATTTGACTGTTCAGTTTGTGTCTCAGATGTGAGTTGATGTTTGGATTATTATACAACACACTATGTGCCCTAAAGTTCCATCATACAAAGTAATGTTGGCCTATATGTACTTGTTATTTAATAATGATTAAATATGCCCCATTTTATATCTGGGAAACAAGAGAACAAATATATTGGGGAAGGGGCCTTCAAAATACAGGTACCCCAAAGTTCTAACAGGTTGATAATGGAAGTTGTGACTTCTACTGGTTACACAACAGTACTATTAGTGATGTGTAGCGTCATTGTGAAGGGAGAGACACAGCACAGGTTAGTCTTCTTTTCTGTGGGGTCTATTCATGAAGCAGTGAAAAGTGTGGAGAAGTGAGCCTGTGGAGAAGTTGCCCAGGACAACCAATCAGCTGCTCCCGACAGTTGTATAGTATGCAAATTATAGATGTTACTTCAATGCTGATTGGTTGCCACTAGCTCACTTCTCCACACTTTTCACTGCTTCATGAATAGACCCCTGTGTGTCTTACTCGGACGCGGTAACTATTTCCCCAGCGCAGCGCTCCAGATCTGGGGTTACAGCTCCGCCAGCCCCCATTATTCATCTGTCGCGGTCACCTCTGCTGGCTGCTGTCGCTGGCTAATGCAGTTCTCTCCTTATTGTGTGGAATAACTGGGTACTACTCATTTCCATCAGCCCTGCTAGGTAATATGCCGCCCACCTACTGTTCTAAGTATATTACACGTGTAATGAGGCAGTTTCTATTATTTTACTGTTGTAACCTGAATATTTTGTGTGGAATGAATTTCCTCTTGTTCATTTATCATTTCCACGTCTTTCTCTATCTGAACCTTAGATAGAATACCTGTAATAGCAGCGTAAGTCACTGCTACAGTGTTTGGGGATATATGCATCATGTGATAGAAAGTATAGCGGGTCCGCGCCCATACTATAACCCATATGTGTGCCGTCAGCTCCCGGTATCAGAGATCACTTGGGAGATGTCACCTAGGTGGCCTCAGTCATACAGGTAATTATACACCCATAGCGGGAACACTGGCTGCACATAGAGGGGGGAATTCAGTTGTTTATCACGCCGGCAGCGTGCCTCCAATCTCCTGTCTAAAGTGAGGGGAGACCGTGGGGCGCAGTTCATTAGTTGTTTTTTTTTGCACTTGTCGCGCCCAAACACACCGTGATTAGCCACGTTGAAATGGCTAAACACAACCAAAGTGCCGGGTGCGATGTGAAAAGTGCCGATTGGGCGCCCTAACGGGTCACTTTTCGCTAATTTCAGCTCGCCACCTCCAGGGACTGTGAGCTGAAATGCAGGCGCCATCTAGTGGCTGCCATCACCATAAACAATTGGATTACCCCAGAGATTTACAGTACATGCAAGTTAATGCTCTTCATTAGTCTTCATAAAAAGAACTATATAGTGACACGTATGTATGTTTTTAATACAATATTTAAATATATTTTTAAAAATACATTTTAAGCTTTATTAAATAAAAAATAAATTCCTAAAAATAAATTTTAAACTTTCTTAAATAAAAAAAAAGTCTGACAAGTTTTTGGGGAAACGTTTATCAGTTAAGTGGTTACATGTAGCGGTGAATTCAGTGACATCTCACTACTTTGCGTAACTCACAGCCTATTACGTATGGCCCCGATAAAAAGATGTACTAACTTGCCTTATAGGGTATAGGGTTTATATGGTCCATATATAGGTTGTTACATCTGTTATAAAAATAATAATACACTGGGGTCGATTCAGTTCACCGACAGTTGAATAGCACCGGGAATTAGCTCCCGGCACTATTCAATTCAGCTCAAGTTAAGTCAGCGAATGCCCGTTCTCCCGGACTTAACTGGTTGATTTGTCAGGAGAACGGGCATTCTCCGACTTAACTCTCCGCCGCGATGCTGATTCCCGTCAGAATCAGCCTCACGCCGGCCGCGCGGCAGCACTTTTGTCGGATTTCCTCTTTCATCCCCCGGGGTTGAGAGTAGAATTCCCGACAACTGAGTGTCACTTGGCGCTGTATTGAATAGCGCCGGGAGCTAATTCTCGGAGCTATTCAACTATCGGTGAAGTGAATCGACCCCATTATATCATACAGCGCAATTGTCATCTTTATAATATTTATATATATATATATATATATATGTATGTATATATCTTAATTATTATACTTATTTATTATACTATTGCAGTCATTAATCTAACAGGAATAATGGCTGTGATATGAATAGGCCCTGCTGATTATTGAGAAGACTGGTGAGTGCACCCCTTATTGACCATTCTATTTGGTGCATGTTACGATTTTACACAGTGACGCGAGTGTGGACTTAATGGAGGTAACCGCTGTCTCCGCAAGTTCATTCCCCCGGCATTTTGGAGGAGTCTGTGAACAACTATTCATATAATGATGCAGAAACTGCAGTTTCTACATAATTTTTTATGACTAAAACGCTTAATAGGCCCCAACATTTGATGTAAACCTGTTACTGCAGATTTTGTGAGGAAAACCCAACTGTCATAGAACATAACCTGCGTCAAAAATCCCTGTACTCCCTGCTATCAAAATGTAATGTTATGGCTTGTTATGACCTCAATGTGCCACAAGGTGGCGTACCAGAACCATGACTACACAAAGATGAGCTACGGTTGCTTGTAGTCATGGGGGTGATTCCGAGTTGTTCGCTCGTTAGTTTTTTCCGTTACGGAGCTATTAGTCGCAAACTGCGCATGCGCAATGTTCGCAGTGCGCCTGCGCCAAGTAAATTAGCACAAAAGTTTGGTATTTTACTCACGGCGTAACAAAGTTTTTTCATCGTTCTGGTGATCGGAGTGTGATTGACAGGAAGTGGGTGTTTCTGGGCGGAAACTGGCCGTTTTATGGGAGTGTGTGTAAAAACGCAGGCGTTTCTGGGAAAAACGCGGGAGTGTCTGAAGAAACGGGGGAGTGTCTGGGCGAACGCTGGGTGTGTTTGTGACGTCAAACCAGGAACGAAACGGCCTGAGCTGATCGCAGTGTAGGAGTAAGTCTCGAGCTACTCAGAAACTGCTAAGAAATTTATTTTTGCAATTCTGCTAATCTTTCGTTCGCAATTCTGCTAAGCTAAGATACACTCCCAGAGGGCGGCGGCTTAGTGTGTGCAATGCTGCTAAAAGCAGCTAGCGAGCGAACAACTCAGAATGAGGGCCCATGAGCGTTGTGGGCACATGGGGGTAATTCCAAGTTGATCGCAGCAGAAATTTTTTTAGCAGTTGGGCAAAACCATGTGCACTGCAGGGGGGGCAGATATAACATGTGCAGAGAGAGTTAGATTTGGGTGTGGTGAGTTCAATCTGCAATCTAAATTGCAGTGTAAAAATAAAGCAGCCAGTATTTACCCTGCACAGAAACAATATAACCCACCCAAATCTATCTCTCTCTGCAAATGTTATATCTGCCCCCCCTGAAGTGCACGTGGTTTTGCCCAACTGCTAAAAAAATTCCTGCTGCGATCAACTTGGAATTACCCCCATGAATCGGACATGAACCACTTGGGGCAAATGTATCAATTATCTGGTTTCAGACCCGATAATTGTATTTGGTATTACCGCAATTATAAATAATTATTACTGCCCGAATGTATCAAAGTCACACGCGGGGACAGGGGCAGAGGGGTACATTTACTAAGCAGTGATAAGAGCGGAGAAATGAGCCAGTAGAGAAGTTGCCCATGGCAACCAATCAGCACTGAAGTAACATCTATAATTTGCATAATATAAAATGATACAGAGCTGCTGATTGGTTGATGGGGAAATTTCTCCACTGGCTCACTTCTCCGCTGTTATCACTGCTTAGTAAAGGAGCCTGTCTCTGCGATGTGTTCGGAGTGACGTGACCGCATTAGTGGCCCCTTTATTCCCCTACCAGGACTCTGCTGACCACTGGTGTGCGGTGCCCTGAGCCAGGGAGGGTTCCTAGTAAGTTGTGAAGTGGGCACTGAAAATTCATTTGTTCATCATAGCGTACCCTTCCACCATATAACTTTGTTACCCGGTCGCTCGGCCCACCCTCCTACCTCAGTCATTCAACGTCGCCTACCTCCTGCCCCCGGGTCACCATCCACATACTCATGTCATCTGTCAGCCCCCCTCCCCCCCCCCCCCAGATTGTAAGCTCCTAGGAGCAGGGTTCTCCTCCGTCCTGTTCTCACAGCCCTCTTCTCTAGCACTTCACTGACAGCCATCACCTACTCAGTGGCCATTTAGTAGCCCGGAATTCCTCTCGCTCACAGCTGTTCATCTCTTCCAGAGGCTCTGCTCCTGCTATTCATGCCGTCACTATTGGCGACGGGTTCCTCCCTACACTGATTACTCCCTCACTCATGTGACTTCCCAGCTATACAATTCTCATTACACTATTGTATAATGAGAATTGTGGTGCTAATTATTACCTGTTCTCTGTTTATATCTTGCTTACGGTAATGTTATGCAATGTTCTGTGTACCCTGTCCTGTCCTAGCTATAATAATAGGCTGCAGCAGCACAACTCCTCCTCAGATAGCGTTAGCTGCCGGGACCAAAGCATTCCGGAGCTTGGGAAATGGGACCTATGGGGGACTGCGGCTGCTGTCGGAAATGGAAGGTTGGGTATGAAATCCCGGTGATCGGAATCCTGACGCTGAGAATGCCGACTTCTTCCTGGCAAGTATTTTACCCCTAACATTCCCCTCCTGCGGCTTAACCCTTAACACCACCACTGCAGCCTAATCCCCCCTCCATCCCCCACACACAGACTTACCCTAACCCCCCCTCCCCCACAGACTTACCCTAACCCCCCCTCCCCCACAAACTTACCCAAACTGTTCCCCCTAGTGCCTAATCCCAACCCTCATACCTCAGGGATTTGTCTGCATTCTCAGCGTCTAGATCCTGACCACATCACGTTCTCATTCATTGAGTGATAATTAATATTAACTAGTTTTCCCATAAAACGTGTATTTGGGAGACATGCCACAAATATTAAATGATAAATAAGCCCCTTGGTGACCAGGGCCCCTTTCTGTGCAGACCGGTATTTACATATCGGAGATGTATTTGTTCCACCACCTTCTTTTTATCTCTTAGTCCTCCCAAATGAAGCGCACTTTCACTTTCCCCCCCCCAGAACAGTTTGGGGGCTTCTTACGGGAACATATTGGAATACATATTTTTTATTTTTAAATACCCTTTATGGTCTTTATGTAGGATACAAGTACTTTGTCATGGTCATTCTCCAAAAGATTTTTAGGACTACGAGGAGTGATTGGTAAGTACCCGTGTTAGGCAAGAAAAAAAAAATTATTGGAAAAATGTTGATTTATTTTTCAACATAGTCCCCTTCTAGCTCGATACACTTGGCCCAACGATATTCCAACTTTTTCAAGCCCTCCAAAAAATAGGATTTGTCGAACTATGCAGAATAGGCTTCAGTTTCGTCGATGACCTCCCCGTTCGATGCGAATCTCTTTCCGCCGAGCCATTTTTGCATGTTTGGAAACAGGAAGAAGTCGCAGGGGGCCAAATCTGGAGAATACGGCGGATGCAGCAGCAATTCGTAGCCCAATTCCACCAATTTTGCTGTGACGACGTGGGACGAGTGTGCCAGCACATTGTCGTGGTGGAACAGCACTTTTTTCTTCGCCAAGTGGGGCCGTTTTCTCTTCAATGCTTCGTCGAATCTGCCCAATAATTGAGCATAATACTGCCCTGTGATCGTTCTTCCCTTTTCCAAATAGTCGATGAAGATTATGCCTTTCGAATCCCAGAAAACGGTGGCCATGACCTTTCCGGCCGATGGAACTGTCTTTGGTCCACTGTTTTGACTGTTCCTTCATTTCTGGAGTGTAGTGATGGATCCATGTTTCAACAACAGTCGCGAAACGGCGAAGAAACTCCTTCGGATTGCACTTAAACAGGTCCAAACACTGCTTGGAAGTGGTCATTCGATTCCGCTTGTTGTCCACAGTGAGCAAACGTGGCACCCATCTTACCGATAGCTTTGTCATGCCCAAATGTTCATGTAGGATATTCTGCACACGTTCAAATGAGATGCCTACGATCTCAACAATCTCTCTTCACTCGCCGGTCTGCCAATACGATATCATGGATTTTGTTGACCATTTCATCCGTAGTCACCTCAATTGGGCGACCTGGATGCTCTTCATCGAGGACGGATGTACGACCACGCTTGAATTCATTGAACCAATATCTGATGATTGTCATCGAAGGTGAAAGGTCCCCATAAACGCCTTCTAACTCTTGTTTGATTTCCTCACACGTCTTCCCATTCAAAAACAAGAATCTAATCACCGATCGGTACTGCACTTTCTCCATAATTAGAAAAAACTAAAACTTGCTCACTTCCAACAGCTACCAAAACAAAAGTACACAATGAATTAATTTATCTGAAATTCTGAAAGTCGTTGTTTGACAGACGACACTAAACGATGATATACAGGTTTGACGTCAGCGGCGCCATCTGTCTTCAAACACGGGTACTTATCAATCACCAGCCTAGTGTAACCCATATATTTACCCCTTCATTGGGACTAATTCAGACCTGACCGCTCCTCTGTAAATTTGCAGAGGTTTGCGATCGGATAGTCGCCACCCAGACAGGGTGAAAATCCGCCCGTGCAAGTCTGCGTACGCCGTACGAAAATCTTTGCAAACACCGGCACAGCTGCAAATCCGTTCACAACTCACTTACCACTTTACGGTTTTTCCAGTCTGTGCGTAGCCCAGGACCTACTCCTACAGTGCGATAGAAACAGGCTGATCAGGCCGAAGCTGATGTCACACACCCTCCCTGAAAACGCTTGGGAACGCCTGCGTTTTTCCTTTCACTCCCAGAAAACGGGCAGTTACCACCCCCAAACACTGGCTTCTTGTCAATCAACTTGCGTACGCCTAGCGATCAAAAAAATTGCTGGATTCTTTTGCAGTTTGGCCTCGCATGTGCTTACTATGACCCATACGCATGCGCAGTCTATCGATAATTAGCTGCCTTGCAAATTCACACAACAGCGATTTGGTTTGAATCGGGCCTATTGTACGCATCTAGCTCTTCCGATTATAGCCCTGCGCAGTCTGTACTTTATACAAGCTGTTATACACTTTGAGGGAGCAGAATTGTGTATGTCTTGGTTATACAACTTTTTGATAACTTGACAGTATATCGACAAGTTTCCATGTGCACAAATCCTTAAGGTGGGTGTGTGGCCTGGACTGAACGAGGAGACATTTTCTGTAGGTTAGTGACCACACCCATTCTATGTGACGTTCCCTCAAATTGCTCCAATGTAGTAATGTCCTCTCTCCTTCAACCCCCACCCTTGCAATGCCACAGCTTCTGTCACCACGGTGAGCCTGTCATGGCTGACAGATGACAGAATTATATGGGAGCACTTGTGATACCTGGATGTACAATAAACACAACGTCTGTCAGCCACCACCAACTCCCAGAAACGCTGTATAGAAAAGTAGCAGAGTATGTGTACTCTTACTAGTTATTCCTCAGGAACTATTTTGCTGTATTTTCCTGTATTAGAAAAAAAAAATATATATATATATATATATATATATATATATATACACACAGTTAAAAAGAAAGAGGTGTAACCAGGATGCAAGCAAAGCTTTGTCGGCTGGGTGCGTGTGTGACAGGGGACTCCATGTGTTATTGGGGGACAGTTTCTCACAGTTTTGCTGGATTCATTCAGTGATTAGGAGGAAAGAGTTAATACTGATGATTGCTAATACTATTAAGTAACTGTCTTCCTCTGAGAATGGCTCCGTCACCGCTGCACACCATTTATCAAGAGGTAAACACCGTAGTGTCAGATTTCCCTGGTGGGAGTCCATTAAATGCGTCTGCTTCACCCGTCAGTGGGGTCCAGCACTATTGGCCTCCGTGCGTGCCCATAGTACTTCCTCCTCCAGCGTCGTTAGGCTGCTGGTGCAGAGCGAGAGTCCTCATCTGGTAAACAGTAGCAGTACATCACTATGGGGCAGATGTATTAAGTCTTGGGGAGAGATAAAGTACCAACCAATCACCTCATCGCTGTCATTTTTCAAACACAACCTGTAACATAGCAGATTGGAACTGATTGGCTGGTAATTTATCGCTCTCCACTTTTATTTCTCTCCAAGGCTTAGTACATCTCCCCCTTTGTACCATACACAATGACAGATACCGCTAGCCCACTGCATTCAATTATAAATAAACTAAGATGGGAGTTCTATTTAAGATGGGATGTTGCCCATAGCAACAATTCAGAGTCCATGTATTATCTTCTAGAAGGTGCTAGATAAATGAAAAGTAGAATCTGATTGCTTGCAATGGGCAACTTCCCATCTTAGTAAATTTACCCCCCTAGAATCCGTACTGTGAGAACTAGGGTCAATAATAAATATAAGATTATGCCAACTTCACTCCTTTTTATAGTGGTAATAGTTTCTGCCACCTGAATGATGCTTCATATCCAGCCCAGGTTACTGTACTTGCAGTGTAGGTGTGAAAACCAGAGACAGGTGATTGTTATTAGTAACATAAGCCTAGCTGTCAATAGGGCTTTTTAATAACTTATTACACTTTTAAAAAGAGTCCTATTAGCAGCTATGTTTATTATGCTTGTCACTAATTAGGTGTGAATGTGTCAGTGCAGAACTCTGTGACCATTCCCAGTCTTGCATAACAGCTGCTCTGCTGGTTACCTTGCATGTTTATGTATATATTACTGTCAGTGAGCCCACAAGAAAGATGGCGGCCGGAGAGCTCCACTTCTCCCCACCCACCTCTAGAGCGGTGAAGCACCTGATTGGAGGAGGCGGGCAGTGGCGCAGGTGGGAGGGACGTCTACCAGGTGCGGACTCCCGTTGGCCGGCTGGCCTCGGGGAGCGCGCTGATTGGTTGGCACAGGCAGCCGGGCCGCCGCCGCACGTCATTGGCTGGAAAGTAGGTTAGTGGTGCGACATTTACAGTGAGGGCAGAAAGTAGGTCACGGACGCGGCTGTTTATGTGAGCTCGGTGTGCGCGGCTGACGGGTGAGTGACAGCGCCTGCCCTGGCCCCTGCCAGCTGCCCTGCCCGGGGAGGCAAGTGCCAGCTCTTGTGGCCAGCATTTACCAGCAGCTGGCATCAGTCCATCACTCTGAGCCCTGGGGCTGCAACCTGATGGGGGCCAGTGGGTTCTCCAGGGACGCCTAGAGTGCAAGCTTAATGGGCAAGAGATGATGCTGATGAGAATTGCTTCTGTACCCTGGGGCTTTTCTTATTTGTGTGTATGTATGTGTGTATATAAATATATATATATATATATATATATTTGTAAATGTTACTGTTTACAGGAAAGCCTTGAAGGTGCTGGCAGTGATTGGGTTAAATATTTTCCCTTTGCAAGTCATTCTAACATGCGTCTTTGACCTGTGTCCCTCCACTTGCTGTGGAACTACACATCCCAGCATGCCTTAATAGCAAAACTGTGGCAGGGCATGCTGGGATGTGTAGTTCCACAGCAGCTGGAGGGCCACAGGTTGAAGACCCATGTTAGAGGAGATTGGGTTTGTTGGCTGTAGATATCGCACGTCTTGGCAATTGTCTCCCCCCCCCCCCCCCCCCCCCCCCGATTTCATTTGCATGGGGCTGATACATGACAAAACATGCTGTTTCAATTATTATTGCATACTGTTACTACATTGTGCAGACGCACTGGTGCTGCTCCTACGTCGCTTGCCATTACAGTTGGTGCTCGTACACCTGGCGAGCAGGTGGGTTTGCGAGGTTGCTGGGCCAGGTTGGCAAATTGTTCTGTGTAATTACCCATTTTATTTTTTGCATCTTTAATGAACGACTGTAAGTAAGTTTGCAGTAAAACTGTATTGAGGTATCTGTTACAGTAATAGCCACCATTGTGTAGTAAATGTTCTTTGTACTGACCAGTGCGATTAGCGCTTTGCTGCTAGGTGACACAGCTTTCGGGGCAGGACGCAGGCAAACGCTTGTATACAGCCCCCTCCTCACCCCTATTATTAAGAAACATCCCAGTAAGATGCTTGTTAGATACTCTCTGCCGCAGAGTGTAGCTGACCCGTCATGCCATAGAAGATGGATACTATATGTGCAAAATGTAGTAATATTATCATATCTAATCCCTAAACCATTTCCAGGAGGATTCATTTCTCTGAACAATTTCCTTAGAAAAAATATTTACAAAGACTAGCAGCCCTCTGCTCCATGCAGCTTATCTCGCATGTAACGATTCATGTAATTAGTGCAGTATACCTGCGGCCTGATCTAAACTGGAGAATATGTAACAAGAACGGTCTGAGTCCACTTTTATTATTATTTTGCTCTTATACCTAGTGCAGGTAAGTGTGTAGGCCGTGCTTTGTCATTGTATGTAGTGTTAGAGTACAAGCATCAGTTATAAAGAGTTTAGTTTACAGAAGTCACAAAGCAAACTAGTGCTATTATTCTGTCTCTGTGTGTTATGGTGACATTACTGCCTGTGCAGGGATGCGTTGCTGCAATGTTGATCTCTTGGGTCTTTTGCTGCGTTAACCTTTGCTCGTTCATCTGCCGCCATATACCGTGTGTGTGTGGGCTGGCTTTGCGAGATAGCTAATAAGCCCTGCACGCCACCTCATCTTCATGAAATGACTTATGTGACTGCAAATGCAGCTCACATGAGAAATTAGTCTGGTGGGCCTGGGAGCTTACACTCCAGCGGCCGGTCAGCTCCGCGACACTGTTTTGAGATGTCACCAAACTCTGTCCTAACGTTCCTGTATATTTCACAGAGCGGTACGTGATGTTTAATTTGTGTCTGGTGGTTATATCAGGCTTCCAGGGAGGATTGTCTCATCCTTCATTATCAGATTTGAGATCTCCTTACCGCGCTCTAGCTCTGTCTCCCCTGTCCAATACATTTAGGTCAGTAGGTTAATGTCAGAGCGTGGGCGAGACACTGGCAGTCTTACATGACAACCTCTTTCAGAGCGCACAGGCAATACACAGATAAAAACTGATATTCCTGCGGATTTTCATCTGCGACTGGTGCGCGCTGCTTTGAAGACGTTACCGTAAGAAGTGACAATATTGTGTCTTCCAGTAGCTGTGCTCTTCTGTGCCTCATCCCAGAGCCTTATTAGCCGGGAACGTGACTCACCCCTGCTTTTCTGAGCTTACAGAGGCTGTGAAAGGCTGCTGTGAGTAGGAGATGTTTGTGTTCTTTCCAGTTATGATGTCACGCTTTAAATAATGTCTTAGAAAGTCTCTCATTCAGTGGGGATAACGCAGCCCACTTCATGTTTGTGTCGGCGCTTCTACAGAAAAATACCTGGATCGAGAGAATGGGGATTTCACTGCTGCCTTCTGCCAGGCTTTGCAGTGAGTGGTCTCCGCTACCTCTAAGGAGAGATTTAAAAGAATGCAAGTGGCATCCATATTGGCCCCTAATATATACAAGCTTTCTATTTCCCAGAGCCTTTGGAGGACGCCATGTTGGTTATACGTATGTACCTTCTCTCTCTAAGGTCTATAAGGATGGTACCTGTCTGTACTAAAGCGCAGGCAAGCACTAAAAGAGGGTGCGTCAGTCCTTGCACACTCAACATCATGGGTATACACAAGGGAAGGACTTTGTAGCAGCATTTGCTTAACGACGCAGACAGGCGACCGACAATAGACTTCTGCGTGAGAATCAGAATGTGACGCTATGGGGGGAATTAAATTGTTTGAAAAGTCGGTTGAACGTCTGTATTTTTTCCTGTCTATTAGAAAAAAAAACAGAAATCCAACTGACTTTTCAAACCATTGAATACCCCCCTTTATGTGTAGTGAGTGACTGATTGACGGCTTTTCAGACTTGCTTTGCAGAAATGCACCATAGGGATTGATTAATTCATACACGGGGACGGGGAATGGTGAAATGTTTTGTTTTTTCCATCCTGTATCATGACACAGTTGTTGGGCAGTGCTGGGGGAGATTCATCAGCTGTAAGTTGCAGTATTTTATCGGCTTACTTCACAAATACTTTTTGGGGTTTGGCGGTTCTCCTGAAGAAGCCTCATTGGATAAATGCTGCTGTTTTGATAACGTTATGTAATTGTGGAACAGTCTAAACACATAATGTGAGTGGCTAGTACGTCACGTTGGGAGAGCAGGAACGCCAATTTAAAGCTGTCGTTTTTATTGTGCATGAAATATCTGTAATGGGTTTTATCCTACGTGGTCTTATTACTGGTGATAACCCGCTCTATTTTTCTATCTAAAATAAGTTGTATATAAATGTTTATGTGACCATGTATTTGTATATATTTTGTTCGGACACAGTGTGTGCATCTTGGCTACATTGTAAATATGAGCAGTATTCCATTACTGCTGTTCTATTATTCCTATGGTGTCTGTAGCGCCTCATAGAGAAAGTTGTATAAATACACGTCCGTGCCATAGGAAAAGATCCGAACAGCCCCAGGAGAAAAATCAAATAGCCAGACGATAAGACGAGTGAGTGACCATTATTACCAGTATAAGTCAATGTCCCAGTGCCCTGGGAATAGCAGATGGAAAGTATCAGAGTCTATTAATGTAGGGTGGAAACCAATAGAGTCCAGGAGGGGGACGGAGAAGAATTGAGTGCTGTGAGATTGAGGCTGGATTATGTAGGGGAAGGGGGAGGTAGTGACAGAGTTAGAAGTGAGGTTGATCAGAGTGGCGAGATACAGTAGGAAGATGAGACGGGAAATGAAGACTAGAGAAGGAGGTTTCAGTAGTCCAGGCGGGAGATGAAAAGAGCACGAGACCTTTTGTTGTACATACGTGTATTTTACAGTTTGGTCCCTCTAGTGATATCCCTGCCAAGGGGTCGTTCTACGGTATCCGGACTCCAGGTTAACACTAGGTCGACATGAGTTTCCACATTTTTTTTACTTTTTAATACTTTATGATCCACGTGGACTATAATTGGGAACGGTAACCTCTGCCGAGCGCAGCGGTAGCGGACGGAGCGAGGCACCTTGCCTGAAGCATGGCGAGCGAAGCGAGGGGACACTGTGCACTAAATGGGGTTCCCGGTCACATTACGGAGAAAACAACACCAAAAAAACTCATGTCGACCTTTTGTCCATGTCGACCTTATTGGTGTCGACCCTGAGTCTCATACCCCGTTCTACAACATACCCTGTCACGCCGGCTGATTCGCTCTTGCCCTGTTATGTGACCAGTGCTTGAAACACGTTTCCTGACCACAGTAATGTAGCAGAAGTAATTTGTGCAGGGCCGGGGTGAGTTTCCTTCTATTCCGAGCGCAGTTCTCAGTGTTAGAAAGAGTTAGGAAACGCTTATTGTTATGTGCTACATGGCGCCACAAGGGGCCCGCAGTACCGTACAGTGATGCTATTGATGCCTGTATATATCAGTAAAGGACGAGGGGTGTTTAGTTATTATTGTCCACATTGACAATGATGTTATTCCTACCAAGCTCTGACCACACATTCCCAGGGAACTTCCTACAGCGCCATGTGTGCGTCGCACACGAGTATAAAGCTACAATGTTCATAAACCTAAATTGTTTTTATTCAGTTTTTTTTTTCATCTACTAGAACAATATTACTGTCTCTTTTCTGAAGTCGGTCAATTGGCCTAATTCAGACCTGTTCGCTCGCTAGCGTTTTTCGCTGCGCATCGATCAGGTAACTACTGCGCATGCGTAGGCACTGCAATGCGCAGGCGCGTCGTACGGTTACAAAGCGGATCGATGCTGTGCACTGGTTCTTGCGAAGAACCCATTCGCACAGCCGATCGCAAGGTGATTGACAGGAAAAAGGCGTTTGTGGGTGTCAACTGACAGTTTTCTGGGAGTGGTAGGGAAAACGCAGGCGTGTCGAGGCGTTTGCAGGGCGGGTGTCTGACGTCAATTCCGGACTCGAACGGGCTGAAGTGATCGCAGCGGCTGAGTAAGGTCAGAGCTACTCAGAAACTGCACAAAATGTTTTTATACCGCTCTGCTGCACAAGCGTTCGCACACTTGCAAAGCTAAAATACACTCCTCTATAGGCGGCGTCTATCTGTTCGCAGCACTGCAAAAAATAGCTAGCGAGCGAACAGATCTGAATGAGGTCCAATGTGTTAATTTGCAGTTGTAATAATTTGTGTAGGACAAAGTTGTGAGTCCCTGTTTGTGATACATCCTGTTACAATGTGCGTTTTTCTGGCTGTGTCCTGTGTTTAGCACGGTCTCCGGTGATTCTCTGGAAAAAGACTTGTGTACCAAAATTAATATTACTGTATTAGTAGTTACCTGGCAACCAGCTGCAATTGCGTATCATGCATAGTGATTAAACGTTCCGTCTCCCAACAGCCTGCTATTGATTATCCAGACATAAACCTGCACTGTAGGAAAGGAGTGCTCACCCCACAGGGATGGACCCTTGGCCGAAGGGCTGTATGGAGACCTGGTGGTGCCAGGACATTTTATAGTAGGAGCTGCACGGGCCACATGGCTAACAGAAGTATCACTGGAGTCGATTCAATTCAGCAACAGTTGAATAGCGCCGGGAATTAGCTCCCGGCGCTGTTCAATACAGCGACTAATTACCCTCAATTGTCGGGAATTCTTCTCTCAGCCCCGGGGGGTGAGAGAAGAAAACCGACAAAAGAGGGAATCCGCATCGCCGCGGGTAGTTAAGTCGGAGAATGCTCATTCTCCCGACAAAACTACCTGTTAAGTCGGCGAGAACGGGCATTCTCTGACTTAACTTTAGCTGAATTGAATCGACCCCACTGACGTCTTATCCGTGATCCGGTCTGAAGATAGACAGTGTCTAGGTCGACAGTCACTAGGTCAACATGTTTTCAAGGTCGACAGGGTTTCTAGGTCGACGGGTCAAAAGGTCGACATGAGTTTAAAAAAAAATCTTTTTACTTTTTCATACTTAACGATCCACGTGGACTACGATTGGAACGGTAACCTGTGCCGAGCGCAACGGTAGCGGAGCGAGGGACCTTGCCCGAAGCATGGCGAGCGAAGCGAGCCAAGCAAGGGAACACGGTGCACTAATTGGGGTTCCCGGTCACTGTACGGAGAAAACGACACCAAAAAAACATGAAAAACTCATGTCGACCTTTAGACCTGTCGACCTAGAAACCCTGTCGACCTTCAGACCCTATCGACCTAGTGACGACCTAAAGTGGTGGACCTAAACCTCGTTGATCTAGACACTGTCCATCTAATGATCCACACCCGTCTTATCCATGTGGCAGGGGGACAGCGCTTGTGTGTTGTTCCTAAGAGACGTAATAATGATCAAATGCTTTATTGCCTGTACTTGGAAATCTTGAGTAGTCTTCAATAGTCCTTGTTACTCAGATCCATGTATTTGTCTCATTGGTGTGTAATTATTCTGTACATGTCCACGGTGTCCCATAAGAGCCTGGTGATTATGCTTTGTTCTCGCTCACAGGCCTGAGATACAGATTAATTAGTGATAATGGCCTGAGAGAGAGAGACGTTTCAGAGTTAATCAAAATGCAGAGACATTAATGGCGAGAGTATAATGGTAACATATAGCCGCTTCTGCATGATGCTCTCCTAGTCTGTACTGGGCGCTTCCCTGAGCTACAGATGTATACATCTTACCTCAATACGCCACGTAATGCAAGATGGCCGGCGGGTGTGAGCCGTCAGGTCCCGTGCCTTACCTCAATACGCCACGTAATGCAAGATGGCCGGCGGGTGTGAGCCGTCAGGTCCCGTGCAGCTCTGCTAGCGACCTGGCACGCCAATAGGTGCGACTCAGCAATGATGTATGAGGACACATCTGTAGTATTCATCCTTTATCCAGCAATACAGTAACTCCTTCCATTATAGTATTGTAATGCATCTGATATTACATATTAACGGAACTCTCTTGACCCTTCTGATATCTCGGTTATACCACTTTCAGACAGAAGCCAGGGCTTGGAGCCTGCTATCTCCTGGGTTATGGAACATGGGTAAGGACCTGGGTCTTGGCTCTTATACCCTTTTCACACTGCACCTTGGTCACAGGGTATTCCCAGGTGGACCCCTCTCACACTGAACCCGTGTCTGCCCTGCGTGTCACTCTAGACGCTCTCTTGAGGCAGGCCTCCAGTTACACAGCAGTCAGCAGCTCTGAAAAGTAACCCGGGATGAATAACACAGGCCGCACCATTTATACCCCTTTTTTATGCGTTATTGCTGGGTCTGCCCAGGTCATGGCTCAGTGTTAAAGGGTCCTTTCAAAAAACAACCCAGGTCCAGTGACCCGGGAATCTGACCCTGGTGTCTACCGGGGTCAGACCCGGGTAAGTATGCAGTGTAAACTGTGCTTGGTGCAGCCTTCGTTATCCTGCCACTGTATGACCGCTGCTTATTGCAGCCTTCGTTATCCTGCCACTGTATGACCGCTGCTTAGTGCAGCCTCCGTTATCCTGCCACTATGACTGGTGCTTAGTGCAGCCTCCGTTATCCTGCCACTGTATGACTGGTGCTTAGTGCAGCCTCCGTTATCCTGCCACTGTATGACCGGTGCTTAGTGCAGCCTCCGTTATCCTGCCACTGTATGACTGGTGCTCAGTGCAGCCTCCGTTATCCTGCCACTGTATGACCGCTGCTTAGTGCAGCCTCCGTTATCCTGCCACTGTATGACCGCTGCTTAGTGCAGCCTCCGTTATCCTGCCACTGTATGACCGCTGCTTAGTGCAGCCTCCGTTATCCTGCCACTGTATGACCGGTGCTTAGTGCAGCCTCCGTTATCCTGCCACTGGATGACCGGTGCTTAGTGCAGCCTCCGTTATCCTGCCACTGGATGACCGCTGCTTAGTGCAGCCTCCGTTATCCTGCCACTGGATGACCGCTGCTTAGTGCAGCCTCCGTTATCCTGCCACTGGATGACCGCTGCTTAGTGCAGCCTCCGTTATCCTGCCACTGGATGACCGCTGCTTAGTGCAGCCTCCGTTATCCTGCCACTGGATGACCGCTGCTTAGTGCAGCCTCCGTTATCCTGCCACTGGATGACCGCTGCTTAGTGCAGCCTCCGTTATCCTGCCACTGGATGACCGCTGCTTAGTGCAGCCTCCGTTATCCTGCCACTGGATGACCGCTGCTTAGTGCAGCCTCCGTTATCCTGCCACTGGATGACCGCTGCTTAGTGCAGCCTCCGTTATCCTGCCACTGGATGACCGCTGCTTAGTGCAGCCTCCGTTATCCTGCCACTGGATGACCGCTGCTTAGTGCAGCCTCCGTTATCCTGCCACTGGATGACCGCTGCTTAGTGCAGCCTCCGTTATCCTGCCACTGGATGACCGCTGCTTAGTGCAGCCTCCGTTATCCTGCCACTGGATGACCGCTGCTTAGTGCAGCCTCCGTTATCCTGCCACTGGATGACCGCTGCTTAGTGCAGCCTTCGTTATCCTGCCACTGTATGACCGCTGCTTAGTGCAGCCTCCGTTATCCTGCCACTGTATGACCGCTGCTTAGTGCAGCCTCCGTTATCCTGCCACTGTATGACCGCTGCTTAGTGCAGCCTCCGTTATCCTGCCACTGTATGACCGGTGCTTAGTGCAGCCTCCGTTATCCTATCACTGTATGACTGGTGCTCAGTGCAGCCTCCGTTGTCCTGCCACTGTATGACCGGTGCTCAGTGCAGCCTCAGTTATCCTGCCCCTGTATGACCGGTGCTTAGTGCAGCCTCAGTTATCCTGCCCCCTGTATGACCGGTGCTTAGTGCAGCCTCCGTTATCCTGCCACTGTATGACCGGTGCTTAGTGCAGCCTCCGTTGTCCTGCCACTGTATGACCGGTGCTTAGTGCAGCCTCCGTTATCCTGCCACTGTATGATTGGTGCTTAGTGCAGCCTCCGTTATCCTGCCACTGTATGACCGGTGCTTAGTGCAGCCTCCGTTATCCTGCCACTGTATGACCGCTGCTTAGTGCAGCCTCCGTTATCCTGCCACTGTATGACCGTTGCTTAGTGCAGCTTCCGTTATCCTGCCACTGTAGGACCGGTGCTTAGTGCAGCCTCCGTTATCCTGCCACTGTATGACCGGTGCTTAGGGGGCCTCCGTTATTCTGTGTATCAGCCACACATTTGTGGTGTAACTTTTGTAGCTAATGTACTATTTTACAGATTAAAAACTAAGATGTCTTTGGACACTGCTGTGAATGCAAAGAATTATATGTTAAAGTTGTAACCAGGAGCCACATGTTGTCTTATAGATGCCACTGTGGGCATATTACTAGCGGCATAGGAAGTTCCTGTTATACAGCTATATTTTTATAATGGAGATCACGTTGTCTGCAGGTTCTGTGCAGCGTGGAGCCAGGCGAGGGGTGCATCCAGGGAGATCGGTAGGTTACCCTGAGTGGTGCTCACCTGTCCAGGTTTGCTCTGCCGATCTCTTCCTGTCTGACGCCTCCTAGAGTTGGGGAATCCGGCCCTGGTGTCAGATTTGTGGCAGCACGGAGCGGAGGCTGCAGGTGATGAGTCACCGGGAACATCATCGCGATGAGTCTAATCCCTGGCTAGCTTTGCCGTGTACCAGCACTGATCTAGCAAATCAGCCGCTATAGTGATTTGTAGCCGGCGTGAATAAGGTACGTCAGGCAGACTGGCAATTACATCTCAGCATGTCTGGCTTCATTAACCTGTTTCCTTCGGACACCCGTCTAGAAACATCCTGATTGCTAATCGGTAGAAGACGGGGAGTAGGAGGGCGCTGGGGGTTGCGGTGCTCTTTGCAGCCGTTTCCAGAGCAGGATGAATATATAACGCAGTGCTGGGATACTATGGGGCATGCACTATGTAGATATCGCATAGAACACAGCTCTGGTCAAAAACAATACATAGGCGATGGAGGGGTATGGGCCGTTAGGTCGACACAACTTAGGTCGACATGCATTGGGTCGACAGGTCAAAAGGTCGACGCGAGGTTGTTGTTTTTTTGTGTGTCGTTTTCTTTGTAAAATGACGGGGAACCCCAATTAGTGCACCGTGTCCGCTCGCCAATCGTAGTCCACATGGATCATAAAGTATGAAAGTCCAAAAATTGAAGAAGAAAAGAATCTGAAAAATTGATGTCAACCTTTTGACCTGTCGACCAAATGCGTGTCGACCTAATGGCCATATCCCGCGATGGAGGAAGGGAGAGCTGTGCACCCCCCAGATGCACCTAGGGGCTGGTTTCAAACGGCACGCAAAGTGGCTTTATCTGCAGGTGGGCGCAGAAGCCAGATGTACTACCTTATGCTAATGCCGTCATCCGTAAGCGGGAAGCCATGCTGCCACCGCAGCTGTCATCGTTAGTAACTGAGCTTGTACCAGTTTCCTACTGGGTGCACGCGATCCGTCAGAGACCGTCTTCCCCTCTCTGTATCACGAATTGGAAAGTTAATAGCAGTTATTTTGCATTAAAATACTGTCACTTAATTTGGGCTTTATTAACCTTTTATTTTGAGATAATTTGAGGCCATATTTATTCACACCTATTATGATATGTAATTATTGGACTAATTGAAAACTTCCGATTACCTAATTGGTCAATGTGAGGGCAGGGGGGGTCCAAGGGGTTCTGAAGCAGGTCCTGACATTTTTTAACTTTTAAAATAGGGATTTTCCCTGAGTTTGCAGCTGCTCTGGGGCTACTAAAGAAAAAAAGAGCGCTAATTCCTATAGAAATTACCCTGGCTGAATTTCTCCCCAGCAATTCAACAGGAAAAAATGCGCGGCTGCAGTGTTTTGAAAAATGTAGCTCGCAATTGAATATGCCGCATAGAATGACAATATTTTGGCAAATGGGAAATGTGGAACCTCATAATGCTAAATACTGGACTTGTCCCTGTGCAGCAAAGTCTCTAATCCAGCCTCCGAAGCGGACGTGTACCGACCTCAGGACTGCATGTTACTGCTTATGTTGTGTATCAGCCAGTGTCTAACCAGAATTATATCACCTGGGAACTACCGCCTAGCCATAAGGGAATAAACAGGAATATAACATTGAAAAACAAGTTTCCGCCTAAATTAACTAGTGCATGTTTATGTGTACCTACCTCTAACATCGTACTGTAATAAACCTGCTTGTGGGAGGTGGTGCAAATCAGTTCTCTGCAGTAGCCGTAGATAGGCCCTCATTCCGAGTTGATCGCTCGCTAGCAGTTTTTAGCAGACGTGCAAACGCTATGCCGCCGCCCTCGGAGTGTATTTTAGCTTAGCAGAAGTGCGAACGAATGTATCGCAGAGCGGCTGCAAAGTTTTTTTTGGTGCAGTTTCAGAGTAGCTCAAAACCTACTCAGCGCTTACGATCACTTCAGACTGTTTAGTTCCTGTTTTGTCGTCACAAACCCGCCCAGCCACGCCTGCGTTTTACCTGGCACGCCTGCGTTTTTTCGAACACTCCCTGAAAACAGTCAGTTGCCACCCAGAAACGCCCTCTTCCTGTCAATCACTCTGCGGCCAGCAGTGCGACTGAAATGCTTCGCTAGACCTGTGCAAAACTACATAATTCGTTGTGCCCGTACGACGCGCGTGCGCATTACGCCGCACTGCCGGTTTTTAGCCTGGTCGCTGTGCTGCGAACAAATGCAGCTAGCGATCAACTCTGAATGACCCCCCTAGTACTCCTTCCGCCCCCCTCACTCTCCTTCATATTGAATGTTCTATATAATAATATTGTTCCCTGGCCTCCGGTGTGTCAAACCTCTGGTATAACTTGGTGCTTTATCCCTTTCTCCACCCTGATAAACAGTGGAAGTAAAATTATCTGTATCTTCTTTCCAGAATTACTTTCTTGTTGTATTTTCTATACAGAGCACACATTTATTTACTCCACATATAGTGTTGCAGAGCTTGCATGTGCTGTGTAAATGTCAGTAATCCAGTGTACAGTGTATCTCCCCCCCACCCCCGCCCCCGAACCACTGGTGATGACCCTGAACCTCAGGAGGTGGCCACGGGGCACCCCCAAACCCCTGGTGATGACCCTGAACCTCAGGTGGTGGCCACGGGGCACCCCCGAACCCCTGGTGATGACCCTGAACCTCAGGTGGTGGCCACGGGGCACCCCCGAACCTCTGGTGATGACCCTGAACCTCAGGTGGTGGCCACGGGGCACCCCCGAACCTCTGGTGATGACCCTGAACCTCAGGTGGTGGCCACGGGGCACCCCCCAACCTCTGGTGATGACCCTGAACCTCAGGTGGTGGCCACGGGGCACCCCCGAACCCCTGGTGATGACACTGAACCTCAGGTGGTGGCCACGGGGCACCCCCGAACCTCCGGTGACTGCTCCGAGGCTTGTGGATAGTTGCGTCACTGTCTATGACTTATGTGAGCCTTGTCACTGCTCTCCGTTCTCTTGTCTTAGTTACTATGCAGCGCAGCAAGTATAGTTAATGAGCTATAAACCGTCAAGAATAATTAGTGAAAGATAAGTCAAGATGGCTTCATGTTTTAAATAGCTTAAAAGACCATTAAATGTAAAATTGCTTAAAGGGATTGTATGCCTCAGACAGTTTCAGCAGCCGCTCTCCGCCTGACACAGTGCGTCCAGAAAATGTTTGATTCAAGGAATTGATGATTGCGCGCCTCCTGCAGCTCCTAGCCAATCACTGGCTGCCGTCTCTGACCCTCTGAGCAGCCGCTTCCTCCTTATTATAATGCTGTCTGGGATGCACAGTCCTTTGTAATATAAAAGTACTGCTTCTATGCACAAATATGAAGTTTCAGGCGCCTATCAGAATAAAAATTCAATCCTCAGGAATTATTTTTGATTAACGTTCCCATAGAATCCTGGTGCAACGGACTGCTGCAACTTGCAGGCGGGTTGACTTGAATAAATATATTTGAATACTTGGAATTGCATCATTAATTCATTAGAATATACGGCACAGTATGTTACGTTTACACTCGTCACTCCCTTCTTAGAGTTTCTCTTTTTTCCTTTAATTTGTTTTTTTTCGTGACCTGACCAATCAGTCTTAAGGAGAGGCTGTGAACCAAAAACCCTGCAGGCAGATTGCAGCATCTTACCTCTCATGTGATTGTTCCTAGACATGCTATGTCCTTGCTAGGAGTATGTCAGGAGGTGAGGCTGGGACCGCTGCCGGGTGGAACACCATAAGATACAGGTTAAATATCTCATATCCAAATATTCCGAAAAACGGATTTTAAATACAGAAATGTCGTCCCTCTGAAAAGTATAACCATGCATATGTGCTCAGTACTTGGTTTGGGCCCCTTTTGCATGAATTACTGCCTCAATGCGGTGTGGCATGTATTCTATCAGCCTGTGGCACTGCTGAGGTGTTCTGGAAGACCCGGATGCTTCAATAGCGGCCTTCAGCTCTTCTGCATTGTTCCGTCTCATGTCTCTCATCTTTCTCTTGGCAATGCCCCATAGATTCTCTTTTATCTTTAGCCGAGGTAAGACGGTTCTGACGTTGTTTGTTATTCAGGAGCGGCTTGGCAAGAGGAATACGACATTTGAAGCCCATGTCCAGGATCCGTCTGTGTGTCAGACCACTCCTTGTGAAGCTCCCCCACACATTTGAATGGCCTTTTCCCGACAAGAAAAAAAGAACTGGTTTGTTGCTCAGTGGTCCAAAGTCCTGTTTTCTGATGAGAGCATCTCATTTGGAAACCAAAGTCCCAGAGTATGGAGGAAGAATGGAGAGGCACACAATCCAAGATCCAAGAAGTCCAGTGTGAAGTTTCCCCAGTCTGTGTTGATTTGGGGATCCATGTCATCTGCTGGTGTTGGTCCACTGTGCTTTATTAAGTCCAGAGTCAACGCAGCCATCTACCAGGACATTTTAGAGCACTTCATGCTTCCTTCAGCAGACAACCTTTATGGAGATGCTGACTTCATTTTCCAGCAGGACTTGGCAACTGCCCACACTGCCAAAAGTACCAAAACCTGGTTCAATGACCGTGGGATTACTGTGCTGGATTGGCCAGCAAAATCGCCTGACCTGAACCCCATAGAGAATCTATGGGGCATTGCCAAGAGAAAGATGAGAGACATGAGACGGAACAATGCAGAAGAGCTGAAGGCCGCTATTGAAGCATCCTGGTCTTCCATAACACCTCAGCAGTGCCACAGGCAGATAGAATCCACGCCACGCCGCACTGAGGCAGTAATTCATGCAAAAGGGGCCCAAACCAAGTACTGAGTACATATGATTATTATACTTCTCAAAGAGCCGACATTCCTGTATTTAAATAATCTTATTTTATGTAATACTAGCTGGAGTACCCGGCGTTGCCCGGGATTTAAAGAATTTCTGTTTACAAAAATAAATGTAAATATTAAACACACAGTATAATAGCATTGTAGATAGCTGAATACCTGCGAATGATAGTCGTTCGTTAATTTACTGTACGTTGGTTGGAGATCTAGTATATAGGCATATCTTCCTTCCCTGATGCACTTTGTGTAGTGGCCAGACCCATTTTTGGTCCTCCAAGGGACCCTGCTCTTCCCACTATATAACTCTCAGTCTGTGGCTTCCTGCTGCCCCCATTCTCCTCCTCACATCATGTCACTGCCCCTGTCACATGTAGCCCTGTCCTCACTGACACATCACTCATCTCCTGATATACTCTATGCTGCTGGGGGACCCTGCTCCTCCCACTATATAACTCTCAGTCTGTGGCTTCCTGCTGCCTCCATTCCCCTCCTCACATCATGTCACTGCTCCTGTCTCATGCAGCCCTGTCCTCACTGACATATCACTCATCTCCTGATATACTCTGTGCTGCTGGGGACCCTGCTCCTCTCACTATATAACTCTCAGTCTGTAGCTTCCTGCTGCCTCCATTCCCCTTCTCACATCATGTCACTGCCCCTGTGAAATGAGCATTTTTTTTTTAGTTTCTTATATAACGCAGCACATTATGAATCTCCTGATATACTCTGTGCTGCTGGGGGCCGTGCTACTTCCACTATATAACTCTCAGTCTGTAGCTTCCTGCTGCCTCCATTCCCCTCCTCACATCATATCACTGCCCCTGTCACATGCAGCCCTGTCCTCACTGACCTATCATGCATGTCCTGATATAGTCTGGGCTGTGGCCCACCCCTAGGGGTGCTAGTGGTGTGTTACACCCACAGTGTTTGTTCCTAGAGTGTACTGTAAGTCATGTGTGGCAAGTTTGGGTATGTTGCTCCAGGCATTCCAGAGTTATGCTGTCTGCTGAAAACCTCTGTGCTGCTGCCTCACCCCTAGGGGTGCTAGGGATGCAGTTTGTTCCCAGCTTGTAAGTCGTTTGTGTACCAAGTTTTTTTGTAAATTGGTCCAGGCATTCAGGAGTTATGCTGTCTCCTGAAATACTATGTGCTGCTGTCCCACCCCTAGGGGTGCATAACCCCCACAGAGTTTGTTTCCAGATTGTAAGTCAGATGTGTAGCAAGTTTGGTGTAAAGTGCCTGTTCCACAGTTATGCTGTCTGCTGAAATACTCAGTGCTGCTGCCTTACCCCTAGGGGTGCCTGACCTCCACAGTGTTTGTTTCCAGATTGTAAGGCATATGTGTACCAATTTTTGAGTACATGGGTCCAGCAGTTCCTGAGTTATGCTGTCTCCTGATATACTCTGTGCTGCTGTCCCGCCCCCTAGGGGTGCTAGGGATTTTTCTTTTCTTTTTTTTTTTAGTTGCCTCCTGCGTGTTTTAATACGCTCGTATGCCAAATTTCACAATTTTAGCTTGTAAACTGCGGATTTGTATAGATTGACAGAAGGACAAATTTTCACTTTTATATAGTAGATTATCATTTTCTGAGATTTTGGATTTGGCGGGATCTTAAGCTGTCATCAAAATTATACCAAATAAAGGCTTGAAATATCTCACTTTGCATGTAATGAGTCTATAAAATATATTTTCACCTTTTAAGTTGAATTACTGAAATAAATGAACTTTTGCACAATATTCTAATTTTCTGAGTTTCACCTGTATATGAAACAGAAATGCATTCTGTGCTTAGACTTGGGTTCCGTCGCCATGCTATCTCATTATAGCATGCAAATATTCCAAAATAAGGAAAATGCCGATATCCAAAATACTTTTTTCTCTTTTTGGCCACATTTGACATCTTCTCTGTCCTAATGTAGAGTTGTCAGCGTCTAATGTAAGTTAGTGTTCATCCTAATTCCTTGCACCTGCCACAACCCATGCAGCTCCTCTTTCCTGCCCAGGGTGTCACTCAGCTCTGGTGCTTCTAGCACACTCTGTTCTGTATCTCAGTGCTCAGATACAGACCAGAGTGTGCTAGAAGCACCAGAGCAGAGAGAGACACCTAAAGGCAGGAAAGAGGTGCTGCAAGGGTTGCGGCAGGTGCAGGGTGCTAGAACGAACACTATATAAGTACCTTCGTTCTATCCCAAGCTCCATTCTTAGGTCTTTTGGCTGATATGGGATGCATTCGATATCCTGGCTGTCTGGATACTGGCACCGGGATACCTACGTCTATTCTCCCTCTTGGGATGTCCATAACACTCCTATAGGGAGAATAAATAGCGGCGCGCCACTGTGCCCACAGTGTGGCGTGCAGAGCTAGCCTGCCAAGGGGCTCTTTTTTTTTTTTTTGCACTCACCCTGCTGCCGGCATTCCGGCGCTCGGGATCCCAGCACCAGTATCCCGGCAGCCGTGATATCGATACCATCCCGGCTGATGTGGATATGGTTGCTGGTGTTTGCAGAGCGGTCCTCGTCTCGCAAGCGGTCGGCCCCCTAGAAATGTTATGCTTGAAGAGGGGAACTTGGAGGAAAGCAGCAGGTTGGGAAATTTTGCACGATGGACCATTTGGACATTTTACAACTGTCTTGTTGCATCTTATCCTCTTTGTAAAGAGATTTCTGCTCTTAAATCTCCAACCTGTATCCAGTCTCTTAAGCCCAGTACTCACGGGCCGATCAAGGAGAGATGCGTGCTGAGCGAACCGCTCAGCACACATCTCTCCTGCCGCTCAGCACAGCGCGATCTGTGCTGAGCGTGCGGGGGGAGACGGGGGGGCCGCTCACTTCACCCAGCGGGTGAGGTGAGCGACCCGCTAGATTGGCCTGCATGCAGGCCAATCTAGCAGCGGCGATAGCGATGTGCGGGGCCGCGCATCGCTATCGCCGAGGGGGCTACACACGGAGCGATCCTGCCGATATTCTAAGCAATCTAGTCAGATTGCTTAGAATATCGCTCCGTGAGTACCCCCCTTTATAATGCAGCTTCCTAGCTAACAGGGGGCAGATGTATTAAGCCAGAAGTGGTAAGCAGAAGGTGATAACGCACCAGCCAATCATTACGGATTTGAAAAATTACAGTTATTAGCTGATTGGCTGGTGCGTTATCACCTTCCACTTATCACTGCTTTATCCCTTCTCCTACTGCTTTATCACTTCTCCCACCCACTGCTTTATCACTTCTGCCACTGCTTTATCACGTCTGCCACTGTTTTTCTGCCACTGCTTTATCACTTCTGCCACTGCTTTATCACTTCTGCCACTGCTTTATCACGTCTGCCACTGCTTTATCACTTCTGCCACTGCTTTATCTGCCACTGCTTTATCACTTCTGCCACTGCTTTATCACTTCTGCCACTGCTTTATCTGCCACTGCTTTATCACTGCTGCCACTGCTTTATCACTGCTGCCACTGCTTTATCACTGCTGCCACTGCTTTATCACGTCTGCCACTGCTTTATCACTTGTCTGAGCTTAATACATCTGCCCCAGGGAAGGTTTATGTTACATTGGAGAGGTAGACTTTCATAACGTGCCATGTATAAATATATAGGGGGGGAATATAGCACTGCGAGTTCAGCTTCGGGGCAGTTACAGACATACTGGAGCCCCCCTCCAGGATGTGAGATAATATTGCAGGTGGATTTTCTGTGGCTGAAGCTAGGCTACGCTGTCCAGTTGTTCGTCCCGTGGGGACAAAACGCCAGAATGGCACACAAATAACTTTTAGTTGTTTTTTATATTGTTACAATGATCATAGGAAATGTCTGCGTCTCAGTAACCTTGACTAATTCCTCTCAGCGGAGGTACGTTAATCCTTTTTTTATTTCGCTTTTCAGAAGAATTCATTGTTCTTGGCACAGTCGTGTGTTACGCGTCTTTTGTTTATCTCTTCTTACATGACAGCTATGTACAGCTTTTGTGCTTTCTCCTGCCGTCTGATTGGCTGCGTTTTATTGTATTTGTCTAATGGAAGTATTATGGGATATATGTACTGTATAAGGCATACACGTATAAAGAGTTTGTTGTCACATTACTGTATCTTTCTCGATCATCCATAGGGGACACTGGCATGCTGTTTGCAGTGGGGTATAGATGGGGTTCAGGAGCCAGTGTATTTAAATTATTTGTGTGTGTGTGTGTGTGTGTGTGTGTGTGTGTGTGTGTGTGTCTGGCTCCTCCCATCCTATGCCTCTCCCAGCCCTCATGAGCCCACTTTTAGAAAAAGAGCCCTCCGAGCCGGTCACTTCTCTGTAGGATAATGGTGCTAGCAGTTCTGCTTGGAGAGCTTACCATGCAGTGGAGATGCTATTGTTTGTCTTCTCTTACAGGTTTTTTTTATTTTTTTATTACGATTTCCTCCTTAGTGTTGCCTTGTCCATCTTTAAGTTGCAAGGGCGACCTTAGGACCAACAGATGGGTGATGGTGATGACCCCAAGTGGGGAAACTTTCATACTACTGTCTTTGGACTGATTACTGTGACAGTTAATCCTTGATTTTCGAGTAGACCGATCTGTATTAGTGTGACTGAGGTTTGGCTCATAGAGTGTAAATAAACCCTCTTTCCTGTGCTGTGCTGTGCAAAAGTTTTAGGCAGGTGTGGGGGGAAAAAAATGCTGTGAAGTAAGAATGCTTTCAAAAATACAAGCGCTAATAGTTTCTTTTTATCAATTAACAAAATGCAAAGTGAAGGAATACAAGGCAGGTACTTATACATCATGCAATACCATCAGGGCGGCATCCGATTGGCTCCAAATTTATTCTGCAGCAGGACAATGGCCACAAACATACAGCCAATGTCATTAAGAACTATCTTCAGCATAAAGAAGAACAAGGAGTCCTGGAAGTGATGATATGGCCCCCACAAAGCCCTGATCTCAACATCATCGAGTCTGTTAGGGATTACATGAAGAGACAGAAGGATTTGAGCAAGGTACAGCCACAGAAGATCTGTGGTTAGTTCTCCAAGATGTTTGGAACAACCTCCCTGCCGAGTTCCTTCAGAAACTGTGTGCAAGTGTACCTAGAAGAATTGATGCTGGTTTGAAGGCAAAGGAGCGGTCACACCAAATACGGATTTGATTTAGATTTGTCTTTTGTTCAGTCACGTTGCATCGTGTGAATTGATAAAAATAAACTATTAACACTTCTAATTTTGAAAGCATTCTAACTCTGCAGAATTGTTTCCACGCCTGCCTAAAACTTTTTTGCACGGTATTGTATTTAATTTGGTGGTGAGTTTTGACTATAACAATGATTAGAATAATGCAAAGATGATATTTATAAGTGTATAAATATCTTCTTTGTATTATTCTGATAATTTAACACTCGATCCTCTGAAGTATGACAGGTGAGTCTCTGCCTACCCTGCCTGCACATCGCTACGGCCTTCGTGGTAGACCACATAACTAGGGGGACTGCAGTAGACTTTAGTTTTGTGTCGGAGGAGAATAGGATAAATAGACATTTCAATGCACCGTTATGTCATCGTCCTCTGTAATGGGCTATTTATGTAGACAAGGACGCCTGCACAATGTAACTGAGTATTTGTTCCCCAAAGTGCCTGATTTAATACACAATGGGTTGCATGGTTTAAATTCTTATCGCTGTCTATTTTAAGCTTCCTAAATCGCCAGCAATTGACTGAAAACTGACGCGTTTCACCGTTTGAGCCCTCGCCACTAGGGATTCCTGGGGCAGTGTTAGGTAGCATTAGTTCCCTGCCTGGTTCCCGGGGTCTGTGTATAAAGCTGTACATTTACACCTACAACATAAGCATAGAGGCATCAGCCTTGCTAGGGCGCTGATAACTGCAATAAGAGCATGTAGATATTGCAATTTTGTCAAGAGAAAAAGTCCCTTTTATAGTTAATATGTCCCCTGTCCGTTGGGTTTGCTGCAGTGTATAGCTGATGTTTTTTGTAGATGTTGCCACCGCAAAGCTTGTAGTTACTCAACGTAGCACTGAGCTACTTACAATCGTGGTTGTAACAATTTCGTTTAGCAATAAACATCCTCTATTGGGCATCAATAGAACTTCAAAACCTCTAGTTCAGCCAGAACAACTCTTGTCGCATAGAGGCCACAGTGTACTAAATGAAGCACACAATAGCGAAATGGGAACGGAGAAAGCCACTACCAGTGTCGGCGTATTCACAAACCGCGATTAGTGTATGGCTGGCGACCGTCACTATATATTCACATCTGACCGTCTGCAGATAATATGGCTCTCTCAGGCCTACATACAGCTCAGTGTCCTGGTCTACATGGTGACCGTCACTATATATTCACTTCTGATCGTCTGCAGATAATATGGCTCTCTCAGGCCTACATATAGCTCCGTGTCCTGGTCTACATGACGACCGTCACTATATATTCACATCTGACATCTGCAGATAATATGGCTCTCTCAGGCCTACAAACAGCTCCGCGTCCTGGTCTACATGGCGACCGTCACTATATATTCACATCTGACGTCTGCAGATAATATGGCTCTCTCAGGCCTACAAACAGCTCCGTGTCCTGGTCTACATGGCGACCGTCAGGGCCCAGAGTCCTGCAAGCTTTTATCTGTGTGCATCCTCCTCCTTCATAAGCCCCACAGTGTTTAGAGTTTTCTTCTTTGGTATCCGGACTCCATGTCGACACCAGAAATAGGTCGACGTGAGGTCTTTTTTGTTTTTGTTTGTTTTTTTCTTTCATTTTTTGAAAATTCATTTCTGGTGTCGACCTTGAGTCCCAGACCCTCTTCTTTAAGGATCGTGACATTTACAAAGAAACACTAAGCACCTTGAATGGGCGTAGAAAAGCTTGCGCATTCAATTCAACACACAATCTTAATTTCTCTGACGTCCTAGTGGATGCTGGGAACTCCGTAAGGACCATGGGGAATAGACGGGCTCCGCAGGAGACTGGGCACTATAAAAGAAAGATTAGGTACTATCTGGTGTGCACTGGCTCCTCCCACTATGACCCTCCTCCAGACCTCAGTTAGATTTCTGTGCCCGGCCGAGCTGGATGCACACTAGGGGCTCTCCTGAGCTCCTAGAAAGAAAGTTTATTTTAGGTTTTTTATTTTACAGTGAGACCTGCTGGCAACAGGCTCACTGCATCGAGGGACTAAGGGGAGAAGAAGCTTGCAGCTAGCTTGGGCTTCTTAGGCTACTGGACACCATTAGCTCCAGAGGGATCGACCGCAGGACCCGTCCTTGGTGTTCGTTCCCAGAGCCGCGCCGCCGTCCCCCTTACAGAGCCAGAAGCACGAAGATGGTCCGGAAAATCGGCAGCAGAAGACTTCAGTCTTCACCAAGGTAGCGCACAGCACTGCAGCTGTGCGCCATTGCTCCTCATGTACACCTCACACTCCGGTCACTGATGGGTGCAGGGTGCTGGGGGGGGGGGGGGGGCGCCCTGAGCAGCAATAAAAACACCTTGGCTGGCAAAATAATCACAATATATAGCCCCAGAGGCTATATATGTGATAAATACCCCTGCCAGAATCCATAAAAAAGCGGGAGAAAAGTCCGCGAAAAAGGGGCGGAGCTATCTCCCTCAGCACACTGGCGCCATTTTCTCTTCACAGTGCAGCTGGTAGACAGCTCCCCAGGCTCTCTCCTGTAGTTTTCAGGCTCAAAGGGTTAAAAAGAGAGGGGGGGCACTAAATTTAGGCGCAATATTGTATATACAAGCAGCTATTGGGAAAAATTCACTCAATATAGTGTTAATCCCTACATTATATAGCGCTCTGGTGTGTGCTGGCATACTCTCTCTCTGTCTCCCCAAAGGGCTTTGTGGGGTCCTGTCCTCAGTCAGAGCATTCCCTGTGTGTGTGCGGTGTGTCGGTACGGCTGTGTCGACACGTTTGATGAGGAGGCTTATGTGGTGGCAGAGCAGATGCCGATAAATGTGATGTCGCCCCCTGTGGGGCCGACACCAGAGTGGATGGATAGGTGGAAGGTATAAACCGACAGTGTCAACTCCTTACATAAAAGGCTGGATGACGTAACAGCTGTGGGACAGCCGGCTTCTCAGCCCGCGCCTGCCCAGGCGTCTCAAAGGCCATCAGGGGCTCAAAAACGCCCGCTCCCTCAGATGGCAGACACAGATGTCGACACGGAGTCTGACTCCAGTGTCGACGAGGTTGAGACATATACACAATCCACTAGGAACATCCGTTACATGATCCCGGCAATAAAAAATGTGTTACACATTTCTGACATTAACCCAAGTACCACTAAAAAAGGGTTTTATGTTTGGGGAGAAAAAGCAGGCAGTGTTTTGTTCCCCCATCAAATGAGTGAATGAAGTGTGAAAAAGCGTGGGTTCCCCCGATAAGAAACTGGTAATTTCTAAAAAGTTACTGATGGCGTACCCTTTCCCGCCAGAGGATAAGTTACGCTGGGAGATATCCCCTAGGGTGGATAAGGCGCTCACACGTTTGTCAAAAAAGGTGGCACTGCCGTCTTAGGATATGGCCACTTTGAAGGTACCTGCTGATAAAAAGCAGGAGGCTATCCTGAAGTCTGTATTTACACACTCAGGTACTAGACTGAGACCTGCAGATAGTGCTGCTGCAGCGTGGTCTGTGACCCTGTCAAACAGGGATACTATTTTTGCGAACATAAGAGCATATTAAAGACGTTGTCTTATATATGAGGGATGCACAGAGGGATATTTTGCCGGCTGGCATCCAGAATTAATGCAATGTCCATTCTGTCAGGAGGGTATTAGAGACCCGACACTGGACAGGTGATGCTGACTTTAAAAGGCACATAGAGATTCTGCCTTTATAAGGGTGAGGAATTGTTTGGGGATGGTCTCTGGGACCTCGTATCCACAGCAACAGCTGGGAAGAAAAATTTTTACCTCAGGTTTCCTCACAGCCTAAGAAAGCACTGTATTATCAGGTACAGTCCTTTCGGCTTCAGAAAAGCAAGCGGGTCAAAGGCGCTTCCTTTCTGCACAGAGACGAGGGAAGAGGGAAAAAGCTGCACCAGTCAGCCAGTTCCCAGAATCAAAATTCTTCCCCCGCTTCCTCTGAGTCCACCGCATGACGCGGGGGCTCCACAGGCGTAGCCAGGTACGGTGGGGGGCCACCTCAAAAATTTCAGAGATCAGTGGGCTCGCTCACAGGTGGATCCCTGGATCCTTCAAGTAGTATCTCAGGGGTACAAGCTGGAATTCGAGGCGTCTCCCCCCCGCCGTTTCCTCAAATCTGCCTTGCCGACAACTCCCTCAGGCAGGGAGGCTGTGCTAGAGGCAATTCACAAGCTGTATTCCCAGCAGGTGATAGTCAAGGTGCCCCTACTTCAACAAGGATGGGGTTTCTATTCCACACTGTTTGTGGTACCGAAATCGGACGGTTCGGTGAGACCCATTTTAAATTTGAAATCCTTGAACACATACATAAAAAAAAAAATTCAAGTTCAAGATGGAATCGCTCAGGGCAGTTATTGCAAGCCTGGAGGAGGGGGATTACATGGTATCCCTGGACATCAAGGATGCTTACCTACATGTCCCCATTTACCATCCTCACCAGGAGTACCTCAGATTTGTGGTACAGGATTGCCATTACCAATTCCAAACACTGCCGTTTGGACTGTCCACGGCACCGAGGGTCTTTACCAAGGTAATGGCAGAAATGATGATACTCCTTCAAAAAAAAAGGGAGTTTTAATTATCCCGTACTTGGACGATCTCCTTATAAAGGCGAGGTCCAAGGAGCAGTTGTTGGTCGGAGTAGCACTATCTCGGGAAGTGCTACAACAGCACGGATGGATTCTAAACATTCCATAGTCACAGCTGTTTCCTACCACACGCCTACTGTTCCTGGGGATGGTTCTGGACACAGAACAGAAAAAAGTGTTTCTCCCGCAGGAGAAAGCCAAGGAGCTGTCATCTCTAATCAGAGACCTCCTGAAACCAAAACAGGTATCGGTGCATCACTGCACACGAGTCCTGGGAAAAATGGTAGCTTCTTACGAAGCAATTCCATTCGGCAGGTTCCATGCAAGAACCTTTCAGTGGGACCTCTTGGACAAGTGGTCGGGATCGCATCTTCAGATGCATCGGCTGATACCCTGGTCCTTGGAGACAGGGTTATCTCTACTGTGGTGGCTGCAGAGTGCTCATCTTCAAGAGGGCCGCAGATTCGGCATACAGGACTGGGTCCTGGTAACCACGGATGCCAGCCTTCGAGGCTGGGGGGCTGTCACCCAGGGAAGAAATTTCCAAGGACTTTGGTCAAGTCAGGAGTCGTCCCTACACATAAATATTTTGGAACTGAGGGCCATTTACAATGCCCTAAGTCTGGCAAGGCCTCTGCTTCAAAACCAGCCGGTTCTGATCCAATCAGACAACATCACGGCAGTCGCCCATGTAAACCGACAGGGCGGCACAAGAAGCAGGATGGCGATGGCAGAAGCCACAAGGATTCTCCGATGGGCGGAAAATCACGTCTTAGCACTGTCAGCAGTGTTCATTCCAGGAGTGGACAACTGGGAAGCAGACTTCCTCAGCAGACACGACCTACACCCGGGAGAGTGGGGACTTCATCCAGAAGTTTTCCAACTGTTGGTAAACCGTTGGGAAAGGCCACAGGTGGACATGATGGCGTCCCACCTAAACAAAAAACTAGATATTGCGCCAGGTCAAGGGACCCTCAGGCAATAGCTGTGGACGCTCTAGTGACACCGTGGGTGTACCAGTCGGTTTATGTATTCCCTCCTCTGCCTCTCATACCAAAGGTACTGAGAATAATAAGAAAACGAGGAGTAAGAACGATACTCGTGGTTCCGGATTGGCCAAGAAGAGCTTGGTACCCAGAACTTCAAGAAATGATATCAGAGGACCCATGGCCTCTACCGCTCAGACAGTATCTGCTACAGCAGGGGCCCTGTCTGTTCCAAGACTTACCGCGGCTGCGTTTGACGGCATGGCGGTTGAATTCTGGATCCTAAAGGAAAAGGGCATTCCGGAGGAAGTCATTCCTACGCTGATAAAAGCCAGGAAAGAAGTAACCGCAAACCATTATCACCGTATTTGGCGAAAATATGTTGCGTGGTGTGAGGCCAGGAAGGCCCCAACAGAGGAATTTCAGCTGGGTCGTTTTCTGCACTTCCTACAGTCAGGGGTGACTATGGGCCTAAAATTGGGTTCCATTAAGGTCCAGATTTCGGCTCTGTCGATTTTCTTCCAGAAAGAACTGGCTTCACTGCCTGAAGTTCAGACATTTGTAAAGGGAGTGCTACATATTCAGCCCCCCTTTTGTGCCTCCTGTGGCACCTTGGGATCTCAACGGGGTGTTGAGTTTCCTAAAATCACTTTGGTTTGAGCCACTTAAAACTGTGGATTTGAAATATCTCACGTGGAAAGTGGTCATGTTATTGGCCTTGGCTTCGGCCAGGCGTGTGTCAGAATTGGCGGCTTTGTCATGTAAAAGCCCTTATCTGATTTTCCATATGGATAGGGCAGAATTGAGGACTCGTCCCCAGTTTCTCCCTAAGGTGGTATCAGCTTTTCACTTGAACCAACCTATTGTAGTGCCTGCGGCTACTAGGGACTTGGAAGATTCCAAGTTACTGGACGTAGTCAGGGCCTTAAAAATTTATATTTCCAGGACGGCTGGAGTCAGGAAAACTGACTCGCTTTTTATCCTGTAGGCACCCAACAAAATAGGTGCTCCTGCTTCTAAGCAGACTATTGCTCGCTGAATTTGTAGCACAATTCAGCTGGCGCATTCTGCGGCTGGATTGCCGCATCCTAAATCAGTAAAAGCCCATTCCACGAGGAAAGTGGGCTCGTCTTGGGCGGCTGCCCGAGGGGTCTCGGCTTTACAACTTTGCCGAGCTGCAACTTGGTCAGGGGCAAACACGTTTGCTAAATTCTACAAATTTGATACCCTGGCTGAGGAGGACCTTGAGTTCTCTCATTCGGTGCTGCAGAGTCATCCGCACTCTCCCGCCCGTTTGGGAGCTTTGGTATAATCCCCATGGTCCTTACGGAGTTCCCAGCATCCACTAGGACGTCAGAGAAAATAGGATTTTACTCACCGGTAAATCTATTTCTCGTAGTCCGTAGTGGATGCTGGGCGCCCATCCCAAGTGCGGATTGTCTGCAATACTTGTATATAGTTATTGCCTAAGGGTTATTGTTGAGCCATCTGTTGAGAGTCTCAGTTATATTTCATACTGTTAACTGGGTATAGTATCACGAGTTATACGGTGTGGCTGGTATGAGTCTTACCCGGGATTCAAAATCCTTCCTTATTGTGTCAGCTCTTCCGGGCACAGTATCCTAACTGAGGTCTGGAGGAGGGTCATAGTGGGAGGAGCCAGTGCACACCAGATAGTACCTAATCTTCTTTTAGAGTGCCCAGTCTCCTGCGGAGCCCGTCTATTCCCCATGGTCCTTACGGAGTTCCCAGCATCCACTACGGACTACGAGAAATAGATTTACCGGTGAGTAAAATCCTATTTTTTTTATTTATTTATTTTTTTTATATAAATGTCACCAGAATATCGGGTGGTTACGTTCAAATGTTATCAATGTAATATTACATTATCGCTGCAGTGGCTAATTCTAGTTTCTTTCCCGTTTTTGTTAACTGCCATGTAAGGAAAGTGCTGCAGAAATATTTATATTTTGTATAGTGCGCACCATACTGTCCCTCTCTGGGTGTTGTACGGCTAACCTTTATTTTTTTTTTAATATCATATTTTTGTAGTGTGGAGTTATTTTGTTGCTGTAGGCCTTATGTCGCTCACACACGGCGCTATCTGTGCTAGGTGCGATTTGCGCTATACGATTTGTACTTTAGCGGTATACTATTTGAACTACATGCGATTTGAACTACACCCGAATTTGACTACACTACATTATGTAATGTATGCGATGTAGTTCAGAAATGCCTGTCTGCACATACTATTTTGCCTTGCGATATTGACTACACGGGAGCGCGCATCGTAAGGGACAATGCGCACGGTGCGATTTGAACTAGACGCAATGCTATTTGAACTAAAAAGATCAAATAGCACGCGAGAATCGCACTCTGTGTGGGCACCAAAAGGAGATTATTATTTATTTATTGGATTAAACACCGCTTGTTTTGAATATCCATGAGTCTGTCTGAGTGCCACTGCATGCTAGGAATTGATCTATCTATCTATCTATCTATCTATCTATCTATCTATCTATCTATCTATCCACAAACACGAGGAACCACTGCACTCACTATTCCCAGGGGTTGGGGTGCGGTGGGCTGTGACCACCGAACTCAAATATACCAAACAGAAAACCCAGCACTCTCCTAAGCAGCTTCATTCACCTTAATGCTTTAATGTTACATCTAAATAAACAATGGGGTTTTGGTTTATGAATTGTACAATGCATGTAAGCTTGTGGAGTGGGCCGCAAGCTTTACATGCATTGTACAATTCATAAACCAAAACCCCACTGTCTATATAGATGCAACATTAAAGCATTAAGGTGAATGAAGCTGCTTAGGAGAGTGCTGGGTTTTCTGATATATATATATATATATATATATATATATATATATATATATATATATATAATTTTAGCTAAAGGAAAGCTAGTAACAGTGTATCGCCAAATAAATAACGTTCTAGGTTCCCCACCATGGCTCTACCTGTGTGGAGTTTGTATATTCTCCCCGTACTTGCTTGGTTTTCCTCCGGGTACTCCGGTTTCCTCCCACAATCCAAAAATATACTGGTAGGTCTACTGGATCCCTACAAAAATGAACCCTAGTGTGAATGTGTGTGTACATCTGGTAGGGAATATAGAGTGTAAGCTCCACTGGGGCAGGGACTGATGTGAATGACCAAAATATCCTCTGTAAAGCGCTGCGGAATATGCGTGCGCTATATAAATAACTGGTAATAATAATAGGTTAGTAACTTTTTCTCACCTGTGTGCGCGTAACGTCCCTCAGTCTCGTTTCCTGTTCTGTTTGCTTTGTTTTTGTCCCTCTTGTGTGTGTGTGTGTATAACTGTATTAAGACAATTTGCAGCGCATTCTGTATATATAAGCAATGCCACATTCCTGATTTCTGCCCACGGAGCTGGTGATACATATGTGCAGAGCCCCAGCCGCAGCAGGCAAGGCAGCGCTGTGTGATTTCTTCATCATCCTTATTCGCCGTTACTGAAACAGATCACGTAAAGCGTTGGAGCGATATTAGAGCGATTGTCTCTTTTCACCCCAACAAATTCAGCTCTGTAAAATATTCTGCTTTGAGAATTATTGTTTGTGCTTTTTAGAACGTTCAGATCATTTGTTATTAGTGAGCGTCTCAGTTGTGTTGCTACAATAGGTCTATGTTATAGCTATGGAATAAGGCAAAGGAAAGCTTTTACAAGGACAGTATGATAAATGTGGTCTCGTAGTATTGTTCTGGCTCAGTACACAGAGTACAGCATTGTTTGTTTGTCTTATATTTTTTTGGGGATTGTTGCCATGGCCTAAAAGAGGGAGAAAATGGTTTTAATATAAACATTTGTGTACATTCACGGACGCTGTCTCTTCTATTTTGTTTTCTGCACGATCAGAATGCTTGCAGGGTTTTATTTATTAACGGTTACATAAATTAGCGTCCGCATTCTGCATTGCGCTTTTATAAATGGGAACAAAATAGTAATACAAGGCAGACTGGGTTAGAGGGCCCTGCTCACATGCATGTAGTCTATAGGGAAATAGGAGTGTGATACGTGAGAATAGGTGCTACACGTTGCAAATTGATCCAGCCAGATTGCAGAGGTTCTCGGTAGCTGTACGATCCAGTTACACAGCAATGTTGTCCTGGATGTCGGCAGGATGTGCAAGTTGTAGAAAGAGAACACATGTAAGTTTTGTGTGAACTGTGTAGAGGGAAGGTAATCCAATAAAATAGCATTGGTAGGTTCTGTATGTAGCTCAGGAATTTAATACGCTGCCTGAAGAGGTGAATTTTCCTCTAGTGTTACAGAAAGTACCGGTAGTATCTCTGTGTGGGATATATCTTCCTCAGGCTCCATAGTATAATTATGGCAAAGGCTTGGGGATGAGCGGCTGCCACTGGATGCATGTATACTCTGCGTCCAGCTCTCCCACTTTCCGGAGAGAGAGCAGTGAAGCTTCACTGTGCCCATACCTGCTACCGCGGGTTTAGACGGAATGTCTGCCCCTACATCGCCCCGTAACAGCCAGGTGGATGTCAGAAGTTGTGCCGCGGTCTGTCTTTTGTATGATAATCTGTACAATGTGTCTGAGGGTGATTCCGTAGTCTCGCTGCATGTTCTGTATGCATTAAACAGCTCATTTGTGAGTCTGAAAGCTGATTAGCATGCAGTGTGATGTGTTTGACAAGTGCTAGATGTCATTAGCTGTGCTGTCAATGTAATCTGGTAAGTGATACTCAGCCTTAGGTGTAACCTCAGCGGGTTCTGGTACGTTTATCCTGTTTTTATACTGTTCTAGAGGTTTAGAGTTCATTCCTGCCACACTCCTTTTTTTTTTTTTTTAAGAAAGTAGAAATTCCATATGTACCTGTTAATTTTTAACGTGTGCCCCCCGGGAGTAGGAACTTACTGGATCACCTCCACCTGTCTCCTCATCTACCTTCCTTCCAAACTATTGCACCTGTCCGTTCAGGTGTACATTTCACCACCCATTCCCCACGAGCTCCAACCCTTGCTTCTGGTGAAGTGGTCATTTTATATGGCAAGGTTTGGGGTCCCTGTGGAGTGAGCCCACTAGAATTCCTCACACAGCAGTTGCTAGCGGTGTTGGCATGAATTAGCTGATGCCGTTCTGTACAGCCCATGTTCTGTGAGCCAAGCTTACTTAAAGATGGCCAAACACGCCGGCTTCAGGCAACCATCAGTCGGGCTGTAAATAACCGTATGTACGCACCCAAGAAGACCATCAATATCATGGACAGAAGGACAAGATTGTCAGCAAACGTGGTGGTACAATGTTTCCATGTCTCGCCGTACTGCTGTGCTAACGAGATCTTGTTTGTGTATGTAGCAAGATCCTGGATCACCCTTTAGGACTGCTAGTGCAAGGCCTAGTAGAGAAAACATGGTACTGCATAACTAAAACAGAAAATCATTAATGCGGCATTTAGTCTGTAATACTTATTACGCACTCTGCATTTAACTGCACTCTCTGAAGCAACGAATACGCACATAGAGAGATCCTGCGAAAGGTTGATCCTGAAACGCGTTGGAAATTTCTGACTGCTGCGTTTCGTCATGAAAGTTGGTGCGTAATATACCTGATCATTGTGCATGGCTGCGTCTCACTGAAGCCATTTTCTATCAATCGGACACTTATTCCTGCAGTTTGTCGATTCCTTTTTGTCAGTGTGACTATAGAGATTGTGTTATCGTTGCAATTATTGTCTTACAGCGGCAACCCTGCATTGCCATGTTTTGCAGTATCGGGTGAAGAGGATCTTGCTTGCATAAGTGCGGATTAGTCTGATTTTGCTGCGTCCCTGAGCACTAACTGGCTGACCCCCAGATGCATCTTTGACAAAATAAAATGTAGAAAAACAGATTTTCGCTTCCGACCGATATCTGGAAATCATTAACTAAACGATCCGCACTGGGGACAATTGTCCATAATATGGGCATTGCGTGTCCTTTTGTAGTGGAGCGGCCCCCGTGCCATGTTGCCAGTGCCCCCTCTGTGTCCGGATGGTGGGGGCGTATTGTATAACGCGAGGACAGCACCGTGGTGCACCCTGTGTGTATCTAGGTCCTGATTGTGCCGGGTGTCTTAGCTGAGTCAGCTGACCTAGTTTTTGCTCTGACCTTGATTCGCTCGGAGAGGTGTTAGTGTGCACATGACTTAATCATGCAGTCAGGCCAGTCATGTGACCGCCGGCAACAGAAGGCAGATATGCACAGTCCCTCCATCACCTCCGTACATGCGTGTGCTTAGTATGTGCACGGCTCATAGGCCAATGGGCCTAATTCAGACCTGATCGCTAGGCTGCGTTTTCGTACAGCGGGCGATCAGGCCTAAACTGCGTATGCACCACAATGCGCAGGCGCGTCTCGCACGGGTACAAAGCGGATCGCCGCTCAGCGATGAGTTTGTGCAAAGGATCCATTCGCACGGGCGTTCGCAAGGAGATTGACAGGGCGGGAGAAGGCGTTTGTGGGTGGCAACTGACCATTTTCTGAGAGTGGTTGGGGAAAAAAACGCAGGCGTGTCCAGGCATTTGCAGGGAGGGTTCCTTACGTCAATTCCGGTCCCGGAGAGGCTGAAGTGATCGCAGCGGCTGAGTAAGTCCTGGGCTACACAGAATCTGTTGTTTGTACAGCTCTACTACACATGCGTTCGCACACTTGCAAAGTGAAAATACACTCCCCTATGGACGGCGACTATGCGAACGCAGGACTGCAAAAAAAACCTTGTGAGTGGTCTGAATTAGGCCCAATGTCTCTACCAGGAGGGATATAAGCATATTATTCCGGTTTATGAAGCCCCCCGATGTTCCCCAACACCCCGGACGGGTTGGCACAGCCAAGATAATGAGAACTATACATTTTACTTATTATTTGCCCACTCCACCCAAAACTAAATTCAGGTGTGTTTGTATATATCTTATAAATATCTTCTCTTTCACCCAGTAGGGGACACTGGAGCATATACACAATGGGGGTATAGACGAGTGGATAATTGGAGCCTGGCACTTTCATTTTTTTTCAGGAAGCGTAGCTAGCTCCTCCGCCTCTATATCCCTCCAAGCCCAGTTTAGATTAGTAAATAAACTGCAGATCACAAGAGTTACCTGGTGGGTCTCCTAGCGATGGGAGTCGTCTTGTGTGCTGACCAATAGTCCACTGACCGGGTGACCTCAGTGGTGCATGTTACAAAGAATGTTAGGGGGTCCGGTATAGATATTTCCACATTTACTACATCGATGGTCATTATGTCAACATTGTTAGAATGCTGACATACCATTTTTCCTGTCCGTACCACTAACCCCTAAGGAGAATGAGGGCAATATGGAGGGAGGCTGGCACGGGGACATGGCTGTCCTGTCTGTTGTGGGGTGTCTTAGTGTTAGCTAATAAATACAACAATAATAATAATAATAATAATAATGTTTGTATATACATATAGCAGACTGTTATAGTAGAGGATAGAAATGAGATCAGATGGGGTTTATGGGTAATCTGGTAAACACGGCCAGAGAGAGAGATTTGGCAGACACACACGTTTATAGTTCGCTGGTCAGGTGTATGGTCGGACGTGTAAGCGTATAGCTTTCCCAGTCTCTGCTTTCTGTGGTGTCTCTGCCTAATAATGCTCTGGCAGCAATGCGGCTTACCTGCTGTAACAGGTGACCAAAGGGGGTGTGGCCTGGCATGTCAGTGGTGTGGCCTAGCCTGTCGGGGCGGGTGTGGTAAAATAGAATATTTTTCTTTAACTTTATATTACCCTATAGGAAACGTGTATATGTGATTATTTACAGGTTTTGGGATTTTCGGATCCTGAAAGAGAAATCTCTGTTGCTCAATGAGAGTTTAAGAATCTTAATTAACCAGTACACTGACCCTTTTTTTTCATGTGTGTATGTATTTTTTAGGCCTACGTAAAGCACGTACATTTAAAAATTTGTTTGAAAACTGATAAAAATGTACACACTAGGGCTAATGACTTGGGTCCATATAATAGAGGAATGTAGATTGTAAGCTCCAGTGGGACTGTTGAATATATGTGTGCTATATCAATGACTGGTGATGATGAATAATAAATTGCATTGGGTGCCTTGTAGTTTAACCACACGCTGTGTACACTGATTTATTAGGACATCCCCTCAGCAATAAGTTGGATTGTATTGAAAAACCTATGCGCTAAATCTGCGTTACACAGTGAGTAACTGCCCTGCACCATCTCTGACCTACAGGCACCGCCATATCTCATGTGTATGTAGCCTGCCATATCCGCAATAGCTTTCTTCCTGTGACCTACAGGCACCGCCATATCTCATGTGTATGTAGCCTGCCATATCAGCTATAGCTTTCTTCCTCTGACCTACAAGCACCGCCATATCTCATATGTATGTAGCCTGCCATATCAGCTATAGCTTTCTTCCTGTGACCTACAGGCACCGCCATATCTCGTGTATGTAACCTGCCATATCAGCAATAGCTTTCTTCCTCAGTGACTACAGGCTCACGCCATATCTCGTGTATGTAGCCTGCCATATCAGCTATAGCTTTCTTCCTCAGTGACCTACAGGCACCGCCATATCTCATGTGCATGTAGCCTGCCATATCAGCAATAGCTTTCTTCCATTGACCTACAGACACCGCCATATCTCATGTGTATGTAGCCTGCCATATCAGCAATAGCTTTTTTCCATTGACCTACAGGCACCGCCATATGTCATGTGTATGTAGCCTGCCATATCAGCTATAGCTTTTTTTCTCTGTGACCTACAGGTACCGCCATATCTCATGTGTATGTAACCTGCCATATCAGCAATAGCTTTCTTCCTCAGTTACCTACAGGCCCACGCCATATCTCGTGTATGTAGCCTGCCATATCAGCTATAGCTTTCTTCCTCGGTTACCTACAGGCACCGCCATATCTCATGTGTATGTAGCCTGCCATATCAGCAATAGCTTTCTTCCATTGACCTACAGGCACCGCCATATCTCATGTGTATGTAGCCTGCCATATCTGCAATAGCTTTCTTCCTGTGACCTACAGGCACCGCCATATCTCATGTGTATGTAACCTGCCATATCAGCAATAGCTTTCTTCCTGTGACTACAGGCCCACGCCATATCTCGTGTATGTAGCCTGCCATATCAGCTATAGCTTTCTTCCTCGGTGACCTACAGGCACCGCCATATCTCATGTGTATGTAGCCTGCCATATCGGCAATAGCTTTCTTCCATTGACCTACAGGCACCGCCATATCTCATGTGTATGTAGCCTGCCATATCAGCAATAGCTTTCTTCCACAGTGATCTACAGGCCCACGCCATATCTCATGTGTATGTAGCCTGCCAGATCAGCAACAGCTTTCTTCCTGGGACCTACAGGCCCACGCCATATCTCATGTGTATGTAGCCTGCCATATCAGCAATAGCTTTCTTCCTCTGTGACCTACAGGCCCACGCCATATCTCATGTGTATGTAGCCTGCCATATCAGCTATAGCTTTCTTCCTCAGTGACCTACAGGCCCACGCCATATCTCATGTGTATGTAGCCTGCCATATCAGCTATAGCTTTCTTCCTGTGACCTACAGGCACCGCCATATCTCATGTGTATGTAGCCTGCCATATCAGCAATAGCTTTCTTCCTCGGTGACCTACAGGCACCGCCATATCTCATGTGTATGTAGCCTGCCATATCAGCTATAGCTTTCTTCCTCGGTGACCTACAGGCACCGCCATATCTCATGTGTATGTAGCCTGCCATATCAGCAATAGCTTTCTTCTTGGGACCTACAGGCCCACGCCATATCTCATGTGTATGTAGCCTGCCATATCAGCAATAGCTTTCTTCCTCGGTGACCTACAGGCCCACGCCATATCTCGTGTATGTAGCCTGCCATATCAGCTATAGCTTTCTTCCTCGGTGACCTACAGGCACCGCCATATCTCATGTGTATGTAGCCTGCCATATCAGCTATAGCTTTCTTCCTCGGTGACCTACAGGCACCGCCATATCTCATGTGTATGTAGCCTGCCATATCAGCAATAGCTTTCTTCTTGGGACCTACAGGCCCACGCCATATCTCATGTGTATGTAGCCTGCCATATCAGCAATAGCTTTCTTCCTCGGTGACCTACAGGCCCACGCCATATCTCGTGTATGTAGCCTGCCATATCAGCTATAGCTTTCTTCCTGTCACCTGCAGGCACCGCCATATCTCATGTGTATGTAGCCTGCCATATCAGCTATAGCTTTCTTCCTGTGACCTACAGGCACCGCCATATCTCGTATGTAGCCTGCCATATCAGCTATAGCTTTCTTCTTGGGACCTACAGGCCCACGCCATATCTCATGTGTATGTAGCCTGCCATATCAGCAATAGCTTTCTTCCTCGGTGACCTACAGGCACCGCCATATCTCATGTGTATGTAGCCTGCCAAATCAGCAATAGCTTTCTTCCTCATGACACGTCCCCAATTCGTCACTTTTGGGACATGCCCATACTTACTTAAACAGCAGCTTTTATCCACCCTTCGGACACTGCGTCCTATAGGTGGGGACGGCACTGGTCAAACTGTTTTAGCTGGGCGCCGCGATTAGGGCAGGGGACATTTTTGCCACTTTAAAATCGGGCAGGGTGCCAGTCCCTGCCAAAACAGCACTACTTACCATGTGTATCTGGCTGTATCTGCATGTTCCACCACAGCTAAAGCATCACTGCAGGCTTTACACCCACCACCTTCAGAGTTTATTTAGTGACGTCTAATGATGGGGGGGGCGGGGGCACATTTTGACCTTTTACATTTTTATTATTATCTGAGCAATTCTTTTGTCATTTCTGTGCAGAATTTCTGTATCATTACGCGGTTCGGTTGTCATGACCTATATTTGCACACAGCCTACACATTTTACATCACATTACAATGAGAACATACAATAGGGTTTGCAGACATCCCGCTATACACAGAAATGTCACTTACATTCTAGTCACTGAGATAAAATGATAAGATGGCTGTCACCGCTGAGATCTCAGTTTTCTATTGTGCAGCGCTCTGTGGAATGAGAGGCCTAATGTAAGACAGACATCAGTCACATTCCTGCACCAACACTGTAAGCAGGGCAGTAAAGCCCGTATAAAGGGGAAATGACCTTGCGTTTGTGGTACTAAGGGAAGGAGCGCTTGCAATTTGTGCAGAAATGCGTCGTCCGGAATTCCCCAGCCGGTAAATCTGCGAGGCCGGTGCCCTGCTTCCATGAAGGACACTGGCAGGTGGGGCTTAGCGTTCATTCTAGCCCCCTGCACCTTTCAAAACAAGTGCAGTTCCACTTTCCTGCCTGGGGTGTCGCTCTCTGCTCTGGTGCTTCTCAGCACATTCTGGGCTGTATTTTAGTGTTGTGATACAGAGCAGAGTGTTCTGAGAAGCACCAGAGCAGAGAGTGACACTCCTGGCAGGAAAGAGGAACTGCATGTGTTTTGAAAGGTGCAGGGTGCTAGAATGAACACTAGGGGCTGGAGCTTTATCTAGTTTGGACACACCACTCACTGGGGGCTTTTAATGCGGACAGATTATGGCCAACCGTATTCCGCCTGTCCTGATCTATGGCTGAATGGTCCCCGTCATGTGGTGATGAGGGCCGGCGACAGTTCTCCATCTTGAGAGCAGTCACTGTGGCACCCCCTGACCGGATGACCGTGTTACTGCATAATGTTTGGCCCACCTGACGATCCTCCCTGGGAGGTGAGAATCTGGCAGAACAAAGAATCTGATTGGACGGTGACATATTTTAGTCATTCATTCCATTCAAGCGGTGGAGGAGGTATTTTGGAGATGCCTGCTAACCTTATCCTGGCTGGATCCTGTTTAATTTATTTCTTATGTATTTATTTATTTATTTATTAACCGTTTCTTATATAGCGCAGCATATTCCGGTGCGCTTTACAATTAGAACAACAGTAATAGAACAAAACTGGGCAAAAACAGACAGACATAGAGGTAGGAAGGCCCTGCTCGCAAGCTTACAATCTATAGGGAAAATACGATGCCACCTACCAGGGGACAGGTTCCCAACACAAAAATGGGTCATTTCTGTGTTCCCTCATTGATCTTGCTGACATTTACTCACACAGATACGTTACAGCATCAGAGCCACCTTATTTTGTGTACATACCCAATTTAATTAGCACTATGTATATATATATATATATATATCTCTGGAAGAAGAGTAAATACATGGATTTGTCCGGTTAGGAATCTTGTTTCAGTGATGGGTCACAAAGCTAAGAGAGTAATCGGTGAAAAAAAAAATGATATATATAATATGAGAGAGAGATGTGTGTGTGTGTGTGTGTGTGTGTATATATAGATGTATGTGTGTGTGTGTGTGTGTGTTACTGTGTACTATGTTGTGATACTGTGCAATCTTGCATTTTGCCTTTTCTTCGTCGTCCTCACTCCCAGTTCTCGTCTTCTGCTCTAGTGACGGACAGAAGACCATGGTTAGTAGGTGACCGCATGTACCCGCCTCCAAGAGGGTTCTCGCCTCTGGTTCCTATTTCACCAAGAGAGATCTTTTAGGTAAGTGTTCCCCTGGCTTGTTTATTGTGTTGGGATTTTTCCTCTTCCTGTGCCGGCTCATGGCGTATAGTTTATATAACCTGCCGTTACTTGTATCCCCTACACGGGATGTGTAGGGAGACGGAACGATGTGTATAAGGGACTTGCTCTGTGTTCTCACCGTTCTCCTGCATTCCATCCTCAGATGTGCCAATGGCTGACCAAAGAATGGACATTACTTCAACTATCAACGACTTCATCTCTCCGGGTCCCACCGACCTCCTCTCCAGCTCGCTCAGCACTGGGGGAATGGAGTGTAACCGCAAGAGGAAAGGGAGCCTTACAGATTATCAGTAAGTGATATTCCTGCTTAGTAAATACAGTAGATGGGGTCTGCAGATGTTCCATAGCTAGTCTCCAGACTCCTGTGTCTGCTACATGAGGGGGGTTCTGATGATTGTCACAGGCTATCCCTCAGCTATTCAGTTAATTAAAAGGTCTTGTAACATTCCCAGATTTAGTATGTATGTTATATAGATAAACTTCCTATTCTTTGGGCACAGGAATTCAGGCTTACTATAGGCAGTTACGAGTCAGCGTTCCCCCCCCCCCCCCCCCCCCTTATATATCTGTTCATGTTTCACAGTTTTCCAGGTTCATGTGGCTACCATAGCAACCACAGTCGCATGCCATTTGATGAATTGAGCAGAGAGGCTTCGGAACACCCTTCTTGTCCTCATACTCATTCACAACACCCCTCCCCCACCCCATTTCACCTTCTTTTATGCATAGTGAGCAGACTCGGACATAAAGTGATAGTCACCCTCCCCTTGGTAACCCGTGACCCCAATCAGCAAATAAGGCATCTCTCCCGTTCCTTGGCACTCTGGTAGCCGTTACCTTGGGAAGCCTGTATTGACATTACACTTTGGCATAGACACTATTATATATGTTTAATATTCCTGGCAGAAGTGATTGGACAAATCGGGCTTTAGGGGAAGTTTGATAAATAAATGCGGGGCCTGGCCTTGGCTCAGCGAGGGGTTAAGGTAAATGCATCCACTGGAAATGTATGGGAGGCAATGTTTTTTATTTTCAGACTTTATATAAGTTGAGAAGAGAACCCTCAGGATAATGCAGAATGTCACATGATCCAGCGTATAATAGTCATTATCCGCGTTCACTGGGAAGATGCAGGAAGGGAGCGGATGGACAGTGAGGGTGCAGTGTATTGACTGCCGCGTTTGCGTCTGTGTTTTTCTGCCGTTTCCATAGTAACTACAGTACCATTGTATAGTGTGATGTAGGGAACACATGGTAATAACCCTTCCTGCCTGAGAGTGATAAGAGGCCCATGTTTACTTAATGGTGTGCCCCTATGATGTGTTCCTATATTCCCTCTAACCCCATCCAATCACCTGAAGAAGCTTGTAAGGTCCCCCAGCGCTTTACATTTTACTTGTTCCATAAATAGATGTTAAGTGACTTAAAAGCGATCTGTGATAAATCTCTACAACCCGTCATCGTTCTAATAAACTTGCTATTTAGTCCACGTTGAAACATGTACTTTTTAATGGCACATGCCGGTCTCGCATGCACAACGGTGGCAGCCATATTGGCTACGTGAGGGCGGAGCCTATCCCCTGGACCTGCGAGGATGCGTTTTCGTGACCACAATCACACTGGCTCTAAATTTCCCTTTTATTTAATCTAAATGTGGTCCTGTCCCCAGAGTGACTTTATCTGGTATTATAACAAATAAAGACACAAAATCCCCCTTTCCACGAGGAGAGTGACAGAGTATGCAGATTGCATAGCCGGAGATCCAGGAGCAGTGATGCTGCAGTTCCGTACCCTGTCCTGGGGGGGGCAGTAGTAACCCCACATCAGACAGACGCCGATAGACTCTCATCACCCTCTGCTCCATTCAGCACATTATTACTCAGTCACTATTTAATGCAATGTCTTTTGTTTTGTCTCCATCTTCTAGGCTTGATGGCTTTTCATTCGAGTAAGTATATTTCTGTCATTTCGGATAATATAGTTTCCCTGTCCTGGTTACTGCTGAGGGCTCCTGTTGAGCGTTATCGCCTCGGTGACCTCTGTTTAACCCCCATTATTTCATGATGGAAATTTAATGTCTTACATCTCCCGTTGGCCTCAGTCCTTGCAGTGTAATATGAAGTGTCTAGTCGCCAGGCCGTCAAAATGACGGCACATCATAACAGTAATGTCGGCCTCGGCGACTGTGTGCCCAATCGGAGCGGAGAGCTCTGTCATGTGCCATCTAGTGGCTGCCTGCGCGCAAAACACTTGAATTTCCCCCATAGAGGTGAGGAGCAGCGTTAGCCTTTCATTCTAATGTATAATGATTGCGCTGCAGTAATTATCCCGCGGGCTCTGAAAGCGTCACTGCCTGCAGGATCCGTGTGTTAGTCTGACATATAATCCCCCCGTATTCCTGTGCAGGGGTCACTTACACGCAATACGTTGCTGTGTCCCCAATGCTTCATTCTGGGTGCCAGATGCAATGTGTAGACACCGGACCTGGGCGCAGTGATTGTTGGCGGCCGGTCATTGCCCAGTGTGTAATGTGCAGATGTGTCTGTGTGTAAGCCTGTGCTACGGCAGATCCTGACCTGCTCCATCTTTCCCCCTAGTCACGGAGAAGGCATGGATACAGACAAGGACGATCCTCATGGGATGTGAGTACCCTTTACTTCTACATTACATTCTGCTACTCTGAATGCTCCATCTGCAATTTAAAAATTAACCAAAAATGAAATAATGAAAACGTATGATTTTTTGGTGCAGATTTCTATATTAAATAGATTGAGGTTCTACTAAAAGGTAAAAATGGAGCAGAGCCTTACCACCGCCATCTCCGACAGAAGTATGGCGGAGCAAGAGGTAGCCTGTCCGTATTACGTTCGGTGCAGCTTTGCTCCGCCATGACTCCTCCTCCTCTCAATAACACCCACCCCCGCCTTTTTGCTTTATGGGACCGTTTGAAGTCAAATATTGGGGCAGATGTATTAACCTGGAGAAGGCATAAGGAAGTGAATAAACCAGTGATATGTGCAAGGTGGTGCACGCACCAGCCAATCAGCTCCAATATGTAAATTAACAGGAGCTGATTGGCCGGTGTGTTTATCACCTTGCACATATCACTGGTTTATCACTTCCTTATGCCTTCTCCAGGTTAATACATCTGCCCCAATTGATACTAAAACTAGAACATTGCACTATTTCCACCAAAGTCCCCTAGTGCAAGATCATTGTTAAAGAAGTAGTTTTATTTTTGGGTTGTTGTTGTTGTTGTTGTTGTGTGGTTTTTTTTTTTGTTTTTGTTTGGGGGGGGGGGGTTTATTTACTTTTTGCTTTTAATGAAGTGTCTTTACAATTCTGTACATTAAGGTGATAGGTGCTCTTTAGGTATCTAAAGTACAATGCAAATGACAGTGTCCTATGCACGCAGCTTGGAGCACGCTGCCGGTTGTGTAGTAAATGCCATCTCCGTCCACACACTTACACAGACTTGTTTTTATTTTGTTTTTTAGGCTGGAATACGCGGAAGGCCGGATTAAGAATGCACGGTATGTTTCCCTGTGATAACGTATTATCCAGCTGCCAGAGAACTCTCTAAACGATATGTGAATATTTATTAGGGGGTGCAGCTTATCCGCACATTGTATATTCCTGCACCAGGGAGGAGCTGTGAGCGAGCGGAGGAGGGTAACGCAGCGTGACCATCAATGTTAGGCTGAAAGGACTGTATGACGTGATCTAAAGCTCTTGACTATATGTAAAACTCATACGTAAACCATTCTCAGGCGCCGTACCGTTATAAACTACAATGGTCTCACAGTAATAAGGAACTTGGAGAGGAGTCGGGGAGGGATTTTCAAAGCATGGGGAGAGATAAAATGGAGAGAGATGAAGCTCCAACCGATTTAGATTCTAACTCTCATGTTACAGGCTGTGTTTGAAAAAGGACAGTCCGGAGCTGATTGGTTAGTGCTTCTTCTCCACTTTCACTCTCCGTGTCTTGTTAAATACCCCCCTTATTCCTTCCTATGCAGAGGGTGAGCGGAGACCAGCAAATCAAACTTGTTGTGTACTCTGCGTCCGTGGCCTTATTAACTGAATATCTGACAATGTATGTTCAGTATGTAAATAGCGGATACAGACGCGGAGGGGGGGGGGGTCTTTACCCGCTATCCCTGATTAAATCAACCTTTATTTTATCATTTTTTTATCTCTTTTTTTGTTACATTTTATGAGATAATGTTCTACCAGGATCATGAGAATACTATTCTGAAATGTTAATTACAAACTCTCTCTCCACCTGCCAACAATATCCAAAAGAACCCGCAGTATACCATTACTTGTGTGTGTGTGTGTGTGTGTGTGTGTGTGTGTTGGTTTAGGTTTTTATATGTGATAGTAAATAAGGGTACTAGAGAATATTCTGCGGCAGGTACCAGACCAGTGGTCCCCAAACTCTCTCCTCAAGGCACACTAACCGGCCAGGTTTTAAGGATAGCCATGGTGAGCACAGATGGTTAAATCAAATTGACTGAGGTACCTTTTTAAGTCACCTGTGCTCAAATATGGATACCCTTCACACTTGATCCGTTAGGGTGCCTATGAGGGTATTAATGCTGGGCAATACTATATCACTGGGGGGGTGCTAGGTATCTGGGACAGTCTTCCGGTAGAAGGGGAAATAATGTATATTCTTATGTGCGTACCTCATATACTGTAAGCATTCTGTAAGTTTAGAGAAATCAGGAACTGTAGAGGGAGGGGTGCGGCAACGTGTGTAATCCTGTGTGTGTGTTTATAACAGGGAGGCTCACAGTCAGATCGAGAAGCGACGCAGGGATAAAATGAACAGCTTCATCGATGAGCTGGCATCTTTAGTGCCCACGTGTAACGCCATGTCTCGGAAGCTGGACAAGCTGACCGTGCTGCGGATGGCGGTGCAACACATGAAAACTCTACGAGGTGAGAGATGTTCTGCAGGTCAGTGGGTGTGACGTTGTGTACTGGTGTGTGTTACATGGAAGCCTCTTCCACACTGCTCAGAGAACCATCACTGGTGAGCTCACCTGAGGACCGCTCATGGCCGGTTTATGATGTGATCTGTTCCTCCCCTGTGCAGGTGCTACAAATCCATACACAGAAGCAAACTACAAACCAACATTTCTATCAGATGATGAGCTGAAGCACTTGATTCTCAGGGTATGTGCCACGCTGCTGATACCGGGACTGTGGTGATGGGTGTACTCCTCGCGGTGTGTTGTCTGTTGATGGGCGTGCTCCTCGTGGTGTGTCGTCTGATGGGTGTGCTCCTTGTGGTGTGTCGTCTGGTGATGGGCGTGCTCCTCGTGGTGTGTCGTCTAGTGATGGGCGTGCTCCTCGTGGTGTGTCGTCTGGTGATGGGCGTGCTCCTCGTGGTGTGTCGTCTGGTGATGGTCGTGCTCCTCGTGGTGTGTCATCTGGTGATGGGCGTGCTCCTCGTGATGTGTCGTCTGTTGATGGGCGTGCTCCTTGCGGTGTGTCGTCTGTTGATGGGCGTGCTCTTGCGGTGTGTCGTCTGATGATGGGCGTGCTCCTCGTGGTGTGTCGTCTGGTGATGGGCGTGCTCCTTGCGGTGTGTCGTCTGTTGATGGGCGTGCTCTTGCGGTGTGTCGTCTGATGGGCGTGCTCCTCGTGGTGTGTCGTCTGGTGATGGGCGTGCTCCTTGCGGTGTGTCGTCTGTTGATGGGCGTGCTCTTGCGGTGTGTCGTCTGATGATGGGCGTGCTCCTCGTGGTGTGTCGTCTGGTGATGGGCGTGCTCCTCGTGGTGTGTCGTCTGGGGATGGGCGTGCTCTTCGTGGTGTGTCTTCTGGTGATGGGCGTACTCGCCGAGGTGTCTTCCTTGGATGGGTGTATGCATCATAGTGTGTATTGTATTGGCGGATACTTATCATGGTGTGTCTCTTATTGCTGGGTCACAAGTAATGTTAGGGCTGTGGTAGTGGACAGATATAGGAGAACATTTATGAGAATACCAGTAACAGAAGAAATGTGCGAGCACCCAGGTTCTGTGTTACACCGCTGGCTACTGGGGTGTACAGTCCTTACACAGCAGTCCATGATCCCCCACCAGTATGACGACTTCTGCAGCTATGTTAGTGCTCTCTCTCATTCAGAAGTATAGTGGAAATCCACTGCGCCACCAATAGCAGCTGGTAAACGGGTCTCAGTCCCTGTAGTAAGTAGCGTTACAAAAATATATAGAAAACATCAGCACTGTTGCTTAATAAATCTCAATAGTATACCAAAAAAATGGAGGGATAGGATAAAAAATGTAAAGCATGAATTTATTAGACAATGAAGCGGCAAAATGACGCTCTATTTGTATCACCCCCACTAATGTCCGTGTGATGGTATTAGGACTTATAAAATCTCCCAGACTGTTTCAACCAGTTAGATTGATGGACTATTACCCACATACGGGTGGTTTGTGGTAGTCCCTTTGGCAGATGATGAGGGTTCCACTTTAGATCCAGTGGGTGGTGGCAGACTGGTGTAGCTGGAGATGGGGCTCTGTCCAAAAGGCAAATAAAGGGATTTCCAAAGGTATTCCAAATCAAAGTGTAAATGAGTTCCCATCACCGACTGGAGTGGGTTTGCTGGTACAAGCTTGATGCGTTTCTCCAGGCAGGTGAACACCCATTTCCTCTGAAGCATGTCACCTCAGAAGCCTTATGCTTCTGAGGAAACTGGGTCACAGCTTGTACGGACTCCAGTCACCTCCTGGTATTCTGTCATTTATGGATTGTACAGGGCGGCATCAGTCAAAGTGATTCTTGGCAAACAATGACTTGTGTGTAAGCGGATAGTTACCGGTATAAACTGGGCGTGTAGCTGTCAGTGTGAGGATGGGTACACGGTGTCCCTGCATGGTATATCCAGCATACAAAGGAAATGATATAATATAGTGCAGCTGCCACTGATGAGTCACTGGGTGTAGCCAATGTCTGCAGCCGCTCGCTACGTCTCTCTCTGGCCAGTGTGTGTATATAGCCATTGTGTATGTATATCCGAGTTATGTGGCGATATAATACCCAGAGCTTACCGTGTTCTCCTTCACAGGCAGCGGACGGGTTCCTCTTTGTGGTTGGCTGCGACAGGGGGAAAATCCTGTTTGTTTCAGAATCCGTTTTCAAGATTCTCAATTACAGCCAGGTACAACGGTGTGATGTTTCCTCCTTCAGATACACGTGGTGTACTGCAATGCTAATATATTTCTGCCCTGAAGAGCTGGCAATCTACAGAAAGATCTGTGCAGGTGGAAAGCTGATATTGGTCTAGACACCATAACATATAGATACAGAATAAATCTATAGAAATGGAGCACAGACTCCGCATACAAAAACGTCATCTTTCCCATCGTTTGCAAGTTGGGCAGCCTTTAGGAAGATACATGATAGCAAGCCTCCTGACACACACACACACACACACACACACACACACACTCTCTCTCTCTCTCTCTCTCTCTCTCTCTCTCTCTCTCTCTCTCTCTCTCTCTCTCTCTCTCTCTCTCTCTCTCTCTCTCTCTCTCTCTCTCTCTCTCTCTCTCTCTCTCTCTCTCTCTCTCTCTCTCTCTCTCCTGCCCCCTGCAGGCTGTTTCTCAGATATGTGATAGCAAGCCTCCTGACACACACACTCACACCTGTGAGCTCTGCTGCCCCCTGCAGGCTGTTTCTCAGATATGCGATAGCAAGCCTCCTGACACACACACACACACACACACACACACACACACACACACACACACCTCTGTGAGCTCTGCTGCCCCCTGCAGGCTGTTTCTCAGATATGTGATAGCAAGCCTCCTGACACACACACACACACACACACACACACACACACACACACACACACACTGTGAGCTCTGCTGCCCCCTGCAGGCTGTTTCTCACACACACACACACACACACACACACAGCTGTGAGCTCTGCTGCCCCCTGTAGGCTGTTTCTCAGATATGTGATAGCAAGCCTCCTGACACACACACTCACACCTGTGAGCTCTGCTGCCCCCTGCAGGCTGTTTCTCAGATATGTGATAGCAAGCCTCCTGACACACACACACACACCTGTGAGCTCTGCTGCCCCCTGCAGGCTGTTTCTCACACACACACACACACACACACACACACACAGCTGTGAGCTCTGCTGCCCCCTGTAGGCTGTTTCTCAGATATGCGATAGCAAGCCTCCTGACACACACACACACACACACACACACACACACACACACACACAGCTGTGAGCTCTGCTGCCCCCTGCAGGCTGTTTCTCAGATATGTGATAGCAAGCCTCCTGACACACACACACACACACACACACACACACACACCTGTGATCTCTGCTGCCCCCTGCAGGCTGTTTCTGGTATCCATTGGATATATTTTATATAGCACCAGCATATTAAGCAGTTTACGGCGTATCCTTTTCTAAGACACATCAGTTTGGGCAGAAAGCCACCTACCCCAGTATTGTACCAGTAGCTGTTGGACTATGGGAGGAAACCAAGGCAGCTGGAGTGCAGCCACACAAACGTGGAGTGGGCACACATAGAATCCGCTGCCTGTAAGGTCACTGTGCCGCCCTGTATACATTATACTGTACTCTACAATTGATGTGTATTTTTGATCCACTTTTCCTTAATACATCCAAAAGCTCTTTTAGATAGAAAAGAAAAAGGGGGGGAACTTTCTTTAAGTTTCCATTTCTCCGTGTAATTTCTTTATTTTACATAACGTGTTTTGTGGCCAGTTTCATCCTACTATGGGAAACATGTGATGAGCCTCAGTGAGATTTACACACACATCCGTCACATTATCCGACCACCTCCTATCTGGCCAGTATCAGTACCGCGGGTATAATCCACCGCAGGATCTATAACTGTTCAGGATTAAGGGCAGTTGCTACCCCCCCCCCCCCCCCCCCACTTCCAACCCTAGCATGTGTTACACAGAAGCCTGATATCTAAGTAAACTGGTTTCCAGTCTCTGCAGATCATAGCTCCTGGGCAGGCGACTGAATCATGACCCAACCACTTTCCATTGCAGAACGACCTGATCGGACAAAGTTTGTTTGATTATCTACATCCGAAAGACATTGCCAAAGTGAAGGAGCAGCTGTCGTCCTCGGACACCGCTCCTCGGGAGAGGCTCATCGATGCAAAAAGTAGGTTTGGGCTCTTACAGGGGGTCACTCAGGAGAACCGTACATTGCGGGGGAGGGTTTTCTTGCAATAATAAGAAACGTGTCCACAACCTTCAGAAGCATTGTGTTGTATGGATCTCTGAACAGATGCAAAGTGTGATCCATTCACCTGCTCTTCCAGAGGGGAGATCCTGAAAACATTGCCTGCATGGAGGTATAATGGGGTATTCAATTACTGTCGGAAAGACGGCAGTTTCCGACTTTTTTAGGTCGGAAACGGTTCCGACCTATTCAGTGCCCCTGCTGTTTTTCTGACAAGTCGGCAAACACGTGGGTCGGCGGAATAGCCGCAGATCCACGTGTCTCGTCGGAATCGCAGCCAAATCAGCCCCGTTTCCGACAATGTCAATCTGACTTTAAAAAAATAAACAAAAAAAGTCGGATTGACACTGTCAAGAACAGCCGCTCATTGAATACTACATTGTCGGATCCTTTCCGTCAGAAAGGATCCGACAAGCATTAAATTCCCCCCATAGTGGTAATCTTCAGAATCCACACAACGTGTTAAGTCTCTAACTTGGATACTGATTGTCCGACCCGGCCACATCAGTCGTTGGCCAGCAGTCAGCATCGAGTTTATCTCCCTGCTCTGTACCGTCGTATGTAGCAACGCGCCACAAAACTAAACAAGAGCCGGTATCATGGAGTAAAGTGGGGGGTCATGTACTGTAGCACCAGATTTGTATTTTATTTGTCGTTTTGTTGAGATTATTATTTGTCACCTCAGGCTACAAGGCTGCCCCATAGCAGTATATTATTAAGCCATGTTTTTTGGCATTCCTGATGAGGCCTGGCTGCTCTGTGGCACTATGGCCAGTTGGGGGCACTGTTCCATTAGAGTCTACAGTATGACTGCTCCTATTTATAATGCAGTAACTATGGACTGTGGGCATGCTTTATACAACATTTCTCATAATAAAGGAAATATCAAACAGGAATACAGACAAAATGTTGCCTTTAATGTAATATAACTACCTTTATAATGCCTTCGTCTTTCACCACCAGGTAAGTTCTCACTACCAACGTTCAGGTGTATGTCTGCCGTTGCAGATGTCCACCCTATAATGCCAGTATTGTCCTGTGTATATAATAATGGTGCTGTATATCAGATGGGGGAGGCAGGGTTTAGGCACAAAGTGTTTCATGTCAGTTAAAATACTGATTCATGTATAAAGCATATATAACAATGTCCGGTAGATAACTCTTACCTTTATGTCTTATCTTGTGTAGCTGGGCTCCCCGTCAAGACTGACATTACCCCCGGACCATCGCGGCTGTGCTCGGGGGCCAGGCGGTCGTTTTTTTGCAGGATGAAGTGTAATCGACCTTCAGTCAAAGTAGAAGACAAAGATTTCCCTTCAAACTGCTCGAAAAAAAAAGGTTTGTGACTCCTTCCTACCCACATGATGAGTAACCTGCGCCAAGCGAGGGGCGGGGGAACGCATGTGGGTTTTTCTCTTTTTCATCTTACAGGCTAAGTTCTATCATCGACCTAAAGTTCCCCCAAACATAGTATGTATGCTGTGGGAGAGCCTCTTAGGGGTGTAGTATGGTATGCCGGCGGCCGGGCTCCCGGCGACCAGCATACCGGCGCCGGGAGCTGGACCGCCGGCATACCGACAGCGTGGCGAGCGCCAAGGAGCCCCTTGCGGGCACGGTGGCGCGCTGCGCGCACCACGGTGTTTTATTCTCCCTCCAGGGGGGTCGTGGACCCCCACGAGGGAGAATAGGTGTCGGTATGCCGGGTGTCGGGATTCCGGCGCCAGTATAATGTGCGCCGGGATCCCGACATTCGGCATACTGAAGACCACCCCCTCTTAGTACATAACACTCTAGCAGATCCTGACCAAACGGCCTCCTGTCTTCTGTTCCGCCACCATGGGCATCAGACCAGTCACTGCTTCCCAAAGAGGTTGGATCTGCCCAATTTGAGCACCCATCTGACCAACATAGTAATGTATCATGGTTGTAGGGCCGCTTGGGGCAGGGAAGGTGGAGTAGGGTCACCTACAGTAATATGGTTCTCACAATGATTATTTTGGATTGCAGGAGACAGGAAAAGCTTTTGCACTATACATAGCACTGGATATTTAAAGAGCTGGCCGCCGACAAAAATGGGCCTGGATGAGGATAACGAGCCAGACAGCGAGGGCTGTAATCTTAGCTGCCTTGTCGCCATCGGGCGTCTGCACCCGCACATAGTACCGCAGCCTGCCAACGGGGAGATCAAAGTGAAATCCACAGAGTATGTCTCGCGGCACGCCATCGACGGCAAATTTGTGTTTGTAGATCAGAGGTAAGACGTCGGTATGATTCTGTTCATCCCATATACGTACCTGTACCCCTTAGTGTCTGACAGCTGCCAGTAGAAGAGCTTACTGCGTCGTACATCCTACAGCCACTGGTTTACCTCTGACACTGCTGCGGATTAAGGGAAGCTGTGGCTCCGCTGCCGTTATAGAACTAAAAGTAACAGCATGCTCTGCCAGTCGGTGGCTGGCAGTCTGTGCTGAGACTTGTAGTACCACGCCAGCTGGAGAGCCACAGCGCCCAACCTCCTCTCCCACCCAGTCTCAAGGGCTTTCTGATACTTCCCATGTCTGTTTCCTTTGTAGCATTCATGAATAGTGTCAGACAGTGTAAGCCATCCGCGCCCTAATAGAGGGCACTGCAGGGCCAGTGTTGGAGCGCTTGGGAGCAGCTGCACTCCAAATAAGGAGGAATAGGTTTTCTAACGTAGCATTGTAACAGCAAAACTAAATATCACATTTTCCACGCAGTTCTTCTGATTTATTTTTATTTTTTTCATGACACAAAATTTGGCGACTGAATTCACATATTAATTGTGGCCAATATATTTCCTAAAGGACAAAGTCAGATTAATGGCCCAGTCTCTGTGTAGATGGTCCTATGATTTAGGAATGGGATAGAAGAGAGAGACAATTGCCCCCCAGCTTTCTGCACCAGCTGCCCATTAGGGGAGAATGCCCGGTGCCCCACGGACGCTTCTCCCGTGTTTTTGTAGCTGCTTGATCCTCCAATTACTGTCCTCTCATCTGCGGGTTCTCTATTTAAAATAAGATGCGAGATGCACCAGCGCCCTCTGTTGGCTAGTGTTGTAACTACATGTGTTTTATGTTACAGGGCAACTGCAATTTTAGGGTATTTACCGCAAGAACTATTAGGGACATCTTGTTACGAATATTTCCATCAAGACGACATTGGGAACCTCGCCGAGTGCCATAGACAAGGTATGAACGCTCAATGCATTACTTCAATCTGTACCGACACAAATCAGAACTGCTCTATATTAGATCAGTGGTTATCAACCCTCAAGTCCCCCCCAACAGGTCATGTTTTCAGGATTTCTCTTTGTGGAAGCAAGTGGGATAACAACTAACCCAGCAAAATAGAATCTTACCTGTACCTGATTACTGACATCCACAGAGAACCAGAGAATTTGACTGCAGATAAAACCCATGTATAGCTCATCCAGTCTGCCCTTTAGTGTTAATTTAGAAGATTGGGATAGGGTATTTGGGATAGGGTATCCGTGTTGGTTTAGTGGTTTGGGGTTGGTTTAGGGGCTTTGTTTAGGGTATTAGGGTTGGTTTAGCAGTTTGAGCTAAGGATTTCAATATTAGAGTTGTTTTTAGCGGGGATAGTTAAGGTATTATGGTTAGAGATAGGTTTGGGGTTAGTGTTTGGTTAGGTATTAGGATTAATGTTTAGGGCGAGGGTTAGAGTCGGGATGCTCCGCATCCCGGATTAACGGGATTGTACCAGATTGAGGGTATATGCCCCAGCTCGCGGGAATAGTGGTGGCAGAGAGGGTGGCTTAGTCGTCCGGTGGTCAGTAGGCTGCAGGGAACAGAGCCTTGCCCCTACAGCAGCATCGGGAAGGGTGTCAAGGACAAACTCACAGCCAGGACATTGAGTTCCAGCTGGGGAGTGTGTCCAGGATGGAGTGCAGGAGCCTTAGGGAAAATACTAAAAAACCATCAGGAGTTTACGAAGCAAGTGTTGTCTCCTTGCGTTGTCCAACCTGGGTACCCGGCAAGCAGTGCCCATGTGTTTGAATTGGAGCTAGGCCAAAAAGCAGTTTTCTCAAAGTAGTTTTGCAGTAGAGATTTCAGGTAGACTATCCTACTGTTTCCTCCTGTTTAACTCCTGTATAACTCTTAATAATGCTTTAATTGTAATAACACTTGGAAAAAAAAAAAAACACTTTGAGAGAGATTCAGATGTGTCCGTCCCCCCCCCCCCCCCCCCAAACCTGCACCTGTTCACGCCCGCCAGCAGCGATTCAAATGTTTCTGCCAACGGGCATGATATAATTTTAGCTTGCTAACCCCGAGGGTGGCGAGCTGAAATGCACGAAAAGTAACCCGTTTGGGCGCCCAAAAAGGCTTAGCCACTTTACGCGCCTAAACCCGACTGCTATGGGCGCAATATTCACTATAACAGAGGACAATTGAATATCAGCCCGCGATTAGCTGGGAGATCGGGTGCAATATATCAATTGAATATCACCCTTTGTCTAATAAACACAGCAGCCCATAAAATAATAAATAGTGCCCCCCTCAAATTCCCTCTTCCCACTATAAGGCTAGCAATACATTCCACAGCCAACATAGCCTGAGTAGTATCCCGTGTACCTAGGCATTAACTAAAAGCCATGCCTTAAATCAGACTAGAGTTTGCAGATGGTCATTAATGACAATTTACCCCAAATAACATGCAAGAAAGTACTTCTGCGCCAATAACGTGCCTGGTGCAATAGTGTTCTACCTGTTCCTGTTGGTGGGACTTGAGGACCAGAGCTGAGAATCCCTGAATAATATAATGTAGGATTATTCTTTTGTGCTGTATTCATGCAAATCCTTGATATATCGGCTCTTTGGGTGGCATGTAAAGCCCTCCGTGTGGGTCTCAGCTGCCAGTGTAGAATAGAAGGAGAGGTAGTGTGCTAGAATTCTGCACTGGCAAAGTGAAAAGGAAATCATCGTACACTACACTAGCTCTCATTGGGCGTAATTCAGACCTGATCGGTGCGGTGTGTTTTCGTCCAGCAGCCGATCAGGTCTGAACTGCGCTGGCGCATGCCAGACAGCCGACTGCTGTCTCAGCCCTGCGATCGCCTCTGCCTGATTGATAGGCAGAGGTGTTCGCTGGACGGGAGGAGGGCATCCGGCAGCGGCGCCGTCTCACGCAGCCGCCGCGACCCTTACAGCGACGAGTCACGTCACGCGTATAGCAGCCATCTTGAAGTCGCCCATCTTTGATGCAACTCGACTACCATCCCACTTAATGAAAGTAATGTGACATATCAAACAGATGCAGAATTTCATAAGAAAAACTGTTTTTCGTTTTAACGTATCTTTATTAATTCTTGAGTTTTAACTGAGTTTTCTTTTGCAGGTACTTCATGTTAATACTCTACAATTAAATAAAGATACGTTGTTTTTCTTATGACATTCTGCATCTGTTTCATATGTCACATGACTACCTTCCCAGTTAAAAAAGTAGAGTTGCATCCAAGATGGCTGACCTACCCTAAAAAGTTTCCCCCCCCTCTCCCATATTGTGTGTAGACACTGGATTAATATTTTCTTTTTATAAGAGTGTCTCCCCACTTATGGACCAGCCTGTTTATATAATATTATTGCCGTTTCTGGGCCACACATGCTGACTAACATTGAGGACGAAAGACAAAGTGTTTTTCACAAACCATTTCACTCCTGGGCTTTGCCGCCTTGGCTCAACTAATTTTCTAAAAGAAAAATACCTGTATGTTTTATTATACAGCATATGTTGGTGCATCAGCTCTGTCAGTAACGTTGGCCAATCAGCTTGCTGCAGCCTTCGGTCAGTATTGCTGAATGTATGAACCATTGTCAGATTGCCATTGCAGAATTGAATGTTGATGATATAAATACCACTGCCCCAAATTTATGATTTTACCTGTTTTTGTCCATTTTTAGAGAAAACTAAAACAAATCACAGTGATTTCCCAAATGCAAAACAGTTGTCTGCACATCTTCACTCATACATAGAATCCTGATGCCCCCTTCTGGTAGTGCACTGCAAGTGCTACAATGTTAGGTCTGCAGGGTGCCTCAAACATAGATTAATGGGCTACTAAAAACATATCTATAGAAATAGTAAATGCTGGACATTTGGGGCCTTTTCATGTGTTTTTGTTTTGTTTTTTTATAAAACTATGTTAAAAGAATATGCAGTTTCTGCATAATATGAATATTTGCTATGTACTAATAGCCTAATGCAGGAGATTTCACTGAAATATCCTGCAAAAGGCGAATTAGCACTGAAGACCGCAGTTCCCATTATTAGGATCTAACCCCTATGCACCAAACTCCAAAAATCCTATGGAGGCATTGGTCCTAATTCAGGCCTGATCGTAGCAGCAAATTTGTTAGCAGATGGGCAAAACCAAGTGCACTGCAGGTGGGGCAGATGTAACATGTGCAGAGAGAGTTAGATTTGGGTGGCTTATATTGTTTCTGTGCAGGGTAAATACTGGCTGCTTTATTTTTACACTGCAATTTAGATTTCAGTTTGAACACACCCCACCCAAATCTAACTCTCTCTGCACATGTTACATCTGCCCCACCTGCACTGCACATGGTTTTGCCCATCTGCTAACAAAATTTGCTACTGCGATCAACTCTGAATTACCCCCCATAGAAGGGGAAATTGAGGTAAAACTAAAAAAACTCTGTTGCAATACAGACTATTGACAATTACAAGAGAGCCGTAATGAAGATACATAACACTAAACATAATTGCTCTGGCGCTCCATCAGAGTGTACGGTCGTGCTCTGCAATGTGATTGCATGGCCTCGCTCTGCGTCAGAGGAAGCGCTGTCATTACTAGTGTTGGTGCGTTTGCAGTAACATCACTTTCTCTCTTCCAGTGTTACAGAGCAGAGAAAAAATAACAACGAATTGTTTCAAGTTTAAAATCAAAGATGGTTCATTCATTACCCTGAAAAGTCGCTGGTTCAGTTTTATGAACCCGTGGACCAAAGAAGTGGAATATATCGTCTCTACCAACACTGTTGTATCGTAAGTTGTGGATTTGGTTTATTGTCTTTATAAAATCTAACATTGAATGCACATTTATAATAACAGAAGGACATATAATGTGCGTCGGCTTCATTGCTGCGTTACAGAATAGTTATTATTTTGTGTTTATGGAGATTGTGCTTTTTTTTTTTATTTCAGAACAAACGTAATTGAAAGCGGAGATTCTGCCTTTTCCCAGCTGACGGCCTCCCCGCTCACCATGGACAGTGTCCTGCAGTCAGGAGAAGGTAATTGCAGCACTCTGGGCTTTCCTGTAATATCCGTCCTGAGTAATGTCATTTTATGGGTTTAGCGCCATTAGTATAACGCAGTCCGGAAAGTAACAGCTCACAAACAATACACTCTTATGGGCTGCTTGGTAAATGCGGGCAGATGGTAACCCGTCACCCGCTCTGTGTGGTCCTGCCAATCATATAAAAATGCTTAGCCCGATTTCTAAGTGACCATATTGATGACATGTGTGTCATGTGACCGTGAGGAGGAATTATAGCTGTACCACCGGGCTCATACACCGTATCCAGATTTACCTCCTACCTGGCCGCATTGATCCCTATGTTCCAGGAATGCATTAAAAAAAAAAAAAAAGAGGGTTTTCTTGGTTTAATATTTTTCCTTCCCCGGACACCGAATACTCCCAGGGACTGTAGGCGGACGCAAAACTGCTACCAGGGACTGTAGGGGGGAGATGCTGATTGCTCCCTGTGATTGTAGGGATCTGCATCTTACAGTACACTGTCCTCATTTTTATGTAATTGGAAGCAGCTGGTGATGACTTAAGAGGTTCCTCTGACTTGTTGTTTAAGGTGGCGCAAAGCGGTCCCATCCGACAGTGCCAGGTATTCCAGGGGGAACGAGAGCGGGTGCCGGAAAGATTGGCAGAATGATTGCTGAAGAGATTATGGAAATTCACAGGTGAATATCATGTTATATACAGCCTGGCAAATGTTATATACCTGTTCCCTGGTGAAATTCCTCCACACAGATTTAGTGGAGATGTATAAAGATACAAATCTGCATTTATAGTGGCAGTATTATAATGTGGCTTTTCTCTAACGTCCTAGTGGATGCTGGGGACTCCGAAAGGACCATGGGGAATAGCGGCTCCGCAGGAGACTGGGCACAAAAGTAAAAAGCTTTAGGACTACCTGGTGTGCACTGGCTCCTCCCCCTATGACCCTCCTCCAAGCCTCAGTTAGATTTTTGTGCCCGAACGAGACGGGTGCAGGCTAAGGGGCTCTCCTGAGCTGCTTAGTGTAAAAGTTTAAAGTAGGTTTTTTATTTTCAGTGAGACCTGCTGGCAACAGGCTCACTGCACCGAGGGACTAAGGGGAGAAGAAGCGAACTCACCTGCGTGCAGAGTGGATTGGGCTTCTTAGGCTACTGGACATTAGCTCCAGAGGGACGATCACAGGCCCAGCCATGGATGGGTCCCAGAGCCGCGCCGCCGGCCCCCTTACAGAGCCAGAAGACTGAAGAGGTCCGGAAAATCGGCGGCAGAAGACGTCCTGTCTTCAATAAGGTAGCGCACAGCACCGCAGCTGTGCGCCATTGCTCTCAGCACACTTCACACTCCGGTCACTGAGGGTGCAGGGCGCTGGGGGGGGGGGGCGCCCTGAGACGCAATAAAAACACCTTTTTTGGCAAAAAAATACATCACATATAGCTCCTGGGCTATATGGATGCATTTAACCCCTGCCAATTTTTCCATAAAAAAGCGGGAGAAAGGCCGCCGAGAAGGGGGCGGAGCCTATCTCCTCAGCACACTGGCGCCATTTTTTCCTCACAGCTCCGTTGGAGGAAGGCTCCCTGACTCTCCCCTGCAGTCCTGCACTACAGAAACAGGGTAAAACAAGAGAGGGGGGGCACTAAATTGGCATATAAATATATACAGCAGCTATATTAGGGAAAAACACTTATATAAGGTTATATATATATATATATATATATATATATATATATATATATATATATATATATATAGCGCGCTCTGGTGTGTGCTGGCAAACTCTCCCTCTGTCTCCCCAAAGGGCTAGTGGGGTCCTGTCCTCTATCAGAGCATTCCCTGTGTGTGTGCTGTGTGTCGGTACGTTGTGTCGACATGTATGAGTAGGAAAATGGTGTGGAGGCGGAGCAATTGCCTGTGTTAGTGATGTCACCCCCTAGGGAGTCGACACCTGACTGGATGGTCTTATGGAAAGAATTACGTGATAGTGTCAGCACTTTACAAAAGACTGTTGACGACATGAGACAGCCGGCAAATCAGTTAATACCTGTACAGGCGTCTCAAACACAGTCAGGGGCTCTAAAGCGCCCGTTACCTCAGGTCGATACAGACACGGACACTGACTCCAGTGTCGACGGTGAGGAAACAAACGTATTTTCCAGTAGGGCCACACGTTACATGATCACGGCAATGAAGGAGGTTTTGAACATTTCTGATACTACAAGTACCACAAAAAAGGGTATTATGTGGGGTGTGAAAAAACTACCCGTAGTTTTTCCCGAATCAGATGAATTAAATGAGGTGTGTGATGAAGCGTGGGTTTCCCCCGATAAAAAACTGCTAATTTCTAAAAAGTTATTGGCATTATACCCTTTCCTGCCAGAAGTTAGGGCACGTTGGGAAACACCCCCTAGGGTAGATAAGGCGCTCACACGCTTAACAAAACAAGTGGCGTTACCGTCTCCTGATACGGCCGCCCTCAAGGAACCAGCTGATAGGAAGCTGGAAAATATCCTAAAAAGTATATACACACATACTGGTATTATACTGCGACCAGCAATCGCCTCAGCCTGGATGTGCAGTGCTGGGGTGGCTTGGTCGGATTCCCTGACTGAAAATATTGATACCCTGGACAGGGACAATATATTATTGACTATAGAGCATTTAAAGGATGCATTTCTATATATGCGAGATGCACAGAGGGATATTTGCACTCTGGCATCAAGAGTAAGTGCGATGTCCATTTCTGCCAGAAGAGGATTATGGACGCGACAGTGGTCAGGGGATGCAGATTCCAAACGGCATATGGAAGTATTGCCGTATAAAGGGGAGGAGTTATTTGGGGTCGGTCTATCGGACCTGGTGGCCACGGCAACGGCTGGGAAATCCACCTTTTTACCCCAAGTCACCTCGCAGCAGAAAAAGATACCGTCTTTTCAGGCTCAGTCCTTTCGTCCCCATAAGGGCAAGCGGGCAAAAGGCCACTCATATCTGCCCCGGGGCAGAGGAAGGGGAAAAAGACTGCAGCAGACAGCCTCTTCCCACGAGCAGAAGCCCTCCCCCGCTTCTGCCAAGTCCTCAGCATGACGCTGGGGCCTTACAAGCGGACTCAGGCACGGTGGGGGCCCGTCTCAAGAATTTCCGTGCGCAGTGGGCTCACTCGCAAGTGGACCCCTGGATCCTGCAGGTAGTATCTCAGGGGTACAAATTGGAATTCGAGACGTCTCCCCCTCGCCGGTTCCTGAAGTCTGCTTTACCAACGTCTCCCCCCGACAGGGAGGCGGTATTGGAAGCCATTCACAAGCTGTATTCCCAGCAGGTGATAATCAAGGTACCCCTCCTACAACAGGAAAAGGGGTATTATTCCACGCTGTTTGTGGTACCGAAGCCGGACGGCTCGGTGAGACCCATTTTAAATCTGAAATCCTTGAACACTTACATAAAAAGGTTCAAGTTCAAGATGGAGTCACTCAGAGCAGTGATAGCGAACCTGGAAGAAGGGGACTATATGGTGTCGCTGGACATCAAGGATGCTTACCTCCATGTCCCAATTTGCCCTTCTCACCAAGGGTACCTCAGGTTTGTGGTACAAAACTGTCACTATCAGTTTCAGACGCTGCCGTTTGGATTGTCCACGGCACCCCGGGTCTTTACCAAGGTAATGGCCGAAATGATGATTCTTCTTCGAAGAAAAGGCGTCTTAATTATCCCTTACTTGGACGATCTCCTGATAAGGGCAAGGTCCAGAGAACAGTTAGAGGTCGGAGTAGCACTATCTCAAGTAGTACTACGACAGCACGGATGGATTCTAAATATTCCAAAATCGCAGCTGATTCCGACGACACGTCTGCTGTTCCTAGGGATGATTCTGGACACAGTACAGAAAAAGGTGTTTCTCCCGGAAGAGAAAGCCAGGGAGTTATCCGACCTAGTCAAGAACCTCCTAAGACCAGGCCAAGTGTCAGTACATCAATGCACAAGGGTCCTGGGAAAGATGGTGGCTTCTTACGAAGCGATTCCATTCGGCAGATTCCACGCAAGAACTTTTCAGTGGGATCTGCTGGACAAATGGTCCGGATCGCATCTTCAAATGCATCAGCGGATAACCCTGTCTCCAAGGACAAGGGTGTCTCTCCTGTGGTGGTTACAGAGTGCTCATCTCCTAGAGGGCCGCAGATTCGGCATTCAGGATTGGGTCCTGGTGACCACGGATGCCAGCCTGAGAGGCTGGGGAGCAGTCACACAGGGAAAAAATTTCCAGGGCTTGTGGTCAAGCATGGAAACGTAAATGGCACTTAGTTCCAGGATATTTATGTGAAGTGACAATACCCTAAGTCAGGCAAGACCTCTGCTTCAGGGTCAGCCGGTGTTGATACAGTCGGACAACATCACGGCAGTCGCCCACGTAAACAGACAGGGCGGCACAAGAAGCAGGAGGGCAATGATGGAAGTGGCAAGGATTCTTCGCTGGGCGGAAAATCATGTGATAGCACTGTCAGCAGTGTTCATTCCGGGAGTGGACAACTGGGAAGCAGACTTCCTCAGCAGACACGATCTTCACCCGGGGGAGTGGGGACTTCACCCAGAAGTCTTCCACATGATTGTGAACCGTTGGGAAAAACCAAAGGTGGACATGATGGAGTCCCGCCTCAACAAAAAACTGGACAGATATTGCGCCAGGTCAAGGGACCCTCAGGCAATAGCTGTGGACGCTCTGGTAACACCGTGGGTGTACCAGTCGGTGTATGTGTTCCCTCCTCTTCCTCTCATACCAAAAGTACTGAGAATCATAAGAAGGAGAGGAGTAAAGACTATACTCGTGGCTCCGGATTGGCCAAGAAGGACTTGGTACCCGGAAATTCAAGAGATGCTCACGGAAGACCCGTGGCCTCTACCTCTAAGAAAGGACCTGCTCCAGCAGGGACCATGTCTGTTCCAAGACTTACCGCTGCTGCGTTTGACGGCATGGCGGTTGAACGCCGGATCCTGAAGGAAAAAGGCATTCCGGATGAAGTCATCCCTACCCTGATCAAAGCCAGGAAGGATGTAACCATACAACATTATCACCGTATTTGGCGTAAATATGTTGCGTGGTGCGAGGCCAGGAAGGCCCCTACAGAGGAATTTCAACTGGGTCGATTCCTGCATTTCCTGCAAACAGGACGGTCTATGGGCCTCAAATTAGGGTCCATTAAGGTTCAAATTTCGGCCCTGTCAATATTCTTCCAAAAAGAACTAGCTTCTGTTCCTGAAGTTCAGACGTTTGTCAAGGGAGTACTGCATATACAGCCTCCTTTTGTGCCTCCAGTGGCACCTTGGGATCTCAATGTAGTTTTGGGATTCCTAAAATCACATTGGTTTGAACCACTCACCACTGTGGACTTAAAATATCTCACATGGAAAGTGGTAATGCTGTTAGCCCTGGCTTCAGCCAGGCGTGTATCAGAATTGGCGGCTTTATCCTATAAAAGCCCTTACCTAATTTTTCATACGGACAGGGCAGAATTGAGGACACGTCCTCAATTTCTCCCTAAGGTGGTTTCAGCATTTCACTTAAACCAGCCTATTGTGGTGCCTGCGGCTACTAGGGACTTGGAGGATTCCAAGTTGCTGGACGTAGTCAGGGCCCTGAAAATATATGTTTCCAGGACGGCTGGAGTCAGAAAATCTGACTCGCTGTTTATCCTGTATGCACCCAACAAGCTGGGTGCTCCTGCTTCTAAGCAGACGATTGCTCTTTGGATTTGTAGTACAATTCAGCTTGCACATTCTGTGGCAGGCCTGCCACAGCCAAAATCTGTAAAAGCCCATTCCACACGGAAAGTGGGCTCATCTTGGGCGGCTGCCCGAGGGGTCTCGGCTTTACAACTTTGCCGAGCAGCTACTTGGTCAGGGGCAAACACGTTTGCTAAATTCTACAAATTTGATACCCTGGCTGAGGAGGACCTGGAGTTCTCTCATTCGGTGCTGCAGAGTCATCCGCACTCTCCCGCCCGTTTGGGAGCTTTGGTATAATCCCCATGGTCCTTTCGGAGTCCCCAGCATCCACTAGGACGTTAGAGAAAATAAGAATTTACTTACCGATAATTCTATTTCTCATAGTCCGTAGTGGATGCTGGGCGCCCATCCCAAGTGCGGATTGTCTGCATTACTTGTACATAGTTATTGTTACAAAAATCGGGTTATTGTTGTTGTGAGCCATCTTTTCAGAGGCTCCTTCTGTTATCATGCTGTTAACTGGGTTCAGATCACAAGTTGTACGGTGTGATTGGTATGAATCTTACCCGGGATTCAAAATCCTTCCTTATTGTGTACGCTCGTCCGGGCACAGTATCCTAACTGAGGCTTGGAGGAGGGTCATAGGGGGAGGAGCCAGTGCACACCAGCTAGTCCTAAAGCTTTTTACTTTTGTGCCCAGTCTCCTGCGGAGCCGCTATTCCCCATGGTCCTTTCGGAGTCCCCAGCATCCACTACGGACTATGAGAAATAGAATTATCGGTAAGTAAATTCTTATTTTTACAACTCTTTATATATCTGTTCCCCTTATTCGTAATAAATACCTGTTCTCACAACAGTAAGAATGCTTAGTGACCCTAAATAATTATTCACAGTAGATTATACAAATTTGCCAAGTTGTTATACCACATAAATAAAAGTAACAAATTGAAGAAGAAATGACATTAATTTGGGGGAATATTTAGCATTTATGGGGTTTATACAAATCCTCTACTTGCTTAATTTAGTATTGTAGTTTTATTATGCCCAACATTTAAAGACTCCTTAAAGGAATTATCTGTATGGTTCTTTATTTTTTTTCCAGGAATTTTGTTTCTGAATTTAAAAGCAGACAAGGACAGGAAGGGACACAAAACCACAGCACTATAGTAGTGAGCGCCGTATACAATGTCTTATAGAACCGTACCATGTTATTGGCCCCGCGTCTAATGTCAGCTGATATCTTTACAGAATACGAGGCTCCTCGCCGTCAAGCTGCGGGTCCAGTCCGCTTAACATCACCAGTACCCCCCCTCCGGACACCTCCTCCCCTGGAGCCAAAAAGGTAAGTTCTCCCTGCACCACCTCCAGCATCAGACTGCTCCCACAGTCCAGTGAAAGTGTAGTAGCAGTATTATTAATTATAATAAATCTAACAAGACCAGGTCTTTGCATGTGTGGTAAAGCCGCGGCCGCACTTTCTAGTCTTGCGTTGTTTAAACATATAAAGGGGACGTGACTTTTGTTAAAATGCTTCTATCTAAAATTCTCTTCCAGATTTTAAATGGTGGCACCATGGACCTCTCAAGTTCCGGATTAGGAGGCGGACAGATCCAGGACAATTCCGGCTTTCCGTATTCAGACGGCTCCTCCATGCTTGGTAAGGAACATTTTGGAATTTTGACGATCGGGGTCTTAAAGTTAATTGGTCTGAGCCAGTAATTGTATCGTACGTCTGTGGTCTGAACGCCACTCCTAGCCGCTGTGGTTGGTCCGGCCTCACTGCCCTTATGTGTTCCTGCTGGACGGCTTTCAGATCACAAGTGAGACTTGCCACTCCTTCTGGTGCTATGGGGGGTTATTGCGACCCGTTCGCACGCTGCTGTTTTTCGCAGCGGTGCGAACGGGTCGGTTCTGCGCATACACAGCGGCTGCAATGCACAGGCGCGTTGTTGCCCAACGACAAGAAGAACGAAGAAAGCGATTGCAAGAAGATTGAAAGGAGGAAGGCGTTCCGGGGCATCAACTGAGTTTTCTGGGTGTGGTGCGGCGAACGCAGGGCGTGTGTCGGACGTCAGTTCCGGGACCTGCAACGCTGGATTGATCACACAGGGTAAGTAACTGTTAACCTGGTCTTGTTCTACATAAAACTTTTTTTGCACAGCAGGGCTGCACAAGCGATCGCAGCCTTGCTATGTAGAAATACACTCCCGCATAGGCAGCGTCTAATTGATCGCACGGGCAGCAAAAAGTTGCAGCGTGCAATCAACTCGGAATGACCCCCAACCATCCTACTCACTTACCACCGATTTCCCATCATGATAACAGCTGGGGAATCCTCATTGTGAATCGCCAGGCTCCCCCTATCCCGCAGGTACATACACTAACGCTGCCTTCTTTCCGCAGGTGAGAATTCACAAATGGGAATTGATATGATAGAACCGGACCACGGCTCGAGCAGTCCCAGCAACGATGAAGCAGCAATGGCCGTAATTATGAGTCTGCTGGAAGCAGATGCAGGACTTGGCGGCCCAGTGGATTTCAGTGACTTACCCTGGCCGTTGTGAGTTAGCCTGGTCTGACACCACAAGAGTGACAAAGTGCATTATGGGAGCTACGACGACTCAGTGCCACTTGGGCCTGCAAATCCTCGCTGTGGGGTGCGCACTCTACCGCCAATGAAGATGACGCAAGATCGCTTTTCTGTCTAAACTGTTAAAGCCATATCAGATCACCGCGCTCCAGTGTTAGAATCCGCTCCAGTGATGTATAGAGCTTTGCATTCATTGTATATTTTGAAATCTTTTTTAAAAAAAAAAACACGAAAAAAGTCATTGTGCAAATAGGCACCCGTGTCGGCAGATCATCATTTCAGACAGATGTTGTGTGTACACTACAGAGCTCCCCCAATGGATATTTCTTATTACTTGTATAAAAGATGTTTTATTGTAAGAATCCTCTATGCTATACATGGTAGTGTCATAGTTACATATTTTTTAAATAAATTGTTTAATTGTTCTACAGACCATCTCTGAATTATTCCCTTAGCCTGAAATGATTGCATGGGTCACCAGGGGCTCACTTGTACTTTACTAATTGGGGAGGGGGGATTCAATTAAGCAAGAACACCCACAGATTTTTATTCATTGTCCCTTAGGGCTGAGAGTAAAAATGTGCGACAAGACAGGTCCATGACGAGGGGTAGTTGCAGCAGCAATTCACACCCCCCGCGTGTAATATGATTGAACCCTTAAAATAAAAGAACTTGAAATACTCCAAAATTTTTTGAAAGCAGCTGGTAAGTGTCTCTCTCTACTCACCTCTAGCCTCCCTGCCCGTTAAACAGCCTTTCTAGTTAAGCTACGCTACAAAGTAGCGGCATGGCGTATTTTCAGTCGACTTTTTCCATTAAAATGCGTCTTATTCAGAAACCGGTGCGAATAAGACGCACAAGCAGCATATGCTGAATAAAATGATGAGCGGCATGCCTATCTATATTCTGTGTGCAACTGTGGCTGTATCTGCATACGAAATGGTACGTTACAGGCGCAGATGCACACAGAGTATAGACATGCCGCATATTATTTCTTACATCCTAGAGGATGCTGGGGTCCACATTAGTACCATGGGGTATAGATGGGTCCACCAGGAGCCATTGGCACTTTAAGAGTTTGAGAGTGTGGGCTGGCTCCTCCCTCTATGTCCCTCCTACCAGACTGTTTAGAAAATGTGCCTGGAGGAGGCGGTCATAGCTAGGGGAGCTCTACAGAGCTTCTTTAGAAAGTCTTTTTTTTAGAGTTTATTATTTTACAGGGAGGCTGCTGGCAACAGCCTCCCTGCATCGAGGGACTGAGGGGGGAGCAGTGTCCGCCCTGCGGGGTCTGAGCCACTATCTCCTGAGGGGATAGAACGTTCCCCGCCACAGGGGATCGCTCACCCCAGCAGCATGCCGCCGCCACCCCCTTACTGCCAGAAGATTGGTGGCGAGTGAGTAACCGACCTCCCTAGCAAGCAGGGGGCCAGTGTGAAGAACAGGGTATGGAGCACAGTACTAATTGCGCTCTGGGGCTCAGCGGTACATAGTGGGGCGCCCTGAGCCAGCGCCTACACCGACCTTCGAGTCTGTCAGGGTCCCTGCCAGCATAATTCCTCAGGCCAGTATAATCTTCTGAAGAGCGGGAAGACAGCGCCATTTTGGGGGCGGAGCTTCTCAGAGCGGACCCAGCAGCATTCAGCGCCATTTTCCTGCCGCCTTCACAACGCTGTCAGTGAAGAGCAAGTCCCTCCAGAACAACTCCAGCTATCTCTCACGGTACCGGGGGGTTGTAGAAGGGGGGGGGGGGGGGTTAGGGAGGCTGCATACAGACTGTGTAACCTATTAAGGTGCACAGTCGGCACTTGTTGGGGGTCTCCATTTACATAAAAAGCGCTGTGTGTGGGTTGGCTCCAATCTCTGTCTCTCTTGCCATTCTTGGGGGTGAAACTCTGTCTGCCTGTGTGTGTGTGTGTGTGTGTGTGTGTGTGTGTGTGTGTGTGTGTGTGGAGTGTCTGTGGTCTCCATTAAGCTATGTCCAGGGACTCTGTGTCATATGCTGCAGAGGATATGTTCTCTCCGGATGATCACATTCCATGTAATCAGGATTGCACTGTTTTAGCAGAGATACCAGCAAGGGAGCCTGAGTGGTTATCCTCTATCAAATCTATGAATTCTCAGATTTCTACTAGGGTTGCACAGAATGAGTCTGCAACTCAGGCTTTACAGAACTCTATGGCAGTCTGGCCCAGTTCTGTTACCTCAGGGCCCCCTCTGTAGGTTCCCAAAAACGTGCTCTTGCACAGATTATGCAAGATGACACGGACACCGATTCTGACACTGAGGACGGTGATGGGGATGTGTTGAGGGGGGCAGCATCTCTTGCAGAAGGGGTGCAGCGGATGATAAAGGCCATTAGGGATGTGTTGAATATTATTGATACAACACCTGAGCAGGTTGAGGAGGCTTACTTCTCTGAAAATAAGAAAGTCTCGCTAACCTTCCCTGTGTCCAAAGAATTAAATGCTATTTTTGAAAAAGCTCAGGAAAACCCTGAGAAAAAATTGCAGATTTCTAAATGGGTCCAGGTGGCGATTCCTTTACCAGTGGAGGATAGGAAAAAATGGGAAAACACGCCCATTGTTCACACGTCTGTATCCAGACTATAAAAAAAAGGTGGATTTACCTGTTCCAGGATCCACCGCCTTGAAAGAGCCGGCTGCTCGTAAAATGAATATGCTAAAATCCATGTACACGGCTTCAGGGACTATAGTACGTCCCACTATTGCCTGTGCATGGATTGCCAAAGCTATAGTGAAGTGCTCAGGAACGTTACTTGAAGATTTGGATAAATGTCTTAGCTCGTTGAGGACTGTGGTTGCGCCAGTGGTCTGCAGACGTGGAATCCAGGAGAAGAGTGGAGACCCTACCCTACACAGGACAGGCTCTCTTTGGGGAAGCGTTAGATGCGTGGATCTCCACAGCTACAGCGGGTAAGTCATCTTTTCTTCCCTCAACTGCACCTGCTACGAAGAAACCCTTTTCTTCAACTGCATCACAGTCCTTTCAGGCTGCCAAGCCACGAAAGACCAGACCGTCCAACACCTTCTTTTGGGGAGGTCAGCCCAAATCCAAGAAACCGGCGGCTGCGGGTTCCCAGGAACAGAAACCTGCTTCAAGTACGCAGAAGTCCTCCACATGACGGTGGACTGCACGCCCCGAAGTGGGGCAGGTGGGAGCGAGATTCAGGCATTTCTGTCACGTCTGGGTGTCGTCCGGCCTGGATTCCTGGATGCAAGATATCGTGTCCCAGGAGTACAGGCTGGAATTTCAAGATCTCCCTCCTTACTGGCTTTGCTGGCAGACAGGGCTGTACTGCAGGCAGCCGTCCAGAAGTTGGTGGAGGCACAGGTTATTGTACCGGTCACTCCTCATATGCAAAAATAAGATTTTACTTACCGATAAATCTATTTCTCGTAGTCCGTAGTGGATGCTGGGGACTCCGTCAGGACCATGGGGAATAGCGGCTCCGCAGGAGACAGGGCACAAAAGTAAAAGCTTTAGGATCAGGTGGTGTGCACTGGCTCCTCCCCCTATGACCCTCCTCCAAGCCTCAGTTAGGATACTGTGCCCGGACGAGCGTACACAATAAGGAAGGATTTTGAATCCCGGGTAAGACTCATACCAGCCCCACCAATCACACTGTACAACCTGTGATCTGAACCCAGTTAACAGTATGATAACAGCGGAGCCTCTGAAAAGATGGCTCACAACAATAATAACCCGATTTTTGTACCAATAACTATGTACAAGTATTGCAGACAATCCGCACTTGGGATGGGCGCCCAGCATCCACTACGGACTACGAGAAATAGATTTATCGGTAAGTAAAATCTTATTTTCTCTAACGTCCTAGTGGATGCTGGGGACTCCGTCAGGACCATGGGGATTATACCAAAGCTCCCAAACGGGCGGGAGAGTGCGGATGACTCTGCAGCACCGAATGAGAGAACTCCAGGTCCTCCTCAGTCAGGGTGTGTCCCTGACCAAGTATCAGCTCGGCAAAGTTGTAAAGCCGAGACCCCTCGGGCAGCCGCCCAAGATGAGCCCACCTTCCTTGTGGAATGGGCATTTACATATTTTGGCTGTGGCAGGCTGAATTGTACTACACATCCAACTAGCAATCGTCTGCTTAGAAGCAAGAGCACCCAGTTTGTTGGGTGCATACAGGATAACAGCAAGTCAGTTTTCCTGACTCCAGCCGTCCTGGAAACTATATTTTCAGGGCCCTGACAACATCTAGCAACTTGGAGTCCTCCAAGTCCCTAGTAGCCGCAGGTACCACAATAAGCTGGTTCGGGTGAAACACTAACACCACCTTAGGGAGAAACTGGGGATGAGTCCGCAGCTCTGCCCTGTCCGAATGGACAATCAGATATGGGCTTTTTTGCGACAAACGCCGCCAATTCTGACACTCGCCTGGCCGAGGCCAGGGCCAACAGCATGGTCACTTTCCCTGTGAGATATTTCAAATCCACAGATTTGAGCGGTTTAAACCAATGTGATTTTAGGAATCCCAGAACTACGTTGAGATCCCACAGTGCCACTGGAGGCACAAAAGGGGGTTGTATATGCAGTACTCCCTTGACAAACTTCTGGACTTCAGGAACTGAAGCCAATTCTTTCTGGAAGAAAATCGACAGGGCCGAAATTTGAACCTTAATGGACCCCAATTTGAGGCCCATAGACACTCCTGTTTGCAGGAAACGACCGAGTTGAAATTTCTTCATGGGGCCTTCCTGGCCTCACACCACGCAACATATTTTCGCCACATGTGGTGATAATGTTGTGCGGTCACCTCCTTCCTGGCTTTGACCAGGGTAGGAATGACCTCTTCCGGAATGCCTTTTTCCCTTAGGATCCGGCGTTCAACCGCCATGCCGTCAAACGCAGCCGCGGTAAGTCTTGGAACAGACATGGTACTTGCTGAAGCAAGTCCCTTCTTAGCGGCAGAGGCCATGAGTCCTCTGTGAGCATCTCTTGAAGTTCCGGGTACCAAGTCCTTCTTGGCCAATCCGGAGCCACGAGTATAGTTCTTACTCCTCTACGTCTTATAATTCTCAATACCTTGGGTATGAGAAGCAGAGGAGGGAAGACATACACCGACTGGTACATCCACGGTGTTACCAGAACGTCCACAGCTATTGCCTGAGGGTCTTTTGACCTGGCGCAATACTTGTCCAGTTTTTTGTTCAGGCGGGACGCCATCATGTCCACCTTTGGTCTTTTCCAACGGTTCACAATCATGTGGAAGACTTCCCGATGAAGTCCCCACTCTCCCGGGTGGAGGTCGTGCCTGCTGAGGAAGTCTGCTTCCCAGTTGTCCACTCCCGGAATGAACACTGCTGACAGTGCTATCACATGATTTTCCGCCCAGCGAAAAATCCTTGCAGTTTCTGCCATTGCCCTCCTGCTTCTTGTGCCGCCCTGTCTGTTTACGTGGGTGACTGCCGTGATGTTGTCCCACTGGATCAATACCGGCTGACCTTGAAGCAGAGGTCTTGCTAAGCTTAGAGCATTGTAAATTGCCCTTAGCTCCAGTATATTTATGTGGAGAAAAATCTCCAGACTTGATCACACTCCCTGGAAATTTTTTTTTTTTTTTCCTTGTGTGACTGCTCCCCAGCCTCTCAGGCTGGCCTCCGTGGTCACCAGCATCCAATCCTGAATGCCGAATCTGCGGCCCTCTAGAAGATGAGCACTCTGTAACCACCACAGGAGAGACACCCTTGTCCTTGGAGATAGGGTTATCCGCTGATGCATCTGAAAATGCGATCCGGACCATTTGTCCAGCAGATCCCACTGAAAAGTTCTTGCGTGGAATCTGCCGAATGGAATCGCTTCGTAATAAGCCACCATTTTTACCAGGACTCTTGTGCAATGATGCACTGACACTTTTCCTGGTTTTAGGAGGTTCCTGACTAGCTCGGATAACTCCCTGGCTTTCTCCTCCGGGAGAAACACCTTTTTCTGGACTGTGTCCAGAACCATCCCTAGGAACAGCAGACGTGTCGTCGGAAACGGCTGCGATTTTGGATATTTAGAATCCACCCGTGCTGTCGTAGAACTACTTGAGATAGTGCTACTCCGACTTCCAATTGTTCTCTGGACCTTGCCCTTATCAGGAGATCGTCCAAGTAAGGGATAATTAAGACGCCTTTTCTTTGAAGAAGAATCATCATTTCGGCCATTACTTTGGTAAAGACCCGGGGTGCCGTGGACAATCCAAACGGCAGCGTCTGAAACTGATAGTGACAGTTCCGTACCACGAACCTGAGGTACCCTTGGTGAGAAGGGCAATTTGGGACATGGAGGTAAGCATCCTTGATGTCCAGGGACACCATATAGTCCCCTTCTTCCTGGTTCGCTATCACTGCTCTGAGTGACTCCATCTTGATTTGAACCTTTGTATGTAAGTGTTCAAAGATTTCCCATTTAGAATAGGTCTCACCGAGCCGTCTGGCTTCAGTACCACAATATAGTGTGGAATAATACCCCTTTCCTTGTTGTAGGAGGGGTACTTTGATTATCACCTGCTGGGAATACAGCTTGTGAATTGTTTCCAATACTGCCTCCCTGTCGGAGGAAGACGTTGGTAAAGCAGACATCAGGAGCCTGCGAGGGGGAGACGTCTCGAATTTCCAGTCTGTACCCCTGGGATACTACTTGTAGGATCCAGGGGTCCACTTGCGAGTGAGCCCACTACGTGCTGAAACTCTTGAGACGACCCCCCACCGCACTTGAGTCCGCTTGTACGGCCCCAGCGTCATGCTGAGGACTTGGCAGAAGCTGTGGAGGGCTTCTGTTCCTGGGAATGGGCTGCCTGCTGCAGTCTTCTTCCCTTTCCTCTATCCCTGGGCAGATATGACTGGCCTTTTGCCCGCTTGCCCTTATGGGGACGAAAGGACTGAGGCTGAAAAGACGGTGTCTTTTTCTGCTGAGATGTGATTTGGGGTAAAAAAGGTGGATTTTCCAGCTGTTACCGAGGCCACCAGGTCCGATGGACCGACCCCAAATAACTCCTCCCCTTTATACGGCAATACTTCCATGTGCCGTTTGGAATCTGCATCACCTGACCACTGTCGTGTCCATAAACATCTTCTGGCAGATATGGACATCGCACTTACTCTTGATGCCAGAGTGCAAATATCCCTCTGCGCATCTCGCATATATAGAAATACATCCTTTAAATGCTCTATAGTCAATAAAATACTGTCCCTGTCAAGGGTATCAATATTTTCAGTCAGGGAATCCGACCAAGCCACCCCAGCGCTGCACATCCAGGCTGAGGCGATCGCTGGTCGCAGTATAACACCAGTATGTGTGTATATACCTTTTTAGGATATTTTCCAGCCTCTCAGCTGGCTCCTTGAGGGCGGCCCTATCTGGAGACGGTACCGCCACTTGTTTTGATAAGCGTGTGAGCGCCTTATCCACCCTAAAGGGTGTTTCCCAACGCGCCCTAACTTCTGGCGGGAAAGGGTATACCGCCAATAATTTTCTATCGGGGGAAACCCACGCATCATCACACACTTCATTTAATTTATCTGATTCAGGAAAAACTACAGGTAGTTTTTTCACACCCCACATAATACCCTTCTTGTGGTACTTGTAGTATCAGAAATATGTAACACCTCCTTCATTGCCCTTAACATGTAACGTGTGGCCCTAAAGGAAAATACGTTTGTTTCTTCACCGTCGACACTGGAGTCAGTGTCCGTGTCTGTGTCGACCGACTGAGGTAAATGAGCGTTTTACAGCCCCTGACGGTGTTTGAGACGCCTGGACAGGTACTAATTTGTTTGCCGGCCGTCTCATGTCGTCAACCGACCTTGCAGCGTGTTGACATTATCACGTAATTCCTTAAATAAGCCATCCATTCCGGTGTCGACTCCCTAGAGAGTGACATCACCATTTCAGGCAATTGCTCCGCCTCCTCACCAACATCGTCCTCGTACATGTCGACACACACGTACCGACACACAGCACACACACAGGGAATGCTCTGATAGAGGACAGGACCCCACTAGCCCTTTGGGGAGACAGAGGGAGAGTTTGCCAGCACACACCAAAAACGCTATAATTATACAGGGACAACCTTTATATAAGTGTTTTTCCCTTATAGCATTTTAATATATATACATATCGCCAAATAAGTGCCCCCCCTCTCTGTTTTAACCCTGTTTCTGTAGTGCAGTGCAGGGGAGAGCCTGGGAGCCTTCCCACCAGCATTTCTGTGAGGGAAAATGGCGCTGTGTGCTGAGAATAGGCCCCGCCCCCTTTTCGGCGGGCTTCTTCTCCCGTTTTTCTGAGACCTGGCAGGGGTTAAATACATCCATATAGCCCCCAGGGGCTATATGTGATGTATTTTTAGCCAGAATAAGGTACTATCATTGCTGCCCAGGGCGCCCCCCCCCCAGCGCCCTGCACCCTCAGTGACCGCTGCTATGAAGTGTGCTGACAACAATGGCGCACAGCTGCAGTGCTGTGCGCTACCTTATGAAGACTGAAGAGTCTTCTGCCGCCGTTTCTGGACCTTCACTTTTCGGCATCTGCAAGGGGGGTCGGCGGCGCGGCTCCGGGACGAACCCCAGGGTGAGACCTGTGTTCCGACTCCCTCTGGAGCTAATGGTGTCCAGTAGCCTAAGAAGCCAATCCATCCTGCACGCAGGCGAGTTCACTTCTCTCCCCTAAGTCCCTCGTAGCAGTGAGCCTGTTGCCAGCAGGACTCACTGAAAATAAAAAACCTAACAAACTTTTACTCTAAGCAGCTCTTTAGGAGAGCCACCTAGATTGCACCCTTCTCGGCCGGGCACAAAAATCTAACTTAGGCTTGGAGGAGGGTCATAGGGGGAGGAGCCAGTGCACACCACCTGATCCTAAAGCTTTTACTTTTGTGCCCTGTCTCCTGCGGAGCCGCTATTCCCCATGGTCCTGACGGAGTCCCCAGCATCCACTAGGACGTTAGAGAAACAAAGGTTACTATTCTAACCTTTTTGCGGTACCAAAACCGGATGGTTCGGTCAGGCCCATTCTGAACATAAAATCGCTAAATCCCTTTCTGAAGGAGTTCAAGTTCAAAATTGAGTCTCTAAGGGCGGTGATATCAGGTCTGGAAGAGGGGGAATTCCTTGTATCCCTGGATATCAAGGATGCGTACCTCCACATTTCGAGTTGGCTGCCGCATCAGGCTTATCTCCGATTCGTACTGTTGGACTGTCACTATCAGTTCCAAGCTCTGCCATTTGGCTTCTCCACAGCAGCGAGGATATTCACCAAGGTGATGGCGGAAATGATTGTTCTACTCCGCAGACAGGGGGTGAACATAATTCCATATCTGGACGATCTGCTGATAAAGGCATTGTCCAAAGAGAAGCTGTTACAGTCCGTAGTTCTCACGACCCACCTGCTCAGGGAACACTGTTGCATCCTGAATCTTCCAAAATCAAATTTGGAACCAACCAGGAGGTTGTCCTTTCTGGGAATGATCCTCGACACGGAAGGGCAGAGGGTGTTTCTTCCAGAGGAAAAAGCGTTGGTGATACAAACAATAGTCCAGGAGGTTCTGAAGCCAGCCCGGATGTCAGTTCATCAGTGCATTCGCCTTCTGGGAAAGATGGTGGCCTCTTACGAGGCTCTACAGGTACGGGAGGTTTCATGCTCTGTTAGTGGTCGGGATCCCATCTACATATGCACCAAAGGCCAGGATTTCACTCCTCTGGTGGTTGCATCTACTTCACCTTGTGGAGGGCCACAGGTTCTGGATCCTTCTAACCACGGATGCAAGTCTCCGGGGCTGGGGCACAGTCACTCAAGGGGAGACCTTCCAAGGAAGGTGGTCAAGTCTGGAAGCAGGCCTGCCGATAAACCTTCTAGAACTAAGAGCCGTCTACAACGGTTTTCTCTAAGTGGCCCATCTTCTGAGAAATCGGGCCATTCAAGTGCAGTCGGACAATGTAACGAAAGTGGATTACATCAACCGACAGAGCGGAACGAAGAGCAGAGCTGCAATGTCAGGGGTAACAAGAATCATCCTCTGGGCAGAAAAACACACATAGGCACTGTCCGCAATCTTCATTCCGGGAGTAGACAACTGGGAAGTGGATTTCCTCAGCAGTCACAGTCTCCATCCGGAGCTGTTCAAGGAGGTAACAGATCTTTGGGGTGTACCTCAAATTGACATGATGGCCTCTCGTTTCAACAAGAAGCTTCGGCGATATTGTTCCAGGTCGAGGTACCCGCATGCAGTGGCGGTGGATGCCCAAGTGAGACTCTGTGGGTTTTCCAGTCGGTGTACGTGTTTCCACCACTCCCACTCATTCCAAGAGTGCGAAAGCTCATAAGGAGAATAAGGGTTCAAGCGATCCTCATTGCTCCAGACTGGCCAAGAAGGTCTTGGTATGTGGATCTTCTGCTAGAAGAGCCGAGGCCTCTTCAGGAGGACCTGCTACAGCAGGGGCCGTTCGCCTATCAAGACTTGCTGCAGCTACGTTTGACGGCATGGAGGTTGAACGCCAGATACTAGCTCGGCAGGGCATTCCGAACAAGGTTATTCCTACCCTAATACAGGCTAGGAAAGGAGTAACGTCTAAACATTACCATCGTATTTGGAAAAAATATGTATCTTGGTGTGAGTCCAAGAAGTTTCTTACAGTGGAGTTTCAACTGGGACGGTTTCTCCTCTTCCTGCAAGCAGGTATCGATATGGGCCTGAGGTTGGGATCCATAAAGGTCTAGATTTCATCCCTATCCATTTTCTTCCAGAAACAGTTGGCTGCCCTCCCTGAGGTTGACTTTTTTTGAAGGGAGTTCTGCACATCCAGCCTCCCTTTGTGCCACATACGGCACCCTGGGATCTTAACGTGGTGTTGCAGTTCCTCCAGTCGGACTGGTTTGAACCTCTACTGGAGGTTGATGTCAAGTTTCTCACATGGAAGGCTGTCACTTTGTTGGCCTTAGCTTCTGCTAGACGTGTGTTGGGGGCTTTGTCCTGTAAGGGCCCCTACTTGATCTTCCATGAAGATAGAGCTGAGCTCTGGCCATGTCAGCAGTTTCTTTCGAAATGTTGTCGGCATTCCATATCAACCAACCTACTGTGGTGCCACTTGCAACTGACTCCTCAATTTCATCAAAGTCCTTAGATTTTTAGAGCCCTCACAACATCTATGTGAGGAGGACTGCTCGTCATAGAAAATCAGACTCGCTGTTTGTCCTGTATGATCCCAAGAAAATGGGGTGTCCTGCTTCTAAGCAGATGATCTCTCGCTGGATCAGCTTCACTATCCAGCATGCGTATTCTACAGCGGGATTGCCGTGTCCTACGTCTGTTAAGGCCCACTCTACTCGTAAGGTGGGGTCTTCCTGGGCGGCTGCCCGGGGTGTATCGGTGTTACAACTTTACCGAGCAAACGTGTTCGACCCAGACCAAGTTGCTGCTAAGTTCTACACGTTTGATACTTTGTCCTCTGAGGACCTGAAGTTTGGTCTACCTGTTCTGCAGGAACCTCCGCGCTCTCCCTCCCGTTCTGGGAGCTTTGGTACATCCCCATGGTACTAGTGTGGACCCCAGCATCTTCTAGGATGTAAGAGAAAATAGGATTTTGGTTACCTACCGGTAAATCCTTTTCTCGTAGGTCGTAGAGGATGCTGGGTGCCCGCCCAGCGCTTCGTTTTCCTGCTATCGTTATTTGGTTCAGTACAACTTCGTTTTAGTTGAGTACTGCGTTATTACTTGGTAAGTAATGTTTTATCGGTTGATGAATTTCATGCTGGTTAGCTTGATGTGCCTTGTATGTGTGAGCTTGTCTGAATCTCGCCACTATCTGTGTTAAATCCTTCTCTCGAAGATGTCCGTCTCCTCGGGCACAGTTTCTAGACTGAGTCTGGTAGGAGAGGCATAGAGGGAGGAGCAAGCCCACACTCAAACTCTTAAAGTGCCAATGGCTCCTGGTGGACCAGTCTATAACCCATAGTACTAATGTGGACCCCAGCATCCTCTACGGACTACAAGAAAAGGATTTACCGGTAGGTACCAAAATCCTATTTTTAATCAGCAGAGTCTGCTTGTGCGTCCTATTGGCATAGTGATGCGAGTATGATGCATTTTGTGGGGGAAAAAGACACCCAATGCCAACGGAGTTGCACGGGACCTGCCCGCTCACTCCAGACATCTCCCGCTGCATGGCTTATTGAGGCAAGATGTATGAGGACACATCTGTTCATTGCTCTCTCCACTCTACTTACTTAGTAAGATACAAATGTGTTGCTTGTTTTGTAGTTCACCCCACACTCCTACAATTGGGTTCCAGAAAGAATGTCAACAGGGGCTGAAGGTGGACAAGAGTCTGCTTTGAAACAGGACACCCAATCTTATTGGGATCATAAAGAACAAACAGCAAGTCTGTCTTTCTGTGACTAGCAGTTCTTTTCACATACACCTTCAAAGCCCTCAAAACATCCAAAGACTTTGAAGAGGTGTTGGTGAAACCAGAACCACAATAGGGTGGTTGATGTGAAACGCAGACACCACCTCAGGAAGAAATTGCTGATGAGTTCTGAGTTAAGCTCTGTCCTCATGGAACATTAAATAGGGACTTCTGTGAGACAAAGCTCCCAGCTCCGACAAGCCAGGGCCAACAGTGTGACGGTCTTCCACGTAAGATATTTTACGTCCACCTCCTGTAACGGCTCAAACCAGTCCGATTGGAGGAACTGCAGCACCACATCGAGATCCCATGGTGCCGTGGGAGGCACAAAGGGAGGTTGGATGTGTCAAACACCTTTCAAGAACGGCTGGACCTCAGGGGAGAGAAGCTAATTGTTTCTGAAAGAAAATGGACAAGGCCGAAATCTGGACTTTTATGGAGCCCGGACCTAGGCCCACATCCACTCCAGCTTGTAGAAAAAACAGGAAACGTCCTAGATGGAATTCCACCGCAGAAAATTTTCTGCTCTCAAACCAAGAGACATATCTTCCAAATACGATGGTAATGCTTAGACGTTACCCCTTTCCTGGCTTGGATCATAGTCGGGATAACCTTGTTAGGGATCCCTCTCCTGGCTAGAATCTGCCGTTCAACTTCCATGCCGTCAAACGTAGCCGCGGTAAGTCCTGATAGACGAACGAGCCCTATTGTAGAAGATCCTCGCGAAGAGGTAGAGGCCACGGATCTTCGAGGAGCATCTCCAGAAGGTCCGCGTACCAGGCCCTTCTTGACCAGTCCGGAGCAATTAGAATTGCTTGAACCTTTTCCCTTTTTTATTCTTGGGATCAGAGGAAGTGGAGGAAACACGTACACCACCTGATAGACCCAAGGAGTCGTGAGGGTGTCAACTGCCACCGCATGTGGGTCTCTCGACCTGGAACAATACCGCTTGAGCTTCTTGTTGAGACAAGAGACCATCATGTCGATCTGTGAATATCCCTATCGACTTGTCAAGCACCTGAACACTTCCAGGTGAAGGCTCCACTCCCCCAAGTGCAGGTCGTGTCTGCTGAGGAAGTCTGCTTCCCAGTTGTCTACTCCCAGAATGAAGACCGCTGCCAACACCACAGCGTTTCTCTCTGCCCAGAGGAGAATTCTCGATACTGCTGACATTGCTGCTCTGCTTTTCGTTACACCCTTTCGGTTTATGTACGTTACTACCGTCACATTGTCTGACTGAACCTGAATGGCCCAATCTTGAAAAAGATGTGAGGACTGCAGAAGGGCGTTGTATATGGCTCTGAGTTCCAGAATGTTGATTTGAAGGATGACTTCCTGACCTGACCATCTTCCTTGAAACTGCACCCCCTGAGTGACTGCTCCCCAACCTCTGAGGCTTGCGTCTGTGATTAGCAGAATCCAGTTCTGAATTCCGAACCTTCGACGAGGTGAGTAGTCTAGCCATCACAGAAGAGAGATCCTGGCTTTTGGCGACAGACTGATCCTCTGGTGCATGTGAAGATGCGATCCAGACCATTTGTCCAACAGATCGAGCTGGAAAGGTTTTGCGTGAAACCTTCCGTATTGAAGAGCCTTGTAAGAGGCCATTTTCCCCAGAAGGTGAATGCACAGATATCAGGGTTAGCATCATGACATCCCAAACAATTGACTGGATTACTAATGCTTTTTCCAACGGAAGGAACACCTTCTGCGACTCCAGGAATGGAAGCCACGTGTTTGCTCTAGGTGAGATTTCAGAAGGTTCAGAATCCACCCATGATCCTGGAGGAGTTTGGTTGAGAGAGCAATGCTGTCCAGCAACCTTTCCCTGGACGGTGCTTTTATCAAGATATCGTCCAGGTACGGAATTATGTTCACTCCCTGTTTGCGGAGTAGAAACATCATCTCTGCCATCACCTTGGTGAACACCCTCGGGCCTGGAACTGGTAGTGACAGTCCTGCAGTGCAAACCGTAGATAAGCCTGATGAGGCGGCCAGATCGGAATATGAAGGTACGCATCCTTGATATCCAGAGATACTAGGAATTCCCCCTCCTCCAGACCTGAGATCACCACTCTCAGAGACTCCATCTTGAATTTCAACACTCTTAAGTACGGGTTCAACAATTTGAGGCTCAAAATTAGTCTTACCAAACCGTCCGCTTTCGGCACTACAAACAAATTGGAATAGTACCCCTTGTTTAACTGATGAGGTGGAATTTCCTGGATTTGTGCATAAATTGGTTATAAAATGTCTACTGATCTTCATGTAAGTCACAACAATAGACAAACACAGTCTGCTGAAACTAATACCACACAAACAATATGTTCTCATGTTTTTATTGAACACACCATGTAAACATTAACAGTGCAGGGTGGACAAAGTATGTGAACCCCTAGGCTAATGACTTCTCCAAGAGCTAATTTGATTCAGGAGTCAGCCAACCTGGAGTCCAATCAATGAGACGAGATTGGAGGTGTTGGTTAAAGCTGCCCTGGCCTATAAAAAACACACACAATTCTCAAGAAGCATTGCCTGATGTGAACCATGCCTCGCAGAAAAGAGCTCTCAGAAGACCTACGATTAAGAATTGTTGATTTGCATAAAGCTGTAAAGGGTTACAAAAGTATCTCTAAAAGCCTTGATGTTCATCTGTCCACAGTAAGACAAATTGTCTATAAATGGAGAAAGTTCAGCACTGTTGCTACTTTCCCTAGGCAAGGGTGTCCGCTAAAAGGACTGCAAGAGCACAGCGCAGAATGCTCAGTAAGGTGAAGAAGAATCCTAGAGTGTCAGCTAAAGACTTACAGAAATCTCTGGCACATGCTAACATCTCTGTTGACGAATCTACCATACACTGAACAAAATTGGAGTTCATGGGAGGATACAACGGAGGAAGCCACCGCTGTCCAAAGAAAACATTGCTGCACGTTTGAAGTTTGCAAAAGAGCACCTGAATGTTGCACAGCACTACTGGCAAAATATTCTGTGGGCAGATGAATCCAAAGTTCAGTTGTTTGGAAGGAACACACAGCACTGTGTGTGGAGGAAAAAAAAAGGCACAGCACACCAACATCAAAACCTCATCCCAACTGTGAAGTATGGTAGAGGGGGCATCATGGTATGGGGCTGCCTCAGGACCTGGACAGATTGCCATCATCGACGGAAAAATGAATTTCCAAGTTTATCAAGACATTTTGCAGGAGAACTTTAGGCCGTCTGTCCACCAATTGTAGCTCAACAGAAGATGGGTGATGCAACAGGACAACGACCCAAAGCACAGAAGTAGATCAACAACAGAATGGCTTCAACAGAAGAAAATACTCCGTCTTGACCTCAGCCCGATTGAGATGCTGTGGCATGACCTCAAGATAGCGATTCACACCAGACAACCAAAGAATATTGCTGAACTGAAACAGTTTTTGAAAGAGGAGTGGTCCAAAATTCCCCCTGACCGTTGTGCAGGTCTGATATGCAACTATAGGAACAGTTTGGTTGAGGTTATTGCTGCCAAAGAAGGGTCAACCAGTTATTAAATCCAAGGGTCCACCTTGCACTGTGAATGTTTACATGGTATGTTCAATAAAAACATGAGAACATATAATTGTTTGTGTGGTATTAGTTTCAGCAGACTGTGTTTGTCTATTGTTGTGACTTAGATGAAGATCAGAACACATTTTTTGACCAATTTATGCACAAATCCAGGAAATTCCAAAGGGTTCACATACTTTTTCTTGCACCTGTATACTTGGCTCTTGTGAAACTAGCAAGTCTGATTTGAATTATCTGTGAGGTGGAAGCTCTTGAAACTCCAGTCTGTAGCCCTGGGAAATAAGATCTATGACCCAGGGATCCTGTCAAGAACTTGACCAGATCTGACTGAAGGATTGTAGTCGGCCTCCCACCTGACAGCCTTCCAGGCATTGTGGTCCACCGTCATGCTGAAGTCTTTGAGGAAGTAGAGCCTGAGCTCTGTTCCTGAGCACCTGCAGTTGCTGGTTTGCGTGGTTTACGTAGAAGCATCTCTGGATTTGCCCTTGAACTTGGCTGTCCAAAAGGACTGTAACTTAGAAGCTTAATAAGTCTTCTTGGTTGAGAGGGCTGCAGAAGGAAGATACGTAGACTTGCCCGCAGTAGCTGTGGAGATCCATTTGTCTAATTCATTTCCAAACAAGGCCTCTGCTGTGAATGGTAGGCCTTCCACGCCTTTCCTGGAATCCGCGTCAGCAGTCTTCTGGCGTAGCCACAAGCCCCTGTGTGCAGACACTGCCATAGTACGTGCGTTAAGCACGCCTATTTCCTTTATGGCCATAAAGTTTCGCAGAGTCCTTTATATGCTGCAGGAGTAAGACAACATCCCCCCCTAGATCAGGAATCTAACCCCTCAATTAGGTTACCTGACCATTTTGTAATGGCTTTAGTGATACACGCACATGCAATAATGGGTCTTTGTACACAGCTGCTGGGGTGGCCCAATGATTTGAGTGTAGTCTCAATTTTATGATCAGCCGTGTCTTTTAGGGAGGCTGCACCAGGAACAGGCAATACAATTTTACGTGACCGCCTAGAGACTGATGCGTCCACTCTCGGATTTTCCCATTTTTTCCTATCCTCCAGAGGAAAAGATGAGCGCAACCCATTTTAGGGATCTGAAATTTCTTATCAGGATTACCTCATGGTTTTTCAAACAGGGTATTCAATTCCTTAGATGCAGGAAAAGTGACTGAGGATTTCTTTTTTACATTAAAATAAGATTCCTCACACTCCTCTGACACCGTATCGGGAATATGCAATACATCTCTGATAGCCTCTTTAAGAGCCTCTATTCCCAGTGAGAGAAAATAAGAATTTACTCACCTGTAATTCTATTTCTCATAGTCCGTAGTGGATGCTGGGAACTCCATAAGGACCATGGGGGATAGACTGGCTCCGCAGGAGACTGGGCACTCTAAAAGAAAGATTAGGTACTATCTGGTGTGCACTGGCTCCTCCCTCTATGCCCCTCCTCCAGACCTCAGTTAAGGAAACTGTGCCCGGAAGAGCTGACAGAACAAGGAAAGGATTTGGAATCCAGGGTAAGACTCATACCAGCCACACTGTACAACTTGTGATAACCATACCCAGTTAACAGTATGAACAACTGAGCCTCAGTAACAGATGGCTCATAACAATAACTATATACATGTATTGCAGAGAGTCCGCACTTGGGATGGGCGCCCAGCATCCACTACGGACTACGAGAAATAGAATTACCGGTGAGTAAATTCTTATTTTCTCTGACGTCCTAGTGGATGGTGGGAACTCCGTAAGGACCATGGGGATTATACCAAAGCTCCCAAACGGGCGGGAGAGTGCGGATGACTCTGCAGCACCGAATGAGCAAAGGCAAGGTCCTCCTCAGCCAAGGTATCAAACTTGTAGAACTTAGCAAATGTGTTTGAACCCGACCAAGTAGCAGCTCGGCAAAGCTGTAAAGCCGAGACCCCTCGGGCAGCCGCCCAAGAAGAGCCCACCTTCCTTGCGGAATGGGCTATTACTGATTTAGGATGCGGTAACCCTGCCGCAGAATGAGCTTGCTGAATCGTGTTACAGATCCAGCGCGCAATAGTTTGCTTTGAAGCCGGAGCACCCAGTTTGTTGGGTGCATGCAGGATAAACAGCGAGTCAGTTTTCCTGACTCCAGCCGTCCTGGCTACATAGATTTTCAAAGCCCTGACTACATCAAGTAACCTGGAGTCCTCCAAGTCCCGAGTAGCCACAGGCACCACAATAGGCTGATACCACCTTAGGGAGAAATTGGGGACAAGTCCTCAACTCTGCCCTGTCCATATGAAAGATCAGATATGGGCTTTTACATGACAAAACCGCCAATTCTGACACACACCTAGCTGAAGCTAAGGCCAACAGCATGACCACCTTCCATGTGAGATACTTTAGCTCCACGGTCTTAAGTGGCTCAAACCAGTGTGATTTCAGGAAATCCAACACAACGTTAAGATCCCAAGGTGCCACTGGAGGCACAAAAGGGGGCTGAATATGCAGCACTCCCTTAACAAACGTCTGAACTTCAGGCAGTGAAGCCAGTTCTTTTTGAAAGAAAATAGATAGGGCCGAAATCTGGACCTTTATGGACCCCAATTTTAGGCCCATAGTCACCTCTGACTGTAGGAAGTGCAGAAATCGACCCAGCTGGAATTCCTCTGTTGGGGCCTTCTTGGCCTCACACCGAGCAACATATTTCCGCCATATGCGGTGATAATGCGTTGCTGTCACATCCTTCCTAGCTTTTATCAGCGTAGGAATAGCTTCATCCGGAATGCCCTTTTCCGTTAGGATCCGGCGTTCAACTGCCATGCCGTCAAACGCAGCCGCGGTAAGTCTTGGAACAGACAGGGCCCCTGCTGTAACAGGTCCTGTCTGAGAGGCAGAGGCCATGGGTCCTCTGAGATCATTTCTTGTAGTTCTGGGTACCAAGTTCTTCTTGGCCAATCCGGAACGATGAGTATAGTTCTTACTCCTCTCTTACTTACTATCCTCAGTACCTTGGGTATGAGAGGAAGAGGAGGGAACACATAAACCGACTGGTACACCCACGGTGTCACTAGTGCATCCACAGCTATCGCCTGAGGGTCCCGTGACCTGGCGCAATATTTTTTTAGCTTTTTGTTGAGGCGGGACGCCATCATGTCCACCTGTGGCAGTTCCCAACGATTTACAATCTGTGTGAAGACTTCTTGATGAAGTCCCCACTCTCCCAGGTGGAGGTCGTGCCTGCTGAGGAAGTCTGCTTCCCAGTTGTCCACTCCCGGAATGAACACTGCTGCCAGTGCTAGCACGTGATTCTCCGCCCATCGAAGAATCCTTGTGGCTTCTGCCATTGCCATCCTGCTTCTTGTGCCGCCCTGGCGGTTTACATGGGTGACCGCCGTGGTGTTGTCTGACTGAATCAGTACTGATTGGTTTTGAAGCAGGGGCTCTGCTTGAATCAGGGCGTTGTAGATGGCCCTTAGTTCCAGTATATTTATGTGTAGAGAAGTCTCCAGACTTGACCACTGTCCTGGGAACTTTCTTCCCTGAGTGACTGCCCCCCATCCTCCGTGCCTTGCATCCGTGGTCACCAGGACCCAGTCCTGTATCCCGAACCTGCGTCCCTCGAGAAGATGAGCACTCTGCAGCCACCACAGCAGAGACACCCTGGCCCTTGGGGACAGGGTGATCAACCGGTGCATCTGAAGATGCGATCCGGACCATTTGTCCAACAGATCCCACTGAAAGATCCTTGCATGGAACCTGCCGAAGGGAATTGCTTCGTAAGAAGCCACCATCTTTCCCAGGACTCGCGTGCAGTGATGCACCGACACCTGTTTTGGTTTCAGGAGGTCCCTGACCAGAGATGACAATTCCTGGGCCTTCTCCTCCGGGAGAAACACCTTCTTCTGTTCTGTGTCCAGAATCATTCCCAGGAAAAGCAGACGCGTCGTAGGAATCAGCTGCGACTTTGGGATATTCAGAATCCAGCCGTGCTGTTGCAACACTTCCTGAGAGAGTGCTACGCTGACCAACAACTGCTCTTTGGACCTCGCCTTTATGAGGAGATTGTCCAAGTACGGGATAATTATAACTCCCTTTCTTCGAAGGAGTATCATCATTTCGGCCATTACCTTGGTAAATATTCTCGGAGCGTGGAGAGACCAAACGGCAACGTCTGGAATTGGTAATGACAGTTCTGTACCACAAACCTGAGGTACTTCTGGTGAGGTGGGTAAACGGGGACATGCAAGTAAGCATCCTTGATGTCCAGCGACACCATAAAATCCCCCTCTTCCAGGCTTGCAATAACCGTCCTGAGCGATTCCATTTTGAACTTGAACTTCTTTATATAAGTGTTCAAGGATTTTAAATTTAGAATGGGTCTCACCGAACCGTCCGGTTTCGGTACCACAAACATTGTGGAATAGTAACCCCTTCCCTGATGAAGGAGGGGGACCTTGATTATCACCTGCTGGAGGTACAGCTTGTGAATTGCCGCCAGTACTATCTCCCTTTCCCTGGGAGGAGCTGGCAAGGCTGATTTGAGGTAACGGCGAGGGGGAGTCGCCTCAAACTCCAGCTTGTATCCCTGAGATACAATTTGTGCAGCCCAGAGATCCACTTGTGAGCGAACCCACTGGTTGCTGAAGTTTCGGAGACGCGCCCCCACCGCACCTGGCTCCGCCAGTGGAGCCCCAACGTCATGCGGTGGACTTAGTGGAAGCAGGGGAGGATTTTTGTTCCTGGGAACTGGCTGCCTGGTGCAGCTTCTTTCCTCTACCCCTGCCTCTGGCTAGAAAGGATGCGCCTCTGACCCGATTGCCTTTCTGAGGCCGAAAGGACTGCATTTGATAATACGGTGCTTTCTTAGGCTGTGAGGGAACCTGAGGTAAAAAAGTCGACTTCCCAGCTGTTGCTGTGGATACGAGGTCCGAGAGACCATCCCCAAACAATTCCTCACCCTTATAAGGCAAAACCTCCATGTGTTTTTTAGAATCAGCATCACCTGTCCACTGCCGAGTCCATAATACTCTCCTGGCAGAAACGGACATTGCATTAATTCTAGATGCCAGAAGGCAAATGTCCCTCTGGGCATCCCGCATATATAAGACGACGTCTTTTATATGTTCCATGGTTAGCAAAATAGTATCCCTGTCGAAGGAATCAATGTTGTCTGACAGGGTATCAGTCCATGCTGCTGCAGCACTACACATCCAGGCTGAAGCAATAGCAGGTCTCAGTAGAGTACCAGAGTGTGTATACACAGACTTCAGGATAGCTTCCTGCTTTCTATCCGCAGGCTCCTTTAGGGCGGCCGTATCCTGAGACGGCAGTGCCACCCTTTTAGATAAGCGTGTGAGCGCCTTGTCCACCCTAGGGGATGTTTCCCAACGTAACCTATCCGTTGGCGGGAAAGGGTACGCCATCAGTAACCTCTTAGAAATCTCTAGTTTCTTATCAGGGGGAACTCCACGCTTCTTCACACAAATCATTTAATTCATCAGATGGGGGAAAAGTCACTGGCTGCTTATTCTCCCCAAACATAATACCCCTCTTGGTGGTAACCGGGTTAACGTCAGAAATGTGCAATACATCTTTCATTGCAGTAATCATGCATCGGATGGCCTTTGTAGACTGTACATTTGTCTCATCCTCATCTACACTGGAGTCAGACTCCGTGTCGACATCTGTGTCTACCATCTGAGCCAGAGGGCGTTTTAGAGCCCCTGACGGCCTCTGAGTCGCCTGGGCAGGCGCGGGCTGAGACCCCGGCTGTCCCAAGGCTGCTGCGTCATCGAACCTTTTATGTAAGGAGTTGACACTGTCGGTTAAGACCTTCCACATATCCATCCAATCAGGTGTCGGCCCCGTCGGGGGCGACACCACACTAATCTGCCCCTGCTCCGCCTCCACGTAACCCTCCTCAAACATGTCGACACAGCCGTACCGACACACCGCACACACACAGGGAATGCTCTGACTGAGGACAGGACCCCACAAAGTCCTTTGGAGAGACAGAGAGAGAGAGTATGCCAGCACACACCACAGCGCTATATAACACAGGGATGTACACTATAATAAGTGATTTTTCCCAATAGCTGCTTACTTATCTTATTTGCGCCTAAATTTAAGTGCCCCCCCTCTCTTTTTTACCCTTCTTGTATCCAGATACTGCAGGGGAGAGCCTGGGGAGCTGCTTCCAGCGGAGCTGTGAAGGGAAAATGGCGCTGGTGTGCTGAGGAAGAAGGCCCCGCCCCCTCAGCGGCGGGCTTCTGTCCTGCGTTGTGTGACTTAATGGCAGTGGTTTGCACACATATACAGTGCCAGACTGTATTATGTGTATAATTTGTGCCAAAAGGTATTATAATTGCTGCCCCCTGCACCCTACAGTGACCGGTGTGTGTGGTGTGCTGTGGGAGCAATGGCGCACAGCTGCAGTGCTGTGCGCTACCTTAATGAAGACAGGAGTCTTCAGCCGCCGTTTTCGTCGTTCTCTTCTGTCTTCTGGCTCTGCAAGGGGGACGGCGGCGCGGCTCCGGGAACGGACGATCGAGGTCAGGCCCCGTGTCCGAACCCTCTGGAGATAATGGTGTCCAGTAGCCTAAGAAGCACAAGCTAGCTGCAAGCAGGTAGGTTCGCTTCTCTCCCCTCAGTCCCTCGTAGCAGTGAGTCTGTTGCCAGCAGATCTCACTGAAAATAAAAAACCTAACAAATATTTTCTTTTCTAGCAAGCTCAGGAGAGCCCACTAGGTGCATCCAGCTCTGGCCGGGCACAGATTTTAACTGAGGTCTGGAGGAGGGGCATAGAGGGAGGAGCCAGTGCACACCAGATAGTACCTAATCTTTCTTTTAGAGTGCCCAGTCTCCTGCAGAGCCCGTCTATCCCCCATGGTCCTTACGGAGTTCCCAGCATCCACTAGGACGTCAGAGAAATATGCAAACACAATTTGTATGTGTGTATATGTCATATTAAAACGGTACTTCACTAAATATGCCCTTTATTTTCATATAGTAAATATCCCTAAATGATGAAAGTCTAAAATCCATGAGACCTGGGGAGTGAACTGAAGCGCCACTGGGTTTCTTGCTGTAGTTTATCTCTAATTTTCCTGCTATATGCTTGGAAGATTTTAGTGTTACATTTCACAGATACCGTGAGAGTCTTATACCCCTTTTTCCACTAGCTCAAAAAACACGGGTAAATGCACAGGGACGCGCATTTACCCGTGTTTTTTGCAAGTGGAAAAGGGTAAACCCGGATCAAGTGACCCGTGAATCCTACCCGGCTATCTACCTGGGTAGGACACGGGAATGATCCGGGTAGGGTTGTAGTGTAAACGGGAGCCGTGTCGATGCGACACGGCTCCCGTTTACACTGTATGGAAGATCATGTGATCTCCCTGCACCGCCCCTGCCGCGTCACTAGAAGCGTCACCAATCCTGCATATGCCGGGTTGTGACTGCTGATGGGAAAGGGGCCGAGCACGGGTCGCAGCAGGGGGGGAGGCCCGGTGTCAGGCTCCCGGCTGCGACCCGTGCTCGTAGGTGGAAAAGGGGTATTATTTATCACTAATACAGACAGAAGGACCTGGGGCCGGATGTAACGACCTCCGATTTGGCCAGAGGTGCGGGTTCCTGGCCAAAATTACATTTTTTTAAAGCGCCAATCATTTACGAAGCAAAACCGTGCCTTGTAAAGGATTGCTGCTTTAAAAAAAAAATAGGAGTTCGGCCGGGAACCCGCACCTCTGGCCAAATCGGAGGTCATTACATCCGGCCCCTGATCCCGGATATCTGGATCATTACGCCATACGAAGCGGTGTGAATAATTATAAATAAAACGTTTAGGAATACACCTATTACCAGACACAGATACTTATTCTGTGGGTTGGGTATGGGATCCAGACAGGATGCAGATAACCACAACAGCATCCCGCCTGTCAAAACTTCAACACATTTTGGTAATTACTGTAACCCTTACCCTAAAGGGGGGTACTCACGGGAGAGATGTGTGCTGAGCGATCTTAACACAGACCGCTCAGCACACATCTCTCACCCCGCTCAGCACAGCGCGATGTGCTGAGCGAGGGGGAAAGCCGACGGGGGGCCGCTCACTTCACACAACGGTGAAGTGAGCGACCCGCTAGATTGAGCCTGCATGCAGCTCAATCTAGCACCGGCGATAGCGATGCGCGGGGCCGCGCATCGGTATCGCTGGAGGGCATACACACGGCAGATCCGTGCTTAAAATCTAAGCAATCTAGCAAGATTGCTTAGATTTTAAGCACGGATCTCTCCGTGTGTACCCCCCTTTACTCTAATACTCAGCGGCACAATCCTGACTGTCGGGACGCTGGCTACATCCTCATTCTGTGACACACTAGAATGTTCCAACAATCTTATTAAGACTGGATTGTGATTTGGGCTGAGCGACCAACTCTGCTAGGGTAGTATATATGTGCCAGGCTGATGCCAGGATACAGTAGAATGTGCCCCGGACACTTCAGGATATACGGCTATATATTTTTATACAAAATAAATTGTTGACATCAAGTTATTACTAAAGTATTATTGCACTTGCAATATTAAAGGCATTACATGCAGACACGAATACATACGTTCAGGTACTGATCAAGTTCAATTAAATACAAAAATCTGTTCTCTCAAAAACAAGGTCATCTTACCTGCCGCAGACGGATCGTAATAGTACAAGAGCGATGCAGCCGCACACTACCAATCAGAAGTGGCCTCCAGTTGTCGCCAGTATTTTGCACGGGGGTAGAGCACATACCTGGATAATATGCAGCTCAGAGAGGCAATTGGTGTACCATGAGGGTAAAGAGCCACTTTGGCAATGTTTTGAAAGATGGCGACGTAACCATGGGAAACTAAGCTGGGGGATGGGGTCGGTCAGTTTTGTTATAGTGCCACTGGGAGGATTAGAGAGGAGGAGCTTAAAGGAGCGGTGCAACATGGGATAAGAGAAGGATGTGACTTGCTCACCTAGAGAAAATCTATACAGAAAAAAGCAGAGGGCCAAGACCAGTGGAAGGAGAACGTGCAAGTTGTAGATTCAATAAAGCCATGTACAGAAAGAGGTAACATTGCTGCAGGGGGGTCTGCACGACGGGTACAAGTGTCAATTTAGGGGGGAGTCTGGTTAAAGAGCTGAGAAATGCCAGTTGGAGATGGAACACTAGGGTAAAGGGAATGACCACAGTCTCCGGTGGGAGTGAGGATGACGTGAGAAGTTAGAGGAAGCAGTGACAGTACGCCTGTAGGTGACCACGTTGAGATTGAAGAATGACAGTGGGCAGAAGGTGAGGCTGCAAAGATGCCAAGGACTTGAGAGACTGGGGGTGGGATGTACTGTAACAGAGGACAGATGTTGACTCTGAAATGGAGAGGCAAATGCTGAAATGACTTCAGTACAGGTAGTGCAGCTAGAGAACGTAGCAATCAGAATCCAACCACCCTGACACCTGCCATTCCTGTAGTGTGGCTGAGCGAGAGACCTTCATTGAAGTGAGCTGACAGAATCGTGGAACGGGTCACAGATGAGTACAAACTCGAGTACTTTGATGATGGAGCAAACAGCAGGTAAGAAAGGGTTGAGCAGACATGTGACCGGGGCAGAGGTGGTGTGTTGGCAATGTGTGCCAGGGGGGACGGGGAGAGAGGAGGATACATTTCTGTATTAGAGTAAAGTAGTAATACATAGGGACAGAAGAACCTGCCAGTACAGGGCAGGGGGACAGAGATGGCTGTAAATTGGGAGAAAGCTAATCAGGAGTAACAGAAGTACTAAACTGCTTAAACTCAGCCATTTTTAGGTTTGGGGTTTCTTTTTTGTTTACAGGCCATGTTTTCATAATATCCCCAAACCATCTCCAAACCACATTCATTGATTGATTGTCATGCAGTTATCCCCACTGATTGCTGGTCTGTGTCAGATAAAGTATGCATATGTCCCGACATGTAATAGTAAATACAACTTACCCAGGCGTCTTAAAATAATAACGTTTTATTTAAATGCAAAACATACAATCATTTAATAAAGAGTTGTCCTATTGGTAAACCTTGCCCCGGAAAGATGGTGTTGTGTAAGGCATCGATTGCGTGCTCCAACTCCGCTCTGTGGAGTCGATCTGACGCAGCTCCCAGAGTTGGGTGACGCGGTTTCCTCGGAGAGGAACTCTGTCCCTAAGTGAAACACTCCAGTGCCTGAAGAAAACATCCCCTTTGTGCTCAATGAATACATTTTATCGGGGACTAAGACGCCTATACAGCCAAACGTAACATTTTATAGATGCACTAATATACTATAAAATGACTTTACAAATCACCATCTGAAATCATCCATAAAGTGCCACTATGAAATAATATTACGTGTACCCCGGTAATAGGGGAGGAAAAAACGAAACCTTTGATATCGGGGATCTTTACGATGCGAGGGGGAGAGAGGCTGAGAGCCAACATCACAAGCACACCAGTAACACATTACAAAGCCGGAACGCCTGCCTGTTCCTTTGGTCTGTAAAACAAATAGTCCACACAGTACAACCAAAACATCCCACCTGTATAGTACACACCTCACAAGTGGCAGTGTTGCCCTTTTTATCAAGTGTACTGATTGTAACAATACCTCACCAGTGCCTGCGGAACGCCACTCCTGCTAGGCCTGATTAGACATTGCACGTGGATGGCAAGAACTTGCACACAGCTGCTCCCGGTAGCGTGTGAACTGAAGTCTTTATTATAAGGTAGAGTTTTGCCCGTCTGGATCTGTGTCGTTGTTGCCCGGCGTAGGATGATTGGGTAAGATGTCCAGCTCGTCCACTTGAGGGGTAGGGTGCATGACCACCAGCTGGTCCTGCGGAATATCAGCAGCAGCTGCCGCCAAGTTTGTGATGGATTTACTTTTAACACACTGAAAGTCCACGTGTCGGCTTTTGCCCTCTTCCTTCTCCCAAGACATCCTGATGAAGGGTCGCTGCACGTAATTGTAGATGACCTCGGGACGCCCGCCTGGCCTCTTTTTCACTTTCTCCTTGTATGTAGGGTAGCCTAGAAGGGAGAAGTCATGATAAGATATGGCCGCCCGTGTTAACTGAAATCAGCTCTTTCACCAGAGTACACTCCCACCGTCGGTACAACACTATGCTTCATATAGGGAGTAACCAACACGCAGAATTTGCATCTATAAATGTTTACATACATACATAATATACAATCCCAAAGCCAGGCACTTTCTTTTTTTTTTAAATGCAACAGATTTTATTCAATCAGTAAGTGCTTACAATACCATGTTCAGCGACGTTTCGGTCCCGTCCGGACCTTTTTCAAGCTTACAGCAGTAAATAATGTACACAGCTATACAGCTACTAACAGAATCTCCTATTAAAAAATTTGGGATTGTATATTCGATTCATGTGGATCGTTACAGAGTACCCGCTGATGCTGGTATTTGGTGTAAGTGCAGAACTTTGGAGATACAAGATGGGTCCACAGTTATCTTGGCTAGTTTGCTGCGCCTAGGCACAACATGGTTTATTAACATAAACCCTTCATCTATTGTTCTCAGCTGCAATACAATACAGAGAACAATACAGCAGGGGATTAAGTCATTACAGCAGTGGATTAAGTCCGACTGGCCAGTCTCAGTTAATCCTATTAAAGGTCAAGATAAACATGGACCCATCTATGTACTGTATGTCACAGTATACAGACTTAAATACAGTAGTACAGTATATACAGACGCAAACGAACGTGATAAAGCCACGGTATAGTCCATTGACATTAAGAATATGTGAGCGTCCAAGTCCCGCAGACAGATCAACAAATAAAACCAGTAGTGTACACAGACGCAGATGAACGTGTTACAGGTACAGTGTGGTCTATTGATGTTAGGGATGTGTTAGCTTCCATATCCCTTACCCATTACGGCATAATCAAAACCAATGGGCTTATGCATCTGTCAAATCGGCGACGTGCCTGAGTGGTGTAGTGTTTAGCTTCCCATACTTAGAGACCCTGGTTCGATTCCCAAAGTGCGAATACATGTTAATTTTTTACTTACACTTTATTATTTTTTTTATTTTTGTTACTATTGTACTGTACTATACTTTCACACAAGTCTTACATAAAGCAGGGCAAAGCTGCAGGAGCTGGTATTCTATAAAATACACAGCGGCTACGAGGATAATGTTCTATGCACATACACATACATTTCTGTAGCAGGCCAGACTCGATTGAAATGGCTAGCACCCGTGACCCGTGCCTCGTGGTAGCTATCGAGCGAGCGACACCATAGGTTTTGCAAGTTACAGGGCAATGCTTAAGGAGCGTCTGAATACCCTAGCAAAATACACAGGGGCAATAGAGCTAGGCGAGCTTACCACATTACGATACACCGGACTCGATCGTATACCAAGTTGATACAATGTCCAGCGTCCTTGACCGCCCGCCTTGTGGCAGCGCTCGGCTATGGGGCGAGCGACGGCATAGGCTTTGCAGGCTACAGTGCAATGCTGAAGGAGCGTCTGAATACCCTAGCTAAAATACACAGGGGTGATAGGCGAGCTATGCACACTACGATACTGTACCATACCCTCCAACATTTTACACATGAAAACCGGTTCAAATTAGGAGAGGGGGCGTGGCCACGGATAAAAGGGGTGAGGCCACGCTCCTTTTCCTATACTTTCACTGTTAATTTGGAGAGTCAAAAGCCCTTTTTGGCAGGTACAGACCATAAAAAAAAAAAAAGAAGAAGGAAAAAAAAAAAAAAAAAAGGTACTGTGCCTCCAAAAAAGGTACAGTTGGAGGGTACTGTATGCGATACGCCGGACTCGATCGCATAGCAAATTGGCCGCCGCCCGTTATCTACCCCTTGCCCCGTGGAAGCCCTCAGCCGTGGAGCGAGCGACGGCATAGGTTCTGCAGACTACAGGGCAATGCTGAAGGAGTGTCTCAATACCCTAGCTAAAATACACAGGGGCAATGAGGACCCGTAGAGTGCTCAATTAATAAATATAGTATATACAGACGTGTACAGTATGGTCCATTGAAGTCAGGGATACAGTACAGTAAGTGAGCGGCCAAGTCCCCTAGCCATTAGGGCATAATCTAAAACCAATGGCAAGGAATCACTGCTTACTGTACATTTACACATGAGCTTGTGTATCTGTCATGAGGCGTTTTTTTAGTCACGGGGGGGTCCCGGCATTCGAGTAAAGGGGTTCCATGTATTTGGGGGGGGGGGGGTAATACCACGGCCACAGGGACCAGTATAAAAGATTCCCCCGGCTGTGGCATTAGCTCTCTGGCTAGTGGAGCCCAGTGCTGATTTTAAAATACGGGGGACCCCTACTTCTTTTGTCCCTCGTATTTTTGGAACCAGGACCGGACAAAGAGCCCGGTGCTGGTTGTCTAAATACGCGGGAACCCTATGCATTTTTACCCTTGTATTTTAACAACCAGGACTGGCTCAAAGAGGCCGAGGCTGGTTATGCTTAGGAGGGGGGACCCCACACAATTTTAAAACTAATGCAAGCAGCGATTCCTTCCCATTGGTGTTCGTTTATGCCGTTAGGGGACTCGGACACTCCTATTTCAAAACACAGTATTTAGTGCACTGTACATACTTTAAAGTCAATGAGCTACATTATTCCTTTCACACAGTTGCATCTGCATACACAAGCGTTTTAACACGTTCATTTGCGTCTGTATAAACAATTTTTATTTTTATTCTCTCCGTCTGACCATTGGTCATCATCTGTGTGCACAGTATGCAGTACAGGAGTGTACATTAAGATTACAGTAGTCACTGACCATTTGCCAGAGCTTGTACTGTAGATCAATCCTCCGCTATTCGAACTAAAGTACTGGATTAGTGGAGCATTAGCCACCCAGTGGTGGTGATGTGTATTGCATGCTGAGTATCTAGTCGTGTCTCAACGCGCCTGTCCGTGATTAAACTCAGCAACCTACGCTATCGCCTAGGCGCGACTAAACCTCCGTCTAGGTGCAGAAACAGTCAAGATAACGGAGATACAGACACTAGGCCAGACTCCGAGATGGAACGGCGGTCACACTGCGGATTTATTCGCACAATTTGTTGCTGGTAACAGGTGTGTCGCGTCTGCGATCCCGCAAGCAGTTTAATGGCTCCGGTGTCTTACTTCCGACGGCCCAGCTGCATGCTCAGAAGGTCAGTGGACCCGAGACACCTCCAGTTGGAGACAAAACAAATCCCTGCAGCTGCGACATCTGCATATGTCTGCACAGACTGTGAATCAGATCGGTATCACAGCACTTCCCCCACCCCTAAAATGTCGCACTGAGGGACCTGCTCCTGCACTCCCCTAAACAGTCAGTGGCTCTGAGGCTTTCAGCCCACCCAGTCACCAAGTGCTACCGTTATTAGCAGGGTCATATTTTGTGGAAGAACACTTGTTACATTGTATTATTTGTTTGTCCTACTGTAAATGTGTGTGATGCTGCAAATAAAATAGGGATTTTTGTTTACTTACCCTAAAATCTCTTTCTCTGATTCCATCTGGGGGACGCTGCGCCGTTACTTGTGGGTTAGAGGTGTGTGGTTGTGGAGTTTGGCACAGAACTATTAAGAACTGACCCCTCCCCCCTCTAACCCCTCCCTGCCCAGCCAGCACCTCAGTTAACGTTTAGCCAAGCCAAAGGAGATAGACCGAAAAAATTTACTGGTTAAACCAGACAACCATATGGGAGGGATCGCAGCGTCCCCCAGATGGAATCAGAGAAAGAGATTTTGCGGTAAGTAAACAAAAATCCTTATTTCTCTTTCATCCATCTGGGGGACGCTGCGCCGTTACTTGTGGGATTTCCCAAAGCAAGCTAATGAGTGGAGGGAGAAGTAGACGGCATAGCCGTCCGTAAAATTTGACGCCCAACAGAGGCAGTCTCCAAATTGAAAATATGAAAAACGGTAAACCCGTTTTGAAACGTATGCACAGGCGACCAAGTCGCCGCCCTTCATAGCTGCTCAATAGATGCACTCCCGCGAGCAGCCCAAGAAGCTCCAACTCGAATGAGCTGGAATCGATTCAGAAACTGAAATATCAGAAAACTGTTTTTATGGCAAAATCACCCAACGAGCCACTGTGTTGTTGGAAGCCGGCCAATCTCGTTTGGGCGCATCAATTAAAAACTAACAATGCAGCCGTACGACAGACAGGATCCGGACAAGATAAATAAATCCGTAAGGCCCTAAGCATATCTAAGAGAGCCAAATGGGAATCCTCCCTGGAAGGAGAAGGAGTAAACGCTGGAAGGACAATGTCCTAATGTAGATGAAACGCTGACACAACTTTCGTAAGGAAGGAAGGTTTTTGTTAGCAGAACCACCCGGCTATCATGAAACCTCAACAAGGGTGGTCTGCAAGAAAGAGCTGTCCATGCAGATACTCGTCCTGCGGAGGCAATTGTCAATAGGAAGACAACTTTTGAACGTTAGATACCGCAATTTTACAGATTCCAAAGGTTCAAATGGAGAATACTGAAGAGCCGTAAAGACTAAGTTACAGTCCCAGGGAGGAACCAGAGGAACAAAAGGTGGCTGAATCCGAAGAACTCCCTGAAGGAACGTCTGAACTTCTGGAAAGATAGCCAGTCTCTTTTGAAAGAAAGAACCGATAAGTCAGAAACTTGACCCTTCAGTGAAGAAGTCTCAGACCCTTATTGAGACCCTCCTGAAGGAAGTATAACCGACGAGGAATACGAAACAAATCCGGTGTTAAACCACGCTTTTCACACCAATGTAAATACGCCACACTCTGTGGTAACTCTAGAAGTCACCGGTTTTCTAGCCTGAATCATCGTTTACACAACAAGACGAGAAAAAAAATAAGATTTTACATACCGATAAATCTATTTCTCATAGTCCGTAGTGGATGCTGGGGACTCCGTCAGGACCATGGGGAATAGCGGCTCCGCAGGAGACAGGGCACAAAAGCAAGCTTTTAGGATCACATGGTGTGTACTGGCTCCTCCCCATATGACCCTCCTCCAAGCCTCAGTTAGGTACTGTGCCCGGACGAGCGTACACAATAAGGAAGGATCTTGAATCCCGGGTAAGACTCATACCAGCCACACCAATCACACCGTACAACTTGTGATTTGAACCCAGTTAACAGTATGATAACAACGAAGGAGCCTCTGAAAAGATGGCCCACAACAATAATAACCCGATTTTTGTAACAATAATTATGTACAAGTAATGCAGACAATCCGCACTTGGGATGGGCGCCCAGCATCCACTACGGACTATGAGAAATAGATTTATCGGTAAGTAAAATCTTATTTTCTCTAACGTCCTAGTGGATGCTGGGGACTCCGTCAGGACCATGGGGATTATACCAAAGCTCCCAAACGGGCGGGAGAGTGCGGATGACTCTGCAGCACCGAATGAGAGAACTTCAGGTCCTCCTCAGCCAGGGTATCAAATTTGTAGAATTTTACAAACGTGTTCCCCCCTGACCACGTAGCTGCTCGGCAAAGTTGTAAAGCCGAGACCCCTCGGGCAGCCGCCCAAGATGAGCCCACCTTCCTTGTGGAATGGGCATTTACAGATTTTGGCTGTGGCAGGCCTGCCACAGAATGTGCAAGCTGAATTGTACTACAAATCCAACGAGCAATAGTCTGCTTAGAAGCAGGAGCACCCAGCTTTTTGGGTGCATACAATATAAACAGCAAGTCAGACTTTCTGACTCCAGCCGTCCTGGAGATATATATATATATATTTTTTTTTTTTTTTTTTTTTTTTTTTTTTTTTTTTCAGGGCCCTGACAACGTCTAGCAACTTGGAGTCCTCCAAGTCCCTAGTAGCCGCAGGCACCAAAATAGGTTGTTTCAGGTGAAACGCTGACACCACCTTAGGAAGAAACTGGGGACGAGTCCGCAGTTCTGCCCTGTCCGAATGGAAAATCAAATATGGGCTTTTGTAAGACAAAGCCGCCAATTCTAACACTCGCCTGGCCGAGGCCAGGGCCAACAGCATGGTCACTTTCCATGTGAGATATTTCAAATCCACAGATTTGAGCAGTTCAAACCAATATGATTTGAGGAATCCCAACACTACGTTGAGATCCCACGGTGCCACTGGAGGCACAAAAGGGGCTGTATATGCAATACTCCCTTGACAAATGTCTGGACTTCAGGAACTGAAGCCAATTCTTTCTGGAAGAAAATCTACAGGGCCGAAACTTGAACCTTAATGGACCCCAATTTGAGGCTCATAGACACTCCTGTTTGCAGGAAGTGCAGAAATCGACCTAGTTGAAATTTCTTCGTGGGGCCTTCCTGGCCTCACCCACGCAACATATTTTCACCACATGTGGTGATAACGTTGTGCGGTCACCTCCTTCCTGGCTTTGACCAGGGTAGGTATGACCTCTTCCGGAATGCCTTTTCCCTTAGGATCCGGCGTTCAACCGCCATGCCGTCAAACGCAGCCGCGGTAAGTCTTGGAACAGACATGGTACTTGCTGAAGCAAGTCCCTTCTTAGCTCCCGAGGCCATTAGTCCTCTGTGAGCATCTCTTGAAATTCCGGGTACCAAGTCCCTCTTGGCCAATCCGGAGCCACGAGTATAGTTCTTACTCCTCTACGTCTTATAATTCTCAATACCTTGGTTATGAGAAGCAGAGGAGGGAACACATACACCGACTGTTACACCCACGGTGTTACCAGGACATCCACAGCTATCGCCTGAAGGTCTCGTGACCTGGCGCAATACCTGTCCCGTTTTTTGTTCGGGCGGGATGCCATCATGTCCACCTTTGGTCTTTCCCAACGGTTCACAATCATGCGGAAAACTTCCCGATGAAGTTCCCACTCTCCCGGGTGGAGGTCGTGCCTGCTGAGGAAGTCTGCTTCCCAGTCGTCCACTCCCGGAATGAACACTGCTGACAGTGCTATCACATGATTTTCCGCCTAGCGAAAAATCCTTGCAGTTTTACCACTGCCCTCCTGCTTCTTGTGCCGCCCTTTCTGTTTACGTGGGCGACTGCCGTGATGTTATCCCACTGGATCAATACCGGCTGACCTTGAAGCAGAGGTCTTGCTAAGTTTAGAGCATTATAAATTTGCTCTTAGCTCCAGTATATTTATGTGGAGAGAATTCTCCAGACTTGATCACACTCCCTGGAAATTTTTTCCCTGTGTGACTGCTCTCCAGCCTCTCAGGCTGGCCTCCGTGGTCACCAGCACCCAATCCTGAATGCCGAATCTGCGGCCCTCTAGAAGATGAGCACTCTGTAATCACCACAGGAGAGACACCCTTGTCCTTGGATATAGGGTTATCCGCTGATGCATCTGAAGATGCGATCCGGACCATTTGTCCAGCAGATCCCACTGAAGAGTTCTTGCGTGAAATCTGCCGAATGGAATCGCTTCGTAATAAGCCACCATTTTTACCAGGACTCTTGTGCAATGATGCACTGACACTTTTCCTGGTTTTAGGAGGATCCCGATTAGCTCGGATAACTCCCTGGCTTTCTCCTCTGGGAGAAACACCTTTTTCTGGACTGTGTCCAGAATCATCCCTAGGACCAGCAGACGTGTCGTCGGAACAACTGCGGTTTTGGAATATTTAGAATCCACCCGTGTTGTCGTAGAACTACTTGAGATAGTGCTACTCCGACCTCCAACTGTTCTCTGGACCTTGTTCTTATCAGGAAGTCGTCCATTTTCTTTGAAGACGAATCCTCATTTTGGTCATTACCTTGGTAAGGACCCGGGGTGCCTTGGACAATCCAACGGCATCGTCTGAAACTGATAGTGACAGTTTTGTACCACGAACCTGAGGTACCCTCGGTGAGAAAGGCAAATTTTTGGGACATGGGAGGTAAGCATCCCTGATGTCCCGGGACACCATATAGTCCCCTTCTTCCCGGTTCGCTATCACTGCTCTGAGTGACTCCATCTGGATTTGAACTTTTGTAAGTGTTCAAATATTTCAGATTTAGAATAGGTCTCACCTAGCCTTCTGGCTTCAGTACCACCATATAGTGTGGAATAATACCCCTTTCCTTGTTGTAGGAGGGGTACTTTGATTATCACTTGCTGGGAATACAGCTTGTGAATTGTTTTCAATACTGCCTCCCTGTCGGAGGGAGACATTGGTACAGCAGACTACAGGAACCTGCGAGGGGGAAACGTCTCGACATTCCAATCTGTACCCCTTGGATACTACTTGTAGGATCCAGGGGTCCTGTACGGTCCCAGCGTCATGCTGAGAACTTGGTAGAAGCGTTGGAGGGCTTCTGTTCCTGGGAATGGGCTGCCTGCTGCAGTCTTCTTCCCTTTCCTCTATCCCTGGGCAGATATGACTCTTATAGGGACGAAAGGACTGAGGCTGAAAAGACGGTGTCTTTTTCTGCAGAGATGTGACTTAGGGTAAAAAACGGTGGATTTTCCAGCAGTTGCCGTGACCACCAGGTCCCATGGACCGACCCCAAATAACTCCTCCCCTTTATACGGCAATACATCTTTGTGCCGTTTGGAATCTGCATCACCTGACCACTGTCGTGTCCATAAACATCTCCTTGCAGATATGGACATCGCATTTACTCTTGATGCCAGAGTGCAAATATCCCTCTGCGCATCTCGCATATATAGAAATGCATCCTTTAAATGCTCTATAGTCAATAAAATACTGTCCCTGTCAAGGGTATCAATATTTTTAGTCAGGGAATCCGACCAAGCCACCTCAGCTCTGCACATCCAGGCTGAGGCGATCGCTGGTCGCAGTATAACACTAGCATGTGTGTGTATACTTTTTAGGATATTTTTCAGCCTCCTATCAGCTGGCTCCTTAAGTACGGCCCTATCTGTAGATGGTACCGCCACTTGTTCTGATAAGCATGTGAGCGCCTTATCCACCCTAAGGGGTGTTTCCCAACGCGCCCTAACTTCTGGCGGGAAAGGGTATACCGCCAATAATTTTCTATCGGGGGAAACCCACGCATCATCACACACTTCATTTAATTTATCTGATTCAGGAAAAACTACAGGTAGTTTTTTCACATCCCACATAATACCCTTTTTTGTGGTACTTGTAGTATCAGAAATATGTAACACCTCCTTCATTGCCCTTAACGTGTGGCCCTACAGGAAAATACGTTTGTTTCTTCACCATCGACACTGAAATCAGTGTCCGTGTCTGGGTCTGTGTCGACCGACTGAGGTAAATGGGCGTTTTACAGCCCCTGACAGTGTTTGAGACGCCTGGACAGGTACTAATTTGATCGCCGGCCGTCTCATGTCGTCAACCGGCTTGCAGCGTGTTGACATTATCACGTAATTCCATAAATAAGCCATCCATTCCGGTGTCGACTCCCTAGAGAGTGACATCACCATTACAGGCAATTTGCTCCGCCTCCTCACCAACATTTTCCTCATACATGTCGACACACACGTACCGACATACAGCACACACATAGGGAATGCTCTGATAGAGGACAGGACCCACTAGCCCTTTGGGGAGACAGAGGGAGAGTTTGCCAGCACACACCAAAACGCTTTAATTATATAGGGACAACCTTTATATAAGTGTTCCTCCCTTATAGCATTTAATATATATTCATATCGCCAAATCAGTGCCCCCCCTCTCTGTTTTAACCCTGTTTCTGTAGTGCAGTGCAGGGGAGAGCATGGGAGCCTTCCCACCAGCATTTCTGTGAGGGAAAATGGCGCTGTGTGCTGAGGAGAATAGGCCCCGCCCCCTTTTCGGCGGGCTTCTTCTCCGGAGTTTGTGATATCTGTCAGGGGTTAAATACATCCATATAGCCTCAAGGGCTATATGTGATGTATTTTTCGCCATACAGGTATTATACATTGCTGCCCAAGGCGCCCCCCCCCCCGCGCCCTGCACCCTCCGTGACCGCTGTGTGAAGTGTGCTGACAACAATGGCGCACAGCTGCAGTGCTGTGCGCTACCTGATGAAGACTGAAAGTCTTCTGCCGCCTGGTTCCAGACCTCTTCAATCTTCAGCATCTGCAAGGGGGGTCGGCGGCGCGGCTCCGGGACGAACCCCAGGGCGAGACCTGTGTTCCGACTCCCTCTGGAGCTAATGGTGTCCAGTAGCCTAAGAAGCCAATCCATCCTGCACGCAGGTGAGTTCACTTCTCTCCCCTAAGTCCCTCGATGCAGTGAGACTGTTGCCAGCAGGACTCACTGAAAATAAAGAACCTAAAAACTTTTTCTAAGCAACTCTTTAAGAGAGCCACCTAGATTGCACCCTGCTCGGACGGGCACAAAAACCTAACTGAGGCTTGGAGGAGGGTCATAGGGGGAGGAGCCAGTACACACCATGTGATCCTAAAAGCTTGCTTTTGTGCCCTGTCTCCTGCGGAGCCGCTATTCCCCATGGTCCTGACGGACTCCCCAGCATCCACTAGGACGTTAGAGAAACCCTTTCCCCTTAAAATGTTGGGTTCAAGAACCAAACAGTCAAAGCCAGCCGACCCAACCTGGGTGGTGACCTGGTCCTTGAATCAGAAGATCCGGACACAGAGGGAGTCGGAATGGTTCCTCGACGATCATATTGTGACGAAGAATGTACCACTGTCAGCGTGGCCAAGCTGAGGCTACCCAAATGATTGGGATACCTTCTTTCTGAATGCGTTTAAGCAGACGTGGAATCAGTGGAAATGGTGGAAACATATCCCAGTTGAAAGTGCCACGGTGCTGTCAGTGCATCGATTAGAATTGCTTGAGCGACCCGTAGAGAGGAAGATTATTATTGAGGCGAGACGCCATCAGATCTACATCGGGCAACCCCCACCGGGCTACTAGAGTCAGAAACACCTCCTGGTGAAACTCCCACTCTCCCGGATGCATCGTGTGACGACTTAAGAAATCCGCTTCCCAGTTCTCGATTCCTGGAATATGAATCGCGAATATGGCCAGGAACCAATGTTCCGCCCATGTGAGAGTCTGAGCGACTTCTTTCATTGCGGATAAGCTTCGAGTACCTCCTTCCTTGTTTATGTAAGCAACTGCCGAGGCGCTGTCGGACTGAATCCGCACTGGATGACCCTGAACCATGGTTTGAAACCGAAGTAGTGCATACCGGATTGTCCTTAACTCCAAGATGCTGATCTGCAACTTTAACTCTTGACTGGTCCAGAGTCCCTGAAAGTGATGAGTCTGAAACACCGCCCCCCAACCTCTGAGGCCGGTGTTTGTGGTGACCATCACCCAAGACCAAATTGTGAACGGAACTACTTTGGTCAAATTGGATCTGTGAAACCTCCAGCGAAGCGACTGACGAGTCTGTACAGACACGCGGGCCAACAGTAATTCGAGATGAGGCCCTGTCCGAGTCCAACAGTTGAGAATCTGAGCCTGAAAAGGGTCGAGTATGAAACGTGGCACATGGAACTGCCTTGAAGGTTGCCACCATCTTGTCTCACTTGCATGCATCGGAGAACCGAAACCACCGGTAAATGTAGCCGTGTTCGAATTCTGGACTGTATGTCCTGAATCTTGTCCTGAGGAAGAACCACTTTTCTGGTTGTGTCGAATAAAAGTCCCAGAAACATCATCTTCCGTGAAGGAAGCAAAGACGACTTCAGACAATATATTATTCATCCGAATGACCGCAGAGCGAGACGCAAGTTCTGATGAAGAATCAACCCTGCCTTGATCAAGAGATTACCCAAATACAGAATAAATAAGAATTTACTTACCGATAATTCTATTTCTCGGAGTCCGTAGTGGATGCTGGGGTTCCTGAAAGGACCATGGGGAATAGCGGCTCCGCAGGAGACAGGGCACAAAAGTAAAGCTTTTACAGGTCAGGTGGTGTGTACTGGCTCCTCCCCCTATGACCCTCCTCCAGACTCCAGTTAGGTACTGTGCCCGGACGAGCGTACACAATAAGGGAGGATTTTGAATCCCGGGTAAGACTCATACCAGCCACACCAATCACACCGTACAACTTGTGATCTAAACCCAGTTAACAGTATGATAACAGAGGAGCCTCTGAAAGATGGCTTCCTAAACAATAACCCGAATTAGTTAACAATAACTATGTACAAGTATTGCAGATAATCCGCACTTGGGATGGGCGCCCAGCATCCACTACGGACTCCGAGAAATAGAATTATCGGTAAGTAAATTCTTATTTTCTCTATCGTCCTAAGTGGATGCTGGGGTTCCTGAAAGGACCATGGGGATTATACCAAAGCTCCCAAACGGGCGGGAGAGTGCGGATGACTCTGCAGCACCGAATGAGAGAACTCCAGGTCCTCCTTTGCCAGGGTATCAATTTTGTAAAAATTTACAAACGTGTTCTCCCCTGACCACGTAGCTGCTCGGCAGAGTTGTAATGCCGAGACCCCTCGGGCAGCCGCCCAAGATGAGCCCACCTTCCTTGCGGAATGGGCCTTAACAGATTTAGGCTGTGGCAGGCCTGCCACAGAATGTGCAAGTTGAATTTTGTTACAAATCCAACGAGCAATCGACTGCTTAGAAGCAGGTGCACCCAACTTGTTGGGTGCATACAGTATAAACAGCGAGTCAGATTTTCTGACTCCAGCCGTCCTTTAAATGTATATTTTTAAGGCTCTGACAACGTCCAACAACTTGGAGTCCTTCAAGTCGTCTGTAGCCGCAGGCACTACAATAGGCTGGTTCAGGTGAAACGCTGATACCACCTTAGGGAGAAAATGCGGACGCGTCCGCAGCTCTGCCCTACGTCGAATGGAAAATTAAATAAGGGCTTTTATAAAACAAAGCCGCCAGTTCAGATACTCTCCCGGCCGAAGCCAGGGCCAGTAACATAGTCACTTTCCATGTGAGATATTTCAAATCCACATTCTTTAGTGGTTCAAACCAATTGGATTTGAGGAAATCTAAAACTACATTTAGATCCCACGGTGCCACCTTAGGCACCACAGGAGGCTGTATATGCAGTACTCCTTTGATAAAATCTGGACCTCAGGGACTGAGGCCAATTCTTTTTGGAAGAATATTGATAGGGCCGAAATTTGAACCTTAATAGATCCCAATTTGAGACCCATAGACAATCCTGATTGCAGGAAATGTAGGAAAACGACCCAGTTGAAATTCCTCCATCGGAGCACTCCGCTGCTCGCACCACGCAACATATTTTCGCCAAATACGGCGATAATGCTTTGCGGTGACTTCCTTCCTTGCCTTTATCAAGGTAGGAATGACTTCTTCTGGAATGCCTTTTCCTTTTAGGATCTGGCATTCAAACGCCATGCCGTCAAACGCAGCCGCGGTAAGTCTTAAAAAAGACAAGGACCCTGCTGAAGCAGGTCCCTTCTCAGAAGTAGAGGCCACGGATCGTCCGTGACCATCTCTTGAAGTTCCGGGTACCAAGTCCTTCTTGGCCAATCCGGAGCCACTAGTCTTACTCCTCTTTGCCGTATAATCCTCAATACCTTTGGTATGAGAGGCAGAGGAGGAAACACATATACCGACTGGTACACCCAAGGTGTTACCAGCGCGTCCACAGCTATTGCCTGCGGATCTCTTGACCTGGCGCAATACCTGTCCAGTGTTTTGTTGAGGCGAGACGCCATCATGTCCACCATTGGTTTTACCCAACGGTTTAATAGCATGTGGAAAACTTCTGGATGAAGTCCCCACTCTCCCGGGTGAAAGTCGTGTCTGCTGAGGAAGTCTGCTTCCCAGTTGTCCACGCCCGGGATGAATACTGCTGACAGTGCTATCACGTGATTCTCCGCCCAGCGAAGGATCCTGGCAGCTTCTGCCATTGCCCTCCTGCTTCTTGTGCCGCCCTGTCTGTTTACATGGGCGACTGCCGTGATGTTGTCCGACTGGATCAACACCGGTCTTCCTTGAAGCAGAGGTTCCGCCTGGCTTAGAGCATTGTAGATTGCTCTTAGTTCCAGAATGCTTATGTGAAGAGACTTTTTCAGGCTCGACCACACTCCCTGGAAATTTCTTCCCTGTGTGACTGCTCCCCAGCCTCTCAGGCTGGCATCCGTGGTCACCAGGATCCAATCCTGCATGCCGAATCTGCGGCCCTCCAATAGATGAGCCTCCTGCAACCACCACAGAAGGGATACCCTTGTCCTCGGCGACAGGGTTATCCGCAGGTGCATCTGAAGATGCGACCCTGACCATTTGTCCAACAGATCCCTTTGCATGGAATCTGCCGAAAGGGATTGCTTCGTAAGAAGCTACCATTTTTTCCCAGGACTCTTGTGCATTGATGTACAGACACCTTTCCTGGTTTTAGGAGGTTCCTGACCAGGTCAGATAACTCCTTGGCTTTTTCTTCGGGAAGAAAAACCTTTTTCTGAACTGTGTCCAGAATCATCCCCAGGAACAGCAGACGAGTTGTCGGCATTAATTGGGATTTTGGAATATTCAGAATCCATCCGTGCTGCTTTAGCACCTCTTGAGATAGTGCTAAACCCATCTCTAGCTGTTCTCTGGACCTTGCCCTTATTAGGAGATCGTCCAAGTATGGGATAATTAATACGCCTTTTCTTCGAAGAAGAAATATTATCTCGGCCATTACCTTTGTAAAGACCCGAGGTGCCGTGGACAAACCAAACGGCAGCGTCTGAAACTGATAGTGACAGTTTTGTACAACGAACCTGAGGTACCCCTGTGTGAGGGGTAATTGGAACGTGGAGATACGCATCCTTGATGTCCAAGGATACCATAAAGTCCCCTTCTTCCAGGTTCGCTATCACTGCTCTGAGTGACTCCATCTTGAACTTGAACTTCTTTATGTACAGGTTCAAGGACTTCAGATTTAGAATAGGCCTTACCAAGCCATCCGGCTTCGGTACCACAAAAAGAGTGGAATAATACCCCTTCCCTTGTTGTAGAAGAGGTACCTTGACTATCACCTGCTGAGAATACAGCTTGTGAATGGCTTCCAAAACCGTCTCCCTTCCTGAGGGGGACGTTGGTAAAGCAGACTTCAGGAAACGGCGAGGTGGCTCTGTCTCTAATTTCAACCTGTACCCCTGAGATATTATCTGCAGGATCCAGGGATTTACCTGCGAGTGAGCCCACTGCGCGCTGTAATTCTTGAGACGACCGCCTACCGCCCCCGAGTCCGCTTGTGAAGCCCCAGCGTCATGCTGAGGCTTTTGTAGAAGCCGGGGAGGGCTTCTGTTCCTGGGAAGGAGCTGCCTGTTGCTGTCTCTTCCCTCGTCCTCTGCCTCGTGGCAGATATGAATAGCCCTTTGCTCTCTTATTTTTAAAGGAACGAAAGGGCTGCGGTTGAAAAGTCGGTGCCTTTTTCTGTTGGGGAGTGACTTGAGGTAGAAAGGTGGATTTCCCGGCCGTAGCCGTGGCCACCAAATCCGATAGACCGACCCCAAATAACTCCTCTACGCATCGCCTGTCCACTGTCGTGTCCATAAAGCTCTTCTGGCCGAAATGAACATAGCACTTACCCGTGATGCCAGTGTGCAGATATCTCTCTGTGCATCACGCATATAAAGAAATGCATCCTTTATTTGTTCTAACGACAGTAAAATATTGTCCCTGTCCAGGGTATCAATATTTTCGATCAGGGACTCTGACCAAACTACCCCAGCACTGCACATCCAGGCAGTCGCAATAGCTGGTCGTAGTATAACACCTGCATGTGTGTATATACCTTTTTGGATATTTTCCATCCTCCTATCTGATGGATCTTTAAGTGCGGCCGTCTCAGGAGAGGGTAACGCCACTTGTTTTGATAAGCGTGTTAGCGCTTTGTCCACCCTAGGAGGTGTTTCCCAGCGCTCCCTAACCTCTGGCGGGAAAGGGTATAAAGCCAATAACTTCTTTGAAATTAGCAGTTTTTTATCGGGGCACCCCACGCTTCATCACACACGTCATTTAATTCTTCTGATTCGGTAAAAACTACTGGTAGTTTTTTCACACCCCACATAATACCCTGTTTAGTGGTACCTGTAGTATCAGCTAAATGTAACATCTCCTTTATTGCCAAAATCATATAACGTGTGGCCCTACTGGAAAATACGGTTGATTCGTCACCTTCACCACCGGAATCAGTGCCTGCGTCTGGGTCTGTGTCGACCGACTGAGGCAAGGGGCGTTTTACAGCCCCTGACGGTGTTTGAGGCGCCTGGACAGGCACTAATTGAGTGTCCGGCCGCCTCATGTCGGCAAACGACTGCTTAAGCGAGTTGACGCTATCCCGTAATTCCACAAATAAAGGCATCCATTCTGGTGTCGACCCCCTAGGAGGTGACATCCTCATATTTGGCAATTGCTCCGCCTCCACACCAATAACGTCCTCATACATGTCGACACACACGTACCGACACACAGCAGACACACAGGGAATGCTCTATACGAAGACAGGACCCACTAGCCCTTTGGGGAGACAGAGGGAGAGTCTGCCAGCACACACCAAAAAGCGCTATATATGACAGGGATAGCCTTATGATTAAGTGCTCCCTTATAGCTGCTTTTATATTAATATATTGCCATTTATTTTGCCCCCCCTCTCTGTTATACCCTGTTTCTGTAGTGCAGTGCAGGGGAGAGACCTGGGAGCCTTCCTGACCAGCGGAGCTGTGACAGAAAATGGCGCCGTGTGCTGAGGAGATAGGCCCCGCCCCTTTTTCGGCGGGCTCGTCTCCCGCTATTTAGTACATTTAGGCAGGGGTAAATATCTCCATATAGCCTCTGGGGCTATATGTGAGGTATTTTTAGCCTTTTTAAAGGTTTTCATTTGCCTCCCAGGGCGCCCCCCCCCAGCGCCCTGCACCCTCAGTGACTGCCGTGTGAAGTGTGCTGAGAGGAAAATGGCGCACAGCTGCAGTGCTGTGCGCTACCTTAAGAAGACTGCAGGAGTCTTCAGCCGCCGATTCTGGACCTCTTCTTGCTTCAGCATCTGTGAGGGGGTCGGCGGCGTGGCTCCGGTGACCATCCAGGCTGTACCTGTGATCGTCCCTCTGGAGCTTCATGTCCAGTAGCCAAGAAGCCAATCCATCCTGCACGCAGGTGAGTTCACTTCTTCTCCCCTCTGTCCCTCGTTGCAGTGATCCTGTTGCCAGCAGGAATCACTGTAAAATAAAAAACCTAAGCTAAACTCTCTAAGCAGCTCTTTATGAGAGCCACCTAGAATTGCACCCTTCTCGGCCGGGCACAAAAATCTAACTGGAGTCTGGAGGAGGGTCATAGGGGGAGGAGCCAGTACACACCACCTGACCTGTAAAAGCTTTACTTTTGTGCCCTGTCTCCTGCGGAGCCGCTATTCCCCATGGTCCTTTCAGGAACCCCAGCATCCACTTAGGACGATAGAGAAATGTTGATTTCCTGCCTGAAACTGAAAATGTCAAGGCCGACAGCGAATCTCAGAAGAAATTGATGACCCGTCCAAATAGAAACAAGCAGATAGGCGTCTTATGTCCAATTAGGCCAAATATCCCCCTGTTTCCTTGGCGACAATAACCGAGGATGGATTCCATTTTGAACTTTTGGGTTGAAATGAACCGTCCAGTTTGTCCACGAGTAAAATCCCAGACCTCTCTGCCGAGCGGGACCTAGAAGAATTACTTCATTTCGTAAGAAAAATGGCTGTTGCATGATTAAGAGCTCGACGTCTGAAGGGACCATTTGAAAGAGGAGTGATGAATACCCGATATGGGACTGGTTCCTCGTGATCTAACAAATATTCTCTGGATATGACCTCCGTCACCCACCGATCTGGTCTCGACAGGAACCACCCTTCTTTGAACTGTAGTAACCGAGTCTCAACTGTCACTGACCCCTCTGGGGATCGTGAACCGTCATGCAGTAGGTTTGTTGGCAGGTTTATGTCTACCTCTGAATGCCTCCCTTCGTGGGTATCCCCTGTATATGAAAGTACCGAAACCTTGTAGAATTCTGTTTCGGAGGAGCAACTGGAAGAAAGGGGTTCCTTCTGTAGAATGTGAGATAATATTCTTTGATTCCGACCTAAAGAGAACTCACCTTCAAAGGGTACCGCCGACAAGGTCTGTTTGGAGTCAAAATCGGCATTCCAAACCCGAGACCAAAGAGACCGTCTTGTTGTCACGGTCAAGGCAGAAATACGGGATTGTAGCGCAGCAGGAACAACCAAGGCCTTACCCACATAAGTAAGAGCCTTCTGAAATCTGTTCTGCTAATTGAATGGCTTCCGATGGATCGTCAGACTGCCTTCCAGAGATGACCTGTGCTAGTCAGTCATCCGCGGCCTTGAGGACCCAAGCGCCAGCTAAAAGTGGGTGAAGAGAAACACCTGATAAAGAAAACAGATTTAGGCATTGCTTCAATCTTCCTATCTGTAGGATCTTTCAACGTCACAGACTGTACAGAAGAAATAACCGTAGTTCCTGCTAAATTTGAAATGGCACACAAGTATAAATATAAATATGAAAGACATAAATAAATATATATATATTATATAGGAAGGATAGACCAATACTGTCAGAGACAGATTGTGTCTATCCTGTACCTCCTCACTGCCGACTTCTTAGGAACAGGAATCCAGCCCCAGTGACCGAAGTGTGGTGGCCTTCAGCGGCAGAATAGAGTGGGAATCTCTAGCTAACCGCACTCTAGTAGCACCTGTCACCTGTATACAGGGACTAGGCACTCCAAGTGATAAAATAATAAAATACCTAACTAAAATCTTCAGAGAGAAAAATCTGTGTCTGTACTCCACAGGCACAAAACAAAAACGGAGGTGCTGGCTAGGCAGGAAGGAGATGGGAGGGGTTAGAGGGGGGAGGGGTCAGTTCTTAATAGTTCTGTGCCAAACTCCACAACCACACACCTCTAACCCACAAGTAACGGCGCAGCGTCCCCCAGATGGATGAAAGAGAAAACACGATACGAATGATGACAATAGATAGACATACATGGATACATACATAAGAGTAACACGCAGGTAAACTCACCTTCTATTCCCAGACGGATCTTTTTAAGGCCTCTCTCTTTCAGAACAGACTTTGCCACATCTCGGTTTTCAATGTATTTGAAGAATCTGTACAACTTGGTGCTGTAAATAACTGAACAGACAGGTACACTGTCAGACCTGCGCACAACCAAATAGACCTATGCTCGTGAACACACATCCGGATATTTCTGATAGCTACACTAGATGGCGCCATTTTCTCACATATATATATATATATATATATATATATATATATATATATATATATATATACATATATATACACATACACACACACAAACACTTATACATGCACATATTATATATATATATATATATATATATATATATATATATATATATATATATATATATATATATATATATATATATACACACACACACACATACATATATACATACACACTGATATATGTAAATACTGGATGCAGTTAATTTTCCGACAGACGGGGTCCCGGCTGTCGAACTACTGACGCCGGATTCCCGACAACAGTTAAAATGCCGCCTGGTAAACCCACTACAGTGGTGGTCCATGCCACCACCCGAGGGGGAATAGAATAGTGTGGGAAGATCGCCGCCGAAGCGTGGCGATCTGATGCCGGGATCCTGACTGATATATATATATATGGCCCTGGGAGAGGTATAGAGGCAGACACACAGCGGCACTGGGAGCAGGTAACGGTCAGTCATTATTAGCATACAGCAGCTGCGTCAGAGGGAGAGGTATAGAGGCAGATACACAGCGGCGCTGGGAGAGGTAGAGAGGTAGAGAGGCAGATACACAGCGGCGCTGGGAGAGGTAGAGAGGCAGATACACAGCGGCGCTGGGAGAGGTAGAGAGGCAGATACACAGCGGCGCTGGGAGAGGTAGAGAGGTAGAGAGGCAGATACACAGCGGCGCTGGGAGAGGTAGAGAGGTAGAGAGGCAGATACACAGCGGCGCTGGGAGAGGTAGAGAGGCAGATACACAGCGGCGCTGGGAGAGGTAGAGAGGCAGATACACAGCGGCGCTGGGAGAGGTAGAGAGGCAGATACACAGCGGCGCTGGGAGAGGTAGAGAGGCAGATACACAGCGGCGCTGGGAGAGGTATAGAGGCAGATACACAGCGGCACTGGGAGAGGTATAGAGGCAGATACACAGCGGCACTGGGAGAGGTAGAGAGTCAGATACACAGCGGCACTGGGAGAGGTAGTCAGATACACAGCGGCACTGGGAGCAGGTAACGGTCAGTCATCCTCAGCGTACAGCAGCCGCGTCAGAGGGAGAGGTATAGAGGCAGATACATACTCTGAGAATATTCTTCTCCCATCTGTGGAGGATATTCTTCATCCCAGTCTACCACATCATCATCGGTTAGGACCACAATATGGCACTCCCGCTCCCCACTCTGAGCACTGGCGACCATCAGGGGCAGAATCATCTCCTCCAAATAGAACTCAAACTGTCTCCGTGCACCGTCATTGGACAGTTCATGCATAAGAGCACCTAGGAAAAATGAGACAGGGGAGTTCAGGGTAACAGAAAGCGGTCATAAGATGTGACCCCCAGACAGACAGTTTGCAGGAGCGCTGTAAGCTTTTTATCAGCTCCTGTATATACACACACACCTGTATAATGACCAGGCTAATCAGCCCAGTAACTATATAGGTGTGTACCTAGCTAAAGGCGACCAGGAACAGCAAGACGCTCAGGGCTAGATACAGAACACTAGGTAACCTGACAGTACTGGTAACGTCCCTGTTTCCCCATCTAGATACAATGTAATACTGCAGCTTATATCTATATAAATCTATATCCATTGCTGGTGGGGGGGGATGTTTTGTGAGTAAGAACCCTATAGATTTATTTAACATGGCCACAGACAGGGGCGTCATTAATCAGCCAGGAGCCACTCTATTGGGAACCCTACTGTTGTGGCCGTTAGGACTGACCCTCTGCCACACACATTAGTGACAATTACAGATATCACACGGGCGCAATAGCCGTCCCTGGAGAGGACGACGTTTTCTGTAACACAACTATAAAGTGTGTAGTATGGCAAGAAAGTAACGGGAATGGTGAGGTGTGGGAGGGGGGGGAGACTACAGACTTCATGAAATAACTTTTACACCGTTTTCTATTAAGAACAATTTGCGATTGCCACCAAGTATCATCTCCCTGACAGTGTTTGTCGCCTGCGTCCTACCCTGAGCTTTGCAGTTCCTGTGAGAAGAGACAGACGGAGACATGAAGCGACAGAGGAAGAGTGACGGCACACAGGCGGCCTGGGATTGGTTACTGCATCATTTATCTGCTCAGAGAGGTAAGTGGTGATGAAATGAAAGGACAGACACTGAGATCCCCTGGGATACTTACTGAGGTCTCTACATTTGATAGTGCTATATTCAAATGAGATGCATAGATAGTCACATGCTTCTCTTAGCTCGGGGATAGATATTCCATCTGGGCAACGAATTATCCCGCTCTTGTAGTAATCCTTATAAAAATTACAAAAACAAAAAAATAAAGTTACCAAAAACACAAAAACAGATACCAGTGAGGAGGCACAAACCGCACAACTGGGAGACACACGTGTGTTATGCAAGTCACAAGTCAGAACACATGTTGTGGTCTGAGGGCATTATCATAAGCAATGCATTCTGGGAGCACTGGAACGCCACACTGCCACAGATCACACCCCAGGCTTACTAAGCTGCACAATGATTTATGAAGCTAGGGGGCGCTCTGTGCAGGCGTTTCCAGAGCTGTGCAGTGTCGCACCCAGCCCCAGCTGAATGCCAACCATAGCACCTCCACTTAAGTTGATTTGCCAGTAAATTATTTCAGCACCTATGGATCTGGCCGGAGGAGAGGGCGCATTATCCGAGGTGGTAAGAGACTGACAGTTCTGGTCTATGCGAGTCAGTGACTTGTAAAACCATCTGCAGCGAGAAGTTTGCTGCCAGGCACAACCCCTGCTCATTGCTGCATTTACTCTGCCAGCGAGGCCAGACAGAGCCTGCAGTGCACTATGGGAGAGATGCCAGTTACAGAGCAATACAAGGCTCTGCATGCATGTCTGGTGTGCTGCAGTGTTTACATTATTACATTTTATTTATAAGGTACCATAAGCGTTTCGCAGCGCCGTACAAAGGACAGTACTGGGAGACCAAACTTAGCATTACAGTTTAGCCGTCTCCCAATATTACCATCTCTGCTGTAACTAGCACATCACCGTAAACCTACTGGGTATGAAGTGTTTTCCCGTGTCAATAATACGAACATAAGACAACCTGGTATTGGAAGTCATTGCCCGCCCCATTTGCTGTGCACTCCTGATCCTTACTGCGTCTGTAGGCTGTCCCTTAATATGTTTATGTTTTACAGCAATTGTTATGAGTGGATAAAGGGATAGAAACCACGTGCCATGCTCCCTCGCCCATATCCATTACTCACTGTCCCCTGACAACAGCTGCACAGTATTACCGCAGAGTGACTAGGGCAGCGTCTTGCCACCAGGTGAGGCTAGGGAGGGTTTGAGAACAGCTGTCTGTGCGGTGATGTACAGGGCACTGTGCATTCATTCTGTACACATTACTCACTATACAAGCTCAGCAACATCACTGGCAGTTGTCTACACTGCTGCAAGCAACCACAGTAAACAACCCTAACTAATGATGTGTGTGTGTGTGTGTGTGTGGTGTGGGGGGAGGGGGGGGAAGGGGGGGAGCCCTGTCCTGCGTATACCCTGACTGCATCTCTGTAGGGTACAATAACACTGACGTTCCGCTGAGCCTCACATTATACTCCCGTTGCTTGACGTATTACAAGCGTTCTGTAACAGAGAGAGAAGGATCACCATCTACTAGATGCTATTCTATAGCAGTCACTGGCCTCAGCAATGCAGAGCGGGGAATCCACAGACAAGAGACTCAGACCGGAATGACAGCTCTCGCCCTGCAATAATCTCACCGATACAGTCACCACAACGCACTCATAACATGCAGCACTTCATGAGACAGCCTAAGAAAACGTGAGACAGACTATTGTGATACGATAGCTATCCTGTTTTGTCCATTCTCTGGGCTCTCTCAGCCAGATAGCAGGATGCCTGCTGTGACTCCCCAAGAGGATGCCTGATACTACTAATCCCCCCCCCCACCACTGTATATATGTCATACTGGGGGATAGGGTCACGGGAAATTCTCCTTCTGTACCACTTTCCTGTACGACACGCCTGGCAGCCACTGTGATATCCTTCATTCCACAAATTTTGGCCACTTATGTAATGGTGGCACGCAGCAATGTTTTAAAAAAAAGTTTTTAAATACACATAATTAAACTTATGTATGACAAGGAGGAATATCTAGCCCTAATACGTGTAATCTCTGACCTCTGAACTCCACAGTTTAAAAGCAATCAGACGATTAATATTGCAGGTAGCCAACCTGCTGAACTACAGCTTGCTGCGTGACCGGCAGGAGACTGTACTAGACTTGGGCAGTATGCATAATTTAACATTAAAAACGGTTTACAATCAGGAAAGACTGCAAACGAGAGGACACACTATACACCTATGTGGGATTGCAGGTTTATTTACACTTGGCAAGCCGAACACATAGAAAACCCCCCAGCCCTGAGCGGCAGCCGCACAGTACACAATACACACTCATATCGCCCACATACACAGGTAACATGCAAAGAAAAATAAGATTTTAAACCTACCGGTAAATCTTTTTCTCGTAGTCCGTAGAGGATGCCGGGGACTCCGTAAGGACCATGGGGATAGACGGGCTCCGCAGGAGACATGGGCACTTTAAGAAAGACTTTAGATCTGGTGTGCACTGGCTCCTCCCTCTATGCCCCTCCTCCAGACCTCAGTTAGAGAAACTGTGACCAGAGGAGATGGACAGTACGAGGAAAAGGATTTTTGTTAATCCAAGGGCAAGATTCATACCAGCCACACCAATCACACCGTATAACTTGTGATATACTATCCAGTTAACAGTATGAAAACGACATAGCATCAGTCCAAGACCGATGAGACTATAACATAACCCTTATTTAAGCAATAACTATATACAAGTCTTGCAGAAGTAGTCCGCACATGGGACGGGCGCCCAGCATCCTCTACGGACTACGAGAAAATGATTTACCGGTAGGTTTAAAATCTTATTTTCTCTTACGTCCTAGAGGATGCTGGGGACTCCGTAAGGACCATGGGGATTATACCAAAGCTCCCAAACGGGCGGGAGAGTGCGGATGACTCTGCAGCACCGATTGAGTAAACAGGAGGTCCTCCTCAACCAGGGTATCAAACTTATAAAACATTGCAAAGGAGTTTGAACCCGACCAAGGAGTAGCTCGGCACAGCTGTAGCGCCGAGACCCCTCTGGCAGCCGCCCAAGAAGAGCCCACATTCCTAGTGGAATGGGCCTTGACCGATTTAGGTAACTTCAATTCCGCCGTAGAATGAGCCTGCTGAATCGTGTTACAGATCCAGCGAGCAATAGTCTACTTTGAAGCAGGGGCACCAATCTTGTTGGTTGCATACATGACAAAACAGTGCTTCTGTTTTTCCGACTGTAGCTGATCTGGCCACGTAAATTTTCAAAGCCCTGACCACATCAAGGGACTCGGGATCCTCCAAGTCACGCGTAGCCACAGGCACCACAATAGTTCATATGAAAGGATGAAACCACTTTTGGCAGGAATTGAGGACGGGTCCGCAATTCCGCTCTATCCATATGGAAAACCAGATAGGGGCTTTTATGTGATAAAGCCGCTAATTCCGACACTCGCCTAGCCGAAGCCAAGGCTAATAACATGACCACCTTCCAAGTGAGATATTTCAACTCCACCGTTTTAAGTGTTTCGAACCAGTGTGACTTAATGAAACTTAACACCACGTTAAGGTCCCAAGGCGTCAAGGAGAGAGGCCAATTCCTTTTGAAAGAAAATGGATAAGGCCGAAATCTGAACCTTAATAGATCCTAATTTTAGGCCGAAATTCACTCCAGTTTGCAGGAAGTGAAGGAAACTGCCTAGATGGAATTCTTCCGTAGGAGCATTCCTGGCCTCACACCAAGAAACATATTTTCGCCATATACGGTGATAATGTTTAGATGTCATGTCCTTCCTAGCCTTTATTAGCGTAGGAATGACCTCATCCGGAAAACCCTTATCCGCTAGGATCCGGCGTTCAACCGCCATGCCGTCCAACGCAGCCGCGGTAAGTCTTGGAATAGACATGGCCCCTGTTGCAACCGGTGCCGTCTTAGAGGAAGAGGCCACGGATCTTCTGTGAGCATTTCCTGCAGATCCGGATACCAGGTCCTTCGTGGCCAATATGGAACAAAGAGGATTGTTCTCATTCCTCTCCCTCCTACCATTCTCAACACCTTGGGTATGAGAGGAAGAGGGGGAAATACATAGACCAACTGGAACACCCACGGTGTCACTAGGGCATCTACAGCTACTGCCTGAGGGTCTCTTGACCTGGTGCAATACCTCTGTAGCTTCTTGTTGAGGCGGGACGCCATCATGTCTATCTGTGGCAGTTCCCACTGACTTGCAATCTGTGCGAAGGCTTCCTAAAGAAGTCCTCTCTTGGATGCAGGTCGTGTTTGCTGAGGAAGTCTGCTTCTCAGTTGTCCACTCCCAGAATGAACTGCTGAAAATGCGCTTAAATTATTTTTTTTCGCCCAGCGGAGAATCCTGGTGGCTTCTGCCATTTCCACTCTGCTCTTTGTGCCTCCTTGGCGGTTTACATGAGCCACTGCGGTGATGTTGTCTGACTGGATCAGAACCGGTAGGTCGTGAAGCAATGTTTCCGCTTGCCGAAGGGCGTTTTATATGGCCCTCAGCTCCAGGATGTTGATTTGAATACAAGTTTTTTAACTTGACCCAAAGACCTTGGAAGTTTCTTCCCTGTGTGACTGCTCCCCCACCTCGGAGGCTCGCGTCCGTGGCTATCAGAATCCAGTCCTGGATGGCGAACCTGCGACCCTGCAGAAGGTGAGCACTCTGCAGCCACCATAGGAGAGACACCCTGGCCCTAGGGGACAGGGTGATTAACTGATGCATCTGTAGATGTGATCCGGACCACTTGTCCCGTAGATCCCATTGGAAAGTCCTCGCATGGAACCTGCCGAAGGGAGTGGCCCCGTAAGATGCCACCATCTTTCCCAGGACCCGAGTGCAGTGATGCACTGTTTTGGCTTTAATAGGCGTTTTACCAGAGTCATTAGTTCCTGGGCCTTCTCTATCGGAAGATAAACCCATTTCTGGTCCGTATTCAGAAGGGCAGACGAGTCATAGGAACCAACTGTGACTTCGGGATATTGAAAATCCAGCCGAGTTGCTGTGACACCTTCAGCAAAAGTGACACGCTGTTCAACAACTGCTCTCGTGATCTCGCCCTTATTAGGAGATCGTCCAAGTATGGGATAATTGTGACTCCTTGCTTGCATAGGAGCACCATAATTTCCGCCAATTACCCTGAAATTGGTAATGACAATACTGTACCGTAATTCTCAGGTACGCCTGATGGGGTGGATAAATGGGAACATGAAGGTATGCAGCCTTTATGTCTAGATACACCATAAAATCCCCTCTCTTCCAGGCTGGCGATGATCGCTCTGAGCGAATCCACCTTGAATTTGAACCTTTTCAAGTATAGGTTCAGAGATTTTAATTTTAAAATAGGTCTGACCGAACCATCCGGTTTCGGGACTACAGCCAAGGTTGAGTAATATCCCCTTCCTTGTTGAAGGAGGGGAACCTTGAGCACCACCTGTTGGAGATACAATGAGTGAATTGTATTTAATATTATCTCACCTCTTCGAATTCCAGCTTGTAACCCTGAGAAACAATTTCTATTGCCCAGGGATCCACCTGTGAGTGAACTCAGATGTGGCTGAAGAGTCGAAGACGTGCTCCCACTGGGGCGGACTCCCTTAGCGGAGCCCCAGCGTCATGCGGTGGATTTAGTAGAGGCCGGGGAGGACTTCTGTTCCTGGGAACTAGCTGTGCCCTTACCTCTGGTAAGAAAGGACGCTCCTCGTACTATCTTGTTTTTCTGCGACCGAAATGACTGCATTTGATAATGTCGTGCTTTCTTAGGCTGTGAGGGAATATAAGGCAAAAGATCAGATTTACCAGCTATAGCTGTGGAGACCAGGTCCGAGAGCCCTTCTCCACACAATTCCTCACCCTTGTAAGGTAAAACCTCCATATGCCTCTTTTAGTCGGCATCACCTGTCCAGTGCATGTTCCACAGGACACGTCTAGCAGAAAATCGACATAGCGTTGACTCTAGAACCCAGTAGACCAATGTCTCTTTGAGCATGTCTTATATATAAGACAGCATCTTTTATATATCCTAGGGTCAATACCATGGTATCCTTATCCAAGGTTTCAATCTCCGCTGATAAGGTATCTGTCCACGCTGCTACAGCGCTATAAACCCCTGCCGACACAATTGCCGGTCTGAGTAGTGTACCAGAATGTGTGTAAATGGACTTCAAAGTACTTTTCTGCATGCTATCTGCAGGATCCCTGAGGGTAGCTGTATCTTGGTATGTCAGCGCTACCTTTTGGGGAAACGTGTCAACGCCTTGTCCACCCTAGGGGAAGATTCCCATCGTATCCTGGCCCTAGCAGGGAAAGGATACGCCATGAGAATTCTTTTGGGAAACTGCAGTCTCTTGTCTGGAGATTCCCGCTCTTTTTCACACAATTCATTTGGTTCATGAGAGGGGGGAAATGTTATCTCAGCTTTCTTCCCCTTAAACATGTGTACCCTCGTGTCAGGGACAGATGGGTCATCAGTGATATGCAAAACATCTTTTATTACAATAATCATATATTGAATACTTTTCTGCCAGTTTTGGCTGTAACTTTGCATCATCGTAGTCGACACTGGAGTCAGACTCCGTGTCGGTATCAGTGTATTATTTTGGATAGTTGGCGTTTTGAGACTCTGAAGGTCCCTGCGACATAGGGACAGACATAGCAGATTCCCTGTCTGTTCTCTAATCTTTTGTGCAATAAATTTACCTCAGCACTTAATTCCACATATCCAGTCAGGTGTCGGCGTTGTCGACGGAGACAACACACACACACACACACACACACATATGCTCCATCTCCTCCATTGAAGAGCCTTTTACCTCAGACATGTCGACACACACGTACCGACAAACCACACACTCAGGGAATCCTCTTATCTGAAGACAGTTCCCCCACAAGGCCCTTTGGAGAGACAGAGAGAGAGTATGCCAGCACACACCCAGCGCCAATATCCCAGGAAAAACACACAATGTGTTTACCCAGTAGCGCTGCAATACTATTATTTGCTGCCAATTATGTGCCCCCCCCCCCCCCCCCCCTCTTCTCTGAAACCCCCTTTCACCGTGGATAAGCAGGGGAGAGTCCGGGGAGCTTCCTCTCAGCTGTGCTGTGGAGAAAATGGCGCTGGAGAGTGCTGAGGGAGAAGCCCCGCCCCCTCGGCGGCGGGCTTCTGTCCTGCTTAAATACAATAAAAACTGGCGGGGGCTCTTTATATATACAGTGCCTAGCTGTGTGTATATATATATATATATATATATATATATATATATATATATATATATATATATATATATATATATATATGTGTGTGTGTGTGTGTGTGTGTGTGTATGTATATATATATATATATATATATATATATATATATATATATATACACACACATACACACATATATATATGTATACAGACACATATATATATATATATATACACACACACATATATATATATATATATACATATATATATATATATATATATATATATATATATATATATATATATATATATATATCTCTTTTGCCAGAAATGAGGTTTATATTGCTGCCCAGGGCACCCCCCCTGCACCCTTACAGTGACTGCCGTGACTACCTCAGTGAAGATCATGAAGTCTTCTGCCGCCTCTGAAGTCTTCTTTTCTTCTCATACTCACCCGGCTTCTATCTTCCGGCTCTGTGAGGAGGACAGCGGCGCGGCTCCGGGACGAACTCCAGGGTGAGACCTGTGTTCTGACTCCCTCTGGAGCGAATGGTGTCCAGTAGCCTAAGAAGCAGAGCCTTGAAACTCACAGAAGTAGGTCTGCTTCTCTCCCCTCAGTCCCACGATGCAGGGAGTCTGTTGCCAGGCTCCCTGAAAATAAAAAACCTAACAAATATACTTTCTGTCAGAAAGCTCATGAGAGCTCTCTGAAAAGCACCCAGTCTCCACTGGGCACAGTATCAAACTGAGGTCTGGAGGAGGGGCATAGAGGGAGGAGCCAGTGCACACCATATCTAAAGTCTTTCTTAAAGTGCCCATGTGTCCTGCGGAGCCCGTCTATCCCCATGGTCCTTACGGAGTCCCCAGCATCCTCTAGGACGTAAGAGAAAAAAATATTTAAAGTTATGGATGAAGTTGCCACATAGGTGCCTGTGGGAAAAGGATTAAACGCCAAACGGAATTTGTCTCATACACATAAATGTCCAATAAGTAACGAAGGTGAGAGATGAGAGAACGGACATACGAATCACGAGTAAAGTAAGGAAGCCACACAGTACAGAGAGAGAGACTTAGCAGCAGTGACGGAAAAGCCTCCATGGGAGGTGAGCACATCACATACTGGGAGAAAACACGGAATGCCTCGGCAGGCAGGAAAATCTCACCAGGATGGCCCGGAACACAGTGCAGCTGATCCCTTCCGCCACTTCAAACTCTCCCTTGTCATTCGGACGTGTGAAATTGTGCTCTCTGCCAGATCCAAACATCCTGCACAACAAGATCGGCACATTTCAGCCAGTGTGAGGACACAGGAAGCGGAATGTACAAAGGCATGGTGTCAGACACAATATTATTACCTCTACATGCACCGCAGCCCCCAACAATGCGAGCGCCGCGTACACAAGAGAGAGAGGATTGCCGCTTGTGTGCAACCACAAGTCATACAACATGCAGCAGTGAGACGACAGGAGAGGGGGCTCGCACTCACAGAATACCAACCTTCCCAGCATGGTGTTTGGCTGTGCTGTGAATATAGCCGGGTCTACCACAAATCTGGTATTGTCCACTATAAGTGTGACTCTTTCGTTGGTGCGGATGTTCCGGGCACCTTCTTTTGCATTTTCGTACACAAACACCATCTCCCCGGCAGTTTTACAGTTCCCTTCTGAGCTGGACTGGCTACTGTTCCGGCTACTGAGCCCAACACTACTACTGGAACCGTTGGGGGAGGTTTTCTGAGGGCGGGGGCTGCTCGGCCGGGATGAACAATATTCCTTCTCTCGATCTATAAAAAAGAAAATAATCAAGTGTTTGTTTCAGTGAGCCGATTAGATGTTCTGCAGCGCAGGGAAAGTTTCAGGTGCAATATAAATGAGAAACAAAGATGAGTAATTGAGTTTGCAGATGTCCTTACGTTACATAGGGTTGCCTGTTCCAGTAGCTCAAATTAAGGAACGAGGAAACAGATTAAAGGTTATATTGTATTTTTTTTTTTTTTTTTTAAAGAAAATGCGTCTTACTTGCAACACGGTGTGACTAAGACGCACCAGGAGACTGTGCTGATTAATGTGATATGCTACACTTGTATATCTGTGTGTGAGAGTCTGCATATGAAGCACAACGGAAGTTGGCACAGGAAACCGCAGCGGTTGCTGCACTGCAGCACTCTGTGTACAGATTCAGACTCAGTTGCACACAGATATATACATGTGTCACATCACATTAATCAGCACAGTCTCCTGCTGCATTCAAGTTGCATTGTGACTAAGACGCACAATGCTAGCAGAGTCTCACGGGACCTGTCGCACTGCGAGAGGCTGTTGGGCACATCTGTATGTCTGTTTAGAGATTAGAATAACCGGAAAATGCTGATGAACGTGAGGAAATGAGTGAGTGATAGAAAAGAACAGTAATACACTGCGCCATCGCAAAAAGATTACTTCTGTAAACGTCCCTTTAACACCTTATTTGATCTGGTCAACAGTTTCCCAGTTCCCACAATGTCGGTAATGTACCCATACCATTCTGTAAGTGCCCAGCCAGCCATATAGATTTTTAAACCCCCATTGTCTACGCACATGGAGCCAGTAGAGGGATCACAGATGTCAGAAGGCCCAGCAAACACAGGGTTAAGCATCACTTATTTAACTAATTGGCTAATATGTTCGTTATCCTGTTATAGAATGGTAATCACTGGGGGTAATTTATAAGTAGCAATCCAGTGCAGGAGACCTGCAATAGATGTCGCCGAGAGGGGCCTATTCAATCGGCTTTCGCCGTCTTCGCAGGACCAGTCTCACAGGTCAATTTCATCGGTCTACTGTGACTGCGCTTACATTTTAGGTTGCACCGCAAAGTATTGTAGCTGTGATATATTATACTGAAACGAACATCAGGGATTAAAGGATGCAAGTGCCCCTGTGAATTATTAGGGGCATCTGTCACCTACACGGATAGACTGAACCAATGTTGAGGAGAATGCATTATGTCCTATTAATCCTCTGGGGACCAGTCATGTGTCGAAAACATGGCATCACCAAAGCCTGTATGCTATCACATGCCAGTTGCAGGGCCAGTGTGATGCCGGCGACTTAGCCCAAAAGAATTAAAGATAATTTAAAAAGCTAAATCAGGTAGGCGTTGCATACGACTCCTAGCGAGTGGCTCTAACGTGCTGTTCTTACTGAAGGGACCCTCTATCAATTGTACCCCTGTAGGAAACACCATGTTCCTGCATTGTATCCAGTCACTATAAGGAGAAGCAATAATTCCTCTCGGTGCCATAAATGTATTCCATTGTCACTGATTGTGGATATTCTGTCTTCTGTATCTGATTGCTGGGGTTACATCAGGACCCGGTACAGAGATCTTCCAACTAATTATACGCAATAATCTCATCCAAAGACTCCACTCTCTAATCACTACCAGACAATGATTAATCATGATTAATAAGACAACTGTGCAAAACATTACATTTAGTAAAAGCAGTTCTGTTTTCAGTTTATAAGCTGCCTCAGTACAGCTCTGGCCACAGCACACAGTCGGCTGAACCGCACAGGTAATCATACAGGTTAGTGCGCCAGCGACTTACACACAGAAACAGGACAGCAGAGGAGACTGAAGGCGATCACTATACATATACACACACACACACACACACACACACACAATAGGGATTAGTGCTCTGTGAACAATTGTACTGTAACACACAGAAGAGAAAGTGCCCCCATCTCCCTAATGGCTACTGCTATGCGTTACCGAATCCCACTTAGTATCCTTACTTTAACCAAAACAAAAAGCCCATTATTCAATCCTTGCACAATTATACACAATGCACACAGATATTTGGATGAAATAAACACCACAAAGGCACTGGTAAAGATGGACATTAGATGTGTTATATAATGTATAAGGTGACCCCTTTCACATCAGAATAAATACACAAACACTGTAACCTTAAAGCAAATATATATAAAATTGAAGCAAAGTCCTTATAAAAATGTATCCACCTGAAATATCTAACCTACATACCTGTGGTTCATATTATGTTATTAAAATAAGATTTTACTCACCGGTAAATCTATTTCTCGTAGTCCGTAGTGGATGCTGGGAACTCCGTAAGGACCATGGGGAATAGCGGCTCCGCAGGAGACTGGGCACAACTAAAAGAAAGCTTTTAGACTACCTGGTGTGCACTGGCTCCTCCCTCTATGACCCTCCTCCAAGCCTCAGTTAGGATACTGTGCCCGGAAGAGCTGACACAATAAAGGAAGGATTTTGAATCCCGGGTAAGACTCATACTAGCCACACCAATCACACCGTATAACTCGTAATACTATACCCAGTTAACAGTATGAATATAACTGAGCCTCTCAACAGATGGCTCAACAATAACCCTTAGTTAGGCAATAACTACATACAAGTATTGCAGACAATCCGCACTTGGGATGGGCGCCCAGCATCCACTACGGACTACGAGAAATAGATTTACCGGTGAGTAAATTCTTATTTTCTCTGACGTCCTAGTGGATGCTGGGAACTCCGTAAGGACCATGGGGATTATACCAAAGCTCCCAAACGGGCGGGAGAGTGCGGATGACTCTGCAGCACCGAATGAGAGAACTCAAGGTCCTCCTCAGCCAGGGTATCAAATATGTAGAATTTTGCAAACGTGTTTGCCCCTGACCAAGTTGCAGCTCGGCAAAGTTATAAATCCGAGACCCCTCGGGCAGCCGCCCAAGATGAGCCCACTTTCCTCGTGGAATGGGCTTTTACGGATTTAGGATGCGGCAATCCAGCCGCAGAATGCTCCAGCTGAATTGTGCTACAAATTCAGCGAGCAATAGTCTGCTTAGAAGCAGGAGCACCTATTTTGTTGGGTGCCTACAGGA